>NC_056593.1:14537446-15137446 GCF_018340385.1 Cyprinus carpio | reverse complement strand
GGTTTTTATTGGGATTAAGTTAATTTTCATGGCAAAGAAGAACTATGCAATTCATCTGATCACTCTTCATAACATTCTGGAGTATATGCAAATTGCTATTATAAAAACTTAAGCAGCAACTTTTCCAATTTCCAATATTTATGTAATTCTCAAAACTTCTGGCCACGACTGTATTTTCTCTAATACAGAGAGAAAAAAAAAAGTATTTAAAAAAAGTATTTTTTAAAAAAAAATTTACAGAAAGTTTGTTCAGGTGCAACCCGACCCAGACCAACCCACACTGACCCTGAAACTGTTCCATCATGGACAGTCTTGTCCAAGACTCCCCTAGTGGTTTACTGGCTGTCTTTTCACTGCAAGAATGCTCCGCTTGCTCTACAAACTGAATTGTGTGGAAACTTCTTTCTAGACATAAAGGGAGATTCTGTGTTTGATAAAATACAGCTGCTCTGTCTAAACTCCTTCTGAGATTAATTACTTCCCAGAGAGGAAAAGAATAGGTTTGCTCATCATGTTTTGTGTTCAGGAGAGTTGTGGTGTCGTTTTGCATTCAAGGTGGAATTATTCTGAAGGCTCTGCTAGCATAAATCATCCACCCACAACATTGCTCATCTCGGAGGAGCATTTGAGACCCAGATTGTTTGAGTTACCTTATCTATTTATTAGTTTTATCATTTTATTTTATTACTTTTAATATTTATTTTTAAATGTAATTTGATTTAAATTTTAGCATTTGTAGTACTTCAATTAATTGTTTTTTTTTATTTTTTCATGTTATAATTTTTTTTTTTTAACAATGACACACACTTTATGTATACGTATATGTGTATGTGTATGTGTGGGACACTTCATTTACAGCGATATCGTTGACTTGATTGCAAATTATTGCACAGATACCATTTAAACTGAACTGAGCTGCATGATGACATCACTGAATTCAATGATGAACTGCCTTTATATTTAACTATTTTGTATTATTGACACACTGTTTTCCTAACAGTTGCTTTGACGCAATCTTTTTTGTTTTTTAAAGCGCTATATATAATAAAGATGATACTTGACTATATATATATATATATATATATATATAATTTTGTATTATAGTGTTATTTCTATACTAACATACAAACTATACAACTAATATATATATGTATATATATATATATATATATATATATATATATAACATACAACTAATATATAATATTAATATAATTTAAATTTAACATAAATCTTTGGCATTTTATTTTTATTATTTTTAATATTTCTATGAAGCTTTATTTTTATTTCAGTTTTAGTAATTGTAGTATTTCAAGTTCAACTTTAATTTCAGCTTTATTTAGTTTTATTTACATTTTTCTTGTAATATTTAAATGTAAAAATAAGTTTTATTTAATTTTATTAACTAATATAACTAATATAAACATACATAATTAAATTAAACTACTATGAAATATTGAATTTGATTTATTTTCCTAAATCAAAAACAAATGCTGTCGTTTGTTCAGTAGTCCATGGTATGATTTTTAGAGGCATCAATAATTGCAGTGACATCATAAGCATATAGCGTGAGTTGCGTGTAAGAGGGTAATGACAGGCACTTCCTTTCAAACTGAAATTACCCTCTGAATATGTTCCACATGATTTATTCTCTGCTGGGACATAAACCAGAGGCTGGCTGTGATAGCAAACACCACAAAACGAATACTTGCCTTCTGAGAATTGCAGATTTGGGGTATTTAGAGAAACCTGCATGAAAGCTTGTCTTTGTTACATTTAGCCTAAATGCATTTTTTACATTCACAAAGCAAGCTTGTTTTAAATCTTTTGCTCACTTTGACATGTAATGCTACCATTTCAGCCTACTTTGTCATTCTCTTTCAATTCGGCAGTATAATTTTAAGCTGTATTAAAAACATTATGATGTAAATTGGAAAATGGTAAATACTAATTGCAAATAGCAACTACTGCAAATAGCAAACAGATCAAAACAGTATTATAACAAAATTATGACTTTACAAAAAATAAATAAAAATTGCAAAAATAAAACAAAAAATATGAGAATGGATGGTAAATAATTCAGTATTTATTTATTTTTTTTTTAATCATTTTCTAAATTTATTTAACATTTTTATTTTTACAAACTGTAAATACTACAGTAATTACAACTTTTCAAAAGTTATTTTATATTTATGCTTTTGGATATGGATCTTACTATACCTGACTAGACTTATTATTTAGCATTTTAGACTCATTTTGACCACTAAGTATACTTACTTAGTACTTTCTGCAAATGTAATTTTGCTAGTGTAATTGTTATTTTTGCAATTGCTAATTATTTTAAGGCTATATTATTCATTCATATGGGAATTGTGACAACGGAAGTTTCATGAATGTATAATATGTACAAAACAATCCCACACGCTTTTATGCCTTAAAGGGTTAGTTCACCCAAATATTAAAATTATGTCATTAATGACTCACCCTCATGTCGTTCCAAACCCGTAAGACCTCCATTTATCTTCGGAACACAGTTTAAGATATTTTAGATTTAGTCCGAGAGTTTCTGTCCCTCCATTGAAAATGTATGTACGGTATACTGTCCATGTCCAGAAAGGTAAACTACCCGCTGGGCCATTCTTCCAGCGGGTAGTTTTAGCAAGCTGAGACAATGAAATGCCACAAGTAATATCATTTGCAGGGTTGTCTTGAGAGTGTATGTACGACCATGACTGTGAGTCAGTAAGATCTTGAATCTCTGCGATTGTAGTTCCCATGAACACTTTAAAGCCAGTTTAAAACTGTGGCAGAATCAGTCCAGTATTTGAATCTGCTGAAGTCTAGTGTGAGCTCTCTTTGCAGAACGGCTACTCGTTATTTAGCTGCCAAGAATGACACCTATATTTGACCTTTGTTATCTTCAGTGCAGAGGTAGGCTATAGAACCATATTCCCGGTCCGAGGTATCACAGAATATGAGCACAATTATTGAACTGGACAAAGGATCTACCTTTGTATTTTTGCATCTGGGCACATGACATTAGAAAGGTGTGGAAGCTCATCTTCCCACGTGAACCATGCGTTTCTGAGGTCAGTGGGCAATATAGGGCCATCCAATATTTTTTCTTTTTTTGTCCCAGAGCCTTTGTACTATGATCTTTGATTGGTAAATGGGGTGATGAATCCCGAAGGGTCATACTGACTGCAAAGGATGCAATATATGTGTTGCATAGTCTGCTTAGCTTTTACGACATGGCCATGTTTGTATCAAAATGTGTCAGATCTGCACTGCATTGGTGCCGTACAAACTCACCCTCGGCTAGCAGATGTTGAATGTCATCCACTAAATGCCTGGCAGTATCAAGAAAGGGGATATTTGCAACAAATTATCTACATAGAAGCAACGCTCTATTGATACACGTACCTCACTGTCTGGTTGGCTGGGATCGGCAAAATGTTTCCAGAAAGCAAAAGTTGCACTGCACAGGCTGCAAGTGGTACCAAAAGGGAATACTGACCATTGGTAGACATCAGGTGGGTTGGTTGTGTTCAGGTCTCGCCACAGGAATCGCAAGAATGCTTGGTCTTCTGACAGGAGATGGACCTGATGAAACATCCTCTTTATGTCACTGCTAATGGCTACTGCATGCTTTTGGAAATGGAGAAAAAACTCCCATCAAGTTCACACCCAGAGTCAGTCCTGGAAGAAGGTATTCATTAAGATTTGAAGGAGCAATTGAATACAATCCTGTTCTTTCCATTGTGGTGGACCATGTGGTGCGGAATGTACCACCCTTGAGTCTGTACGGCTGTGGATTGGGGGATTTTCTTTGAATAGCCTGCCTCTAGCAACTTGCTTATCTCAGACTTGTACACAGCTGATTTTCAGTCCATCGCAGATGACACAGGACTGCTTCCTTTGGAGCAGCTAGAGGTGGAGGACTAGTTTTCCACAGGAGGGGGGTAGCATATCTTTGCACACGAGTTTCTACTGTGGTGCTGGCAGACTGGGTGATTTCCTCTGTTGCTTCTGCTTCTTGCTTTGATCTTGTCACAAGCTTTTCATTGCAAGCTTTCTCCTTGACTGAACAGATCATTATGTGCAAGGCTGATGGATGTGAAAAAGCATTGTTTCCTGTGGAGGATGAGTTTGAGGAACTTTGATGGGCCTTATAGTTTTCACCACTGCCAGACCTCCAGGGGGTCCCAACCAGACTGGCTCAACAGGTGTGATCAGTTGTGGGTAATCTGACCCAATGAGCAGTAATGGCCTCCCATGGTCAACTGACTGAAAGTGACTGAGTTGCTGAGCTACCTCATGAAGAAGTATGGTGCACTCTGATCCATCATCTAGCAGGGCATATGTATCCAACGAAAGGTCCCCATTGCATATGATGACTCTGCACAATTTCAGGAACACTTTTCTTACTGCTGCCTGATTATCCTTTGACACTTCTTACATTTCGCCACTGTGGTGCTGGCAGACTGGGTGATTTCCTCTGTTGCTTTGGTAGCATTAGCACTTCTTTCATTGTTGACCTCAAGCAGAACTTCTAGGTGTATCCTTTGACACTTCTTACATTTCGCCTGAAAGAGTACCTGCTTGTTGATCATGCCCACATTTCCAGCATCTCTGATTCAATCTGATCCAGGTCAAAATCTGCTCTTTGGTCAGCAGCTTAAATTTAAACAATGATTGAGACAGTGTTGTGTTGAAAAAGGTGCAGTATTTGTTTGGTTTCTCTTGTAATTTCACCTCAGAAACTACACTTTGCCGAGCCGATTCTTCCTTGACAAATTGCCTTTGCTCACTTCGATGGAAGATGGCAGTAAGTTTGTGTGAGACTTTCAGTACTCTCTGTTGTTCTTTGTCTCTCTCTACTTGAGTCAGTACTGAACTGGGTACCATCCTCTTACACCCTCACCTCATATTCCAGTTATTCTGCTAAGTCTAACAAGGTTAGGATAGGTGTCTTAAGGGGATTGACATGCTTTACAAGTTTGCTCGGAGATTGTGGGGCAATTCAGCTATTAGTCAGGAGATGTGAGACCCACAAGTCAGTTCTATACATCCGGGAATTCTTAACTGATCCAGCATTCCAACCAGGGCCCGTATCTTCAGAGCAAAAAGCATGAATGCTTTGGTGTCACCATTTCTTATGCAGTGTCCATATATCAGCCCAGCAATGCACTAAAGTTCTGTTACAAGTTTTGTTAGAGTTCTGAGAACCTGCATGGTATGACTGTAAGGGTACAAACAACAACCAACCACAAAATAAAGCCCAGGCCTGGTCCTCTCTCATCCTTCACTGTCGTCGCTCCTCTTTTGTATCCTCCCAAACTCCTCCGTGGGACTCGAGACTGGTGAGTGGAGCAGGTGTCACTCCATTCCCACGGCTCTCGGCCCCGCCCCAATCGCCACAGTGAGAATTAGAACTAGGAAATGATCTCAAATATTTCCACAGCTGCACTGTATCCGAAGTAAGGCCTGCAGTGTAACTACAACAGCAGGCTCACATTGTGCTTTCACAATGAAAGCCTTTCAACAGAAATGAAGCTCTGTACAGAAAACAGCATTACACAGTATTTCTTTTCATAATGCAGATAAAATGTAAAATAGTCAGACCCTCTGGAGTCGATTAACGCGTATACGCGTTTTGGGGTATTTACCCCATATAAAAAAATATATAATTTACACTGTGCATTGATTTAAACAAGTTTCCCTAACATAAATCCTGTCTGGTTTTATGTATTTGTTCAAACTTGGATTTTTTTTTCCCTCTGATACCGGGACCTTTGAGCTGATAGAGACTGTGTTTGGGAAATATGACTAATATATGCCTCTATGCAGGGTCAGGAATCAGTTCCCTTTCAGTCGGTCAGTTTCAATGTCACATCAGTGACCGACAAATGGGGATCTTCCTTAGAGAAATCAATCTACTTCGAGTGTAAACTCTAGGGAGCTTCTTGTGTTTGCGGACGGTGCTTCAGCGGTCGTCGTTCCTGTGTCGAGTGGGTTGCGCACCTCAGGCTGCAATACCCCCTGTCGTGCTGCAAACGGCCATTTCCCCTGTGCGTGTCAGCACCTAAAAGAGCATTTCCCTGAAAGAGCCTATTTATCTAAAAGAGCTTACACGGGTGCATCTTTGTAAAACAAGGTGACCCAGAGAGGGACGAAGCTGCTCTTTGGGGGATGGTGAAGGCACCTCTCCCTCCCCTGGAGGAGGGCCGGGTGGAGAATCTGGAAAATTTAGACAAGATAGCGGTTTTCTCTGTGCCTGGGTCCCGGGAGGGCAGGGAGAGTCGCAAACAGACCGACACCAGACCACATTCATCCTCCTCCATCGCCAGCAGGCAGCAGCGGGCAGTTAGAGAGCGTCAACAAAGGCCCTACTTATGCACCCTCTGCCAACCTGTGGAACCAGGTAAGCATTGCACCGCACACTCATACCCCTCTTCGGTCCACTCACAACCCACCCGAGTTAGGTCCCTGCGTTTCACCACGCTGCCCCACTCCTGGTACGACGGTGGTTCTGCTGGTCCCGCTTGCACCGTATCTGGGTACCTGGCTAGCGCCACCCAGCCCATCTCGCTGGCTTCTGCGGGCCATCAGCCTTGGCTATGCGATTTAGTTCACCCGCGTCCCCCCAAGTTCAGTGGCATCTGCTTCACGACAGTGAAGGCAGCCAATGCTCCATTCTTGCATGCGGAGATTGCAGTCCTACTGGTGAAGGATGCGATAGAAAAATCAACATTCCATGCAGGAAGGGGTTTGAATACACATTGCAGAAGTACGTAGTTATCATATCCTGAATTCCAACTGTTTCTCACATGGTTTTCTATGTATAGTTTTCTGTTAAACTTTTCTCATTTGCGCAAATGGTTTGTTCAAAACACTACATTCATCCAGGAACAAAACATTGCTTGCCTGGAGATGAGTAATTGGAAAACATTATCGTTACTGACGGAGCAAATATAGACAAATTTACAGTCATGTCTACAATGTATCATCAACATTCCATGCGGGATAGATTTTATATACAAATTGCAGAAGTACATAGCTATCATATCTTGAATTCCAACAATATCTGACATGTTTTTTTTCTTTTGTATGTATAATTTTTCTGTTTAACCTTTCTCAGATTTGCTGCATTGCCAACACTCTCTAAAAATGAATTTAGAGAATGTGAACAACCCTTACACCAGTATAAAATAGTTCCACCACATAAGAATGATTCACTTTGTTTTGCCAAAAAGAAGATTTTTGCCACACTTTAGAAAACACATGGTTTAGTGTTCGACACAGTGTTCTCTTGTTTTAGGAATGGAGGGGAAAAATGACCAGAATGAACAGCAGTCTAACTCTTGCAATGATAAATAAATAAGAGTAATTTCAGTCAAATATATTTGAGTTGTTTTTGAACAACTGTCAAGATTTCTTGCTGCACAAATTGTCCTTGACCTCTTAAAAAAGTGTGCTTTTTTCCACTGTGTGGCAGAAATAGTCCAGACGCCCTCACAGCTGTCCACTGACACTGTTCAACAGCACAAAAACAGAGGAATAGCTGGAGGCCAAACGGATTAAACTACCAATCTCATAGATTGAAGACATTTCATTGCAGAGCAGAAAACAGAACACTAATAACAGCATAATTTCTGGAGCTCTGAAAACAGAATGAATATGCAAGACCTGCATTAGCATCCCTGCTGAAACAACAACAACAACAACAACAACAAAAAACTGTTAAAACCAGCCTAAGCTGGTTGGCTGGTCATCCAGCCTTGTTTTAGCTGGTCATAGCTGGTCAGCAGGCTGTTTTTAGAGAGGCCACTTCTTTAGGTGGCCAGGCTGGGAGATCAGCTAAAGCCAGCTACTTCCAGCTTAAACCAGATAAGACTGGCCAACCAGCCTAGGCAGGGTTTAGGCGTTTTTTTTTTTTTTTTTTTTTCAGCAGGGATATGGACGCACATATAGGTCGTTTAGATTAATATGATCAAATATAGGGATACGGGGATTTTGTAATGACACTTTCTTTAGGTTATATCATTACACCAGTAGGTGGTGACAAAGGACTGTCTTTATGAGTGAGTCACCAATCATGCAAACGAATCATTTAAAATACTGATTTGTTTAGAAACAAAAAAAAGAAAAAAAAGTTTAAAAAAGGTCAAACTGATTTCGAAATAGTATCACTCTTTCTATTTTTGTCATGTCTTTATTTGACAGAAATAGTATGGTACTATGTTATTTCGAATTAAACCACGTCAGGAATCATTCACGGAAACAATTAGTTTATAAACACTTACTGCATTTGATTGTCCTATCGGGCATGCACACATCAATAATGTGTCTTTTTTGTTAGGGATGCATGATAAATATCGAAACGATATTTAATGCGCATCTCGTCAGTAAAGCCGGTTCTGTAATAAGCGTAAATCTCTACATGTGCGTGCTTTCCCATGGAGCAGCATTTACTACACAGAGCTGTTGTTCACTGACAAGCTGCGCAAAACATGCACACAATATGATCGTGGTCCCTAATTTTTGTCACTAAACAACGATTAATTACTGTATTTGCATTATTGTAGGTTGGGGTAGATGTAGACATTAATAAAACACAATCTTATAGATAGCTAATTTTATTCAATGTTATTTTTTGGCTGTAACTGTATCCCTTTTAGCAGGGGATAGACACTTTACTATCCCATGAAGCCACAGGAGAGGATTTATGAATGACAGTGAGGTCACATGATAGTAACAACATGGCAAATGTAATATGTCCGAGTTTCATTCATACTACCCATCTGCATACTCAGGGAAGGTTACTTTTAAAATGTATTTCACTACAGATTGCAAAATACATGTTTAAAAAGTATTTTAATAGTAATGTATTTCATTAGATAACACTAGTTTTGTAACTTAATCTAAACACATTGGAATACTAATAAGGTAAAGTCATTTAATAGTAATGTATTTCATTAGATAACACAAGTTTTGTAACTTAATCTAAACACATTGGAATACTAATAAGGTATGAAACACTATGTCCTCTAGTGAAAAATGACATCCGCCAAACATAGGACAAACATAGGTTTTTTCTCTGCATATAATTTTTTAACAACATCAGTTTTCCACAATATTTATTGAAGGAAAAAAATGACGTGAAAAAAAAAATAATTGGATGAACAGGGTAAATTGTACTTAGTTTGTGTCCTGGGAAACAGTACTAAATGAAAATATATGATCTTTCAACAAACTAAGAAAAAATCACACATCATCCTCTTCAAAAGTTTACACCCCCTGCTCTTAATGCATCGTGTTGCCTTCTTGAGCATCAGTGAATCACCTTTTTTTAACAGTGTACCTCAATTGTCCTCAGTACAATAATTATTATAAAAAAATCAAACATTCATAATAAGAAAGAAAACAAAAAAACATAAGATACCTGAAAAACAAATAATGAGAACAAAACTGAAGATTTTTAGGATGCATATCAAAACAAACATATGTCAGAGCCAGAAAATCAACAACTGATGTTTACATTAATTGTCCAACACAGTTTAGATTAAAGGGATACTCCACCCCAAAATGAAAATTTTGTCATTAATCACTTACTCCCATGTCGTTCCAAACCTGTAAAAGCTTTGTTCGTCTTCGGAACACAATTTAAGATATTTTGGATGAAAAGCTGGAGGCCTGTGACTGTCCCATAGACTGTGTATGAATATTCGTCGTCAGAATACTCCATCTGCGATCGGACGTGCAATCTGGGTTATATGAAGCGACGGGAACACTTTTTGTAAGTGAAGAAAACAAAAATAACAACTTTATTCAACAATTCCTTTGTCAACAGTCTCCTCTGTGTCTCTCCATATCACCGTATGCTCTTCTGTATCATCCGCGCCACAAGGATACGCTGTTTTCTTTCAAGTCAAAGCTAAATACAAGTAGAAACAGTGCATTCTTGTGGTGCAGATGATACAGAAGAGCATACGGTGATATGAAAAATACAGAGGAGACTGTTGACAAAGGAATTGTTGAGTAAAGTCATAGTTTTTGTTTTCTTTGGCTAAGTATTGGAGTATATGGAGTATTCTGACGACGACTTTCATACCATTTATGGACATGGAGTATTCTGACGACGACTTTCATACCTTTTATGGACCTTGACTCTGTTATTTGCTAGGCAGTCAATGGGACATCAGAGGCCTCCCCAGTCGTGAAGTAAGTTAAAATTCAAAAGTACTAAATTACACAACACAAGTCTTATTAAACTACTTTGTGATGCCTACAGGATTTATAAAATAGCCTTGTTCGTAGGTTGCAGGAATATATTCATGTTTAAATGAAATAAATGACATTAACATTCAAGTAATGTAAAATACTTTTCAGATGTAACTGTAATTTGATTACCGCCCATTTAAAATGAAACTATAATGAAGTACAGATACTCTTTAAATAGAAGTAAGTTAAAATTCAAATGCTCCCCAGTCGTGAAGTAAGTTAAAATTCAAATGTAGTGCTGTAGTGTAGACAGTACACGATTTTGGATGCACCGATGGATTCATTCAGAGCGTTAGAGTGAGTCACTGAATCATTAAACACTAGATTCCTTCAGAAACAAAACAACACCACTGGCGTGGAGATGAGTAACAGGAAAATATTATCATTACTGAAATAGTAAAAATAGACAAATTAACAGATAATGCAATACTCTAAATATTTTTATAAATATATTAGTCTGTTATTTTGTACATTACGGTAGTAAACAAACTGCCGTATGTCAGCTTAAATTAAATGTCAATAACAGTCCTTGTTGGTCAAATTATTTTAGTTTATTTACTGTGTAATTAATATAAAAGTTTTTAAATGGCTTGAATAATATAATGTAGGCTGCTGTGGGTAATTGTCATAACGGAACATAATAGCTACTACATCAACATCCTAGGTGGAGGCTTACATGATCGCTTTTCTCTCTCTCTTTCTTTCTTTTTCCTCTGCCCACCTCCTTTGAGGAGTCGCCTTGTCCCTCCTGCCTGCCCATAAAAGTGGAAACCATGCTGCCTGAAGCCTTTAACTGCATTTCTCCTTCTGTCTTCTGGATCTTCTTTCCTCACTTCTCAGAGATAAACCGAAGACAGAGACAGAGAGAGGCCAGGAGAGAGAGAGGTGAGTGCTGTACATATGTAATGCGTGCTGCAGGGGGAAAAATAAATAAAATGATGAGTAACTTGAAATACTGCTCTAAGTCTTGATATTGATCTGAATGGGAGTGCACACTTAAATTCTTTCTTTCTTCTTCTTTTTTTTTTTACATTTGTATTTTTTAATCCATCATTTTGGATTTGATTCTTTCATTCATTCATTCATTCTTTTTTGGATTTGCCTATATTTTTCAGTATTTCCACAATTTTAAATTGCCTATATTGTGCAGTAGGTGCACAATGTTTCAGGGTTTCCATTGTTTGAAAAAAAAAAAGTAATATTAAAGAAGAGGCCTGACAAAAATAAATGGTATTGAATAAAATAAAAAATGGTGGTCATTTTTATTGTGAATCATGGAGTGTAAAATATGTTGATGTTATTAAAATGTTTTGGAGATCATTTCAATATTAGATTGTAGTGTTTGTGTGTATATATGTATATATAAGATTGTAGTGATTGTCAGCTCCAGTTCCTTAATGATTTCATTACTGCTTCTTTTAATATTTGAACAATAATTGGTCCTGAATATATATACTAAACCAAACAGAAATTTGTCAGAAATGTATTATTATTATTATTATTATTATTATTATTATTATTTAATGAAATATCTTAAAATCATGATAAAGCATAGGGTTTATCATTTTTCTGGCATGGAAATCACAATATACATATATATATTTGAGTATATTATATAATAATATATAATAAATATACTAAAACAGTACATTTTTAAGTAAATTTCATTCTTTTTTAAATAACTTCCAATTGTGAAAAAGTTCGGTTATTAAATAAAATATAAAAATATGACAAAATATGAAAAAATATTGGTCAAATAATTAAAAAAAATATAAATATATATAAAAATAAAAATATAAATATATAAATAAATATATTATATGGTATAAATTAATGTAATATATATATATGTTTCTTTACAGGAAAACCATTCTGAACAAAAAACTGCTTACACAGTGACATTTTCAATACATGTTGAACAAAATTAAAAAACCAATAAATTTGTTTTTTTTTTTTTTTTTTTTTTTTTTTTTTTTTTTTTTTTTTTTTTTTTTTTTTTTTTTACACAGTGACATTTTCAATACATGTTGAATTACAGTGAAGAACTGCTTATGATTCAGTCAGTGAATGAATCATTAGACTAATTCAATTCAATCATTAGACTCATTAGATCGTTTTCCATTTTTAGAGTTGTTTCTCTGCAGAGCATCTTTTACCTCCATACATTAACCTTATGACCCTCACAACCCTGCTGTGTCTCTTTCTCTTTGGATCTTTCCTGAGTAGCTTGATTCATTAAACAGTCACAGACGCAGCCTGACCTGTGAATGTTCCTCCTTTAGTTCCCTCCAGCTTTTAACAGATTGATGTTTTATAACTTTGTTTTTGATCTGAATGAAGGTCATGCACTCTTACACAAATAGGAAAACAAGGGAAATCCAAGGAAGGCGAGTCTTGCTTGCGATTTTGTAGGATTTCAGATGGATTGGCTTGCTTTATTTCCTAGAAATGTTTTGTGACAAGTAAAAAGTAATTATTATTATTTTTTTCTCAATAGCACGTACTGTAGTTTGGATCCCGAATGCAGTTATTGTCCTGACCTTTATCTGAAAGCCAAAAGCTGTACGTACAAATCTTCCCTTCGTAGATTATAGAATTACAGGTCTTCCCTGGCAGTAGTTTCTCATGTCAAATCAGCATCATACTGAAACAAGAACACCAAAATGTGGCAGAGCAACGGTCCTCTGTTTAAGGAGAGGTTTGGCTCGCCGCTTAGATTTGGTTTCTAAGACGCCAGATATTTGAAATCTGACAAGACTCAGGGCTAATCAAAAATCTATACTTTGTCTGGAAAACTAGAAAAGCCCAGAGGTCTATCACAATGATAAAAAAAAACAAAAACAAATAAAAAACATAAAAAGCAGTTTGATCTTGTTTTTTTTCACTCTCAGAATTGAGTGGTAAAAGCTAGATATTGCAACTTTTAAAGTCAGAACTGTGACATAAACTCACAGTTTCAAGTCCAATTCTGAGGGAAAAAAAGACTATTTTCTTACAATCACGATTACTCACAATTTTAACTTTGTAACACAATTAAGTATGGTCAGAATAGAAAGATATAAACTCTTAATTCTGAGAAAAAAGTCAGAATTGCAAGATGTAAACTCACAATTGCGAGAAAAAAAGTCAGAAATGTGAGAAACAAGCTTTCATAATTACAATATCACCACCAAAATAAAACATTGCCAGTGAGTTAATTTAAGGAATTGTACTGGTCAATCCTTTTTTATCAAAGAATAGCTATTTAATGAACCATTTAAATTGTTGTTTGAAAAATGTTTGTACATTTCTAATTGTGATTTTATCATTTACATTTGAGTTTTGACTTAGAAATACTCTACAACAGACTTCACATCTGCATCAATATCTCACTTAGACTATTTATTTTTCAAAGCACTTAATAATCACGTTAAAGGGGTCATATGATGTTGCTAAAAATAACATTATTTTGTGTATTTGGTGTAATGCAATTTGTTTATGCAGTTTAAGGTTCAAAAAACATTATTTTCCACATACTTTACATTATTGTTGCTCCTCTATGCCCCGCCTTTCTGAAACTTGCCGATTACAAAGCTCATCGTTCTGAAAAGCGAGGTGTGCTCTGATTGGCCAGCTATCTAGTGCGTTGTGATTGGCTGAATGCCTCAAGCGTGTGACGGAATTGTTACACGCCTTACCATACTGTGATCCCGTGTGTCCCTTGACGAGACAACACTAATAAAACCCATTACAAATGAAGCATTAGTTGCATCCAGTGGGGACATAATTACTTATTATAATGACTTATACTGTCTTTTTACGTGTTGCATTGCATATCGTGCCGTGAAACATAAAACCATGTCTGCATTTGTGATTGGAGAAACGACAAACAACAAGCTCTACTTTACACTGCTCAAAACTCGCGTTTGAATCATCAGTGGCAAATTTTTTAAATATGAAAAAGTACTTACAGGCTGTGAGTCAGAAGCACCAGACTGTCCTTGCAAAGGCAGAACTGCCCCACTTTATAGAAACAGCCTTTGCGTGCAGACGGCATTGTAGGCTACTTTCCCAGGTTCATAAAACAGTCCTCCATAAAATGTGCTGCACACACTTGAATATTTGGTTTGAACAGTTCTGGAACAAGGTTTTTAAATACAACTTAACCACTGATTTGTAGTTGTGTCCTCTTTTGGAAGACCAAACAAAGGAGTTTCACTTTCTTAAGGTAATGCACAGCATCTCCATGACATGACGGCGGTGTTGGCAAGTGGAAATATTGGTTTAATTAAGCCATACGTGTTTGAACCAGAAACAAGCTGGTATGCTCAATTTAAGCAAGGAGACTGATGGGTAACTTCATGAGGTAATATTATCTGTTTTCTCTGGTTCGTACACGGATAATGACTGATAAAACTGTTTTTACTAGCGGACAATTACAGTGGATACTGTAACATTCATTAAATTTACTTACTTGACGATGTTGTGTCCTCAAAATGCCTTGAAGACTCAAATGCAGCCAATTTTGCGATTCCAAATCGTGCCTGCGATCATACGTGTATGATATGCGGTTGTCAATGCAGGAGAGGTGCGTCTGACACCGGGCTACTTTTACACTGCTGTCATGGGTTATTATTCAAGTTAGTGGTTCTAAATACAAATAAATAAGCGCGAACAGCACATGACATCGTGAAAATAGGGGGAAATATTAACAGTTAGCGAAACATCTACAGAAAAAATATAACTGTTACCGGATAAACCTGGCTGCCTTCTCACTAGACCCTCTGCTTTGCAGCACAGTTAATGATATGCTAAGGATAGGATCCCTTGACGCGATTGGTTTATAAAATTTTGTGACATAGCAACAACAACAACAAAAAAAGGCTGTTTCAAACCGCATTTCTGTGACTGCCTTTGGGAAACTACAGTTTTAAGAAAATACTCAGCAATGGTGTTAATAAATGGATTGGCACATGGTTTGTCTAAAAGCATGTTAAAAACACCACATAGACAAATAAACAACATAAAAAACTTGATTTTCACCACAGGGGGACTTTAAGTACTAAAATAACAAACCAAAACTGAAATAAAATTAATAACAACTATGTAGACATTAAAAAGCTAATAAAATTGACAAAACACACAAAAATATAATCACAAATTTGGGAAAAAATGGAAAATGGAAAATACAAAAGCAGAAACTTCAAAATATTAATATACATATAGTAATGTATTAATGGTACCAAAATAACACTGATAAACAGTAGATTCTGTCTTAGTTAGTTTTACCCCCTTAAACCTGTGGCTACATATTTGTTAATATACAATCAACCCCAAAAACATTTTGAATGTAGTAGAACTGAATGATCATTCTATAAAATGTGTGGAAAGAGAAATGTCATTGGTGTTATTATTTTATTTTATTCTTTTATTTTTGATTTTATTTTCACAAGAATCTTAGTGATACCAGAGTCTGCTGGTAGAAAAATAAGTTTTGGTACCAAGTTCCTGAGATGGAAAAATATGATTTTCTCAAAAGGTCAGCCATAACCTTTCCAAATTAAATGATGGGAAAAAAAAAAAGTTTAAAAACTTTATTTTTTTCCTGTCATTTTCAGGCACAAATGGCACCCATTCCATTTTTCATAGAGCACTGTAAAAAATGCAATTGCAGATTTTCCAGTTTACGAACCATTTGTTGGTTGTTACCATTCTTGAGGTTAGTGTGTCTAGTTTTGAGGCCTAGAATATGTTTCAACCACTTTTTTCCTGAATATCTTAGTCTTGTAAGTTGTTTTACAAGTAAAGACAATGTTGTCTACTTATTTAACTAAGTTGCCCATTAACATCAGCATTTGTAAACAAAAATAAATTTGATTATGTGATTAATTTTTACACTTTTTTTTTTCATTCAGGCAAAAAATAATAATAATAATAATAATAAATCCCCAATGACAGTAATGGTTTTTCAGTTGCTGTGACAATCATTTTTCTATTAGCAAAATAAGATAATCAGCATTGCATGAACAAACAAATTTACATTGATTGACAAAGTATCTTTACTGAGCAGAACTAAAAAACTATTGTTGAAAAACTCAAGTCTTACTGCATCAAGTTGCCTTATTTTACATTTTCTCAACTATTTCTTTTTTACAGTGAGGAGACAGAAAGGATTTCTGCTGCCTCATCATGGCTTAAACTGCCCAAAATCTCTGCCCAAAATCCCCATAGACTAAAACATATGGTTACATGAAAAACTTCCCTTCTACCTGAGAGAGAAAAGCGAGTGTGTGAGTTGCTGAGTGAGTGAGAGAATGTGTTTTACAGCAGGCATCAGTTCTGGCTCACCATCCATTCTCTTAGCTGATTCTGCATTCCGCTGTCCTGAGGAATAATTGCAACTCAACCTCAGTGTATTTCAGCTATATCACTGAATATCAGTACAATGGCCAGTTAATATTGTGTAACTTTAATATAGCGACTTCTTTATAAAAAAAGGCAAAAAGTTTTCTTTATGGTGCAGGGGTGTGGTTAGGTTTTGGGTTTGAGTTTAATATAAAACAATACTATGTGGTTTATGGTCATTTAAATTAATAAAGGAAAAATAAAGGTTCCAAATCATTTACATTCATGCATTTAGCAGATAGTTTTATTCAAAGCGACTAATAAAATTGGTCAAGGAGCTATCAATATTCGTTATATACAATGCTTATTTGACAATTAGATTAAAGCAAGCTAAAGTAGAAAAACATAGTTTTGTTTTTTTTTTAGTGTGAAAGTGCGTTTAGTGGTGAATTGATTTCAGAAGAGGTGTGTCTTCTGCTGCTTCCTGAAAGATGTGATGGTCTCAGCACTTCTGGTAGAGATTGACCACTCATTCCACCAGAGAGGAACAGAGAGGGTGAAAGTATTGGAAAGGGGCTTTTCACTGCGATGCCATGGATGAACAATTTTTGTGCCATTAAAGATCCTTTAAGTGAATAGTTCTTAAAAGATTTTTTTTTTTTTTTTTTTTAATTTTCAACATTTTAAATAAACCAACTTTGTTCAACTTTGGTGCATTTGAAAGTTTCCATGGATGTTAAAAGTTCTTCATGAAACCATGGATGCCAATACAAAACCTTTATTTTCAAGAGTGTAGGTAAACTTGTAGCTATGTGTGTGTGCTTCATGGGAGAAATGTCTTGAAAAACTTTCTCACTCTTCCCACTTTCAGAGAAAGCTTGACCTGTAGTAATTGGTAGGGTGGGAACATAGAATGGTCTGCTGTTTACTGTCAGCACGTCATTATCACTGTCATGGTGACTGTTCTTCTAATTCAGTAGCCAGATCCGAAACAGCAGCTCCGCAATATTGCATCATGAATCCCTTTGTCAGCATAATGGAAAGCAACACCCTATATTTTGTCTCTCTCTCTCTCTCTCTCTCTCTCTCTCTCTCTCTCTCTCTCTTTAATCATTTAAATATATTCATTTTTGCAGACACTTTTATCCAAAGTAACTTACATTGCATTCAAGGTATACATTTTATCAGTTCAAGCATTCCCTGGGAATCAAACCCATGACCTTGGTTTTGTTTGTGTAATGATCTACAGTTTGAACTATGGGAATGCATCTGTACTAAATTAACATTATTATTAAAAAAATAATAATTAATACACATCCATTCCATCTCATTGGGTTTCACTTGGCATGTTACAGATGCTTTTTATCCAAAGTGTCCTCTGATAATTTTATTACATTGACTATCACCCAAAGTGCAGAGATTCCTTTAGTCATACAGGCAGTTGCAAAAAATGAATTTGATCATGCTGGCTTGCTTTTGGGTTTGACACAAATTAGCAATATTTAGCCGATTCAATTTTTTACAGCATAGCAAGTAGATCAATGTATGTTCAATATAGACACATTCACTCTATATGAGGTTTTGTTAATTAATTTATTAATTTACCAAAAACTGTTGTTTACAGCTGCTTTTTAATTTAATCTAATAATTTATTTTATTTTTTGAACATAAGAACCCTGAAAGTGTCTCAGTGCAAAAAGCACTGGGTTCCAATCCCGGACGAACCCCCAATTTAGGTTTAACATTTGGACACAACTTTGGACAATTTAAGATTAAAATGTCTAAATTTCATGACAAATCTAACCAAACTGTGCTTTATTGAAAAACAAAGATGATTATAATAATTTTACTTTTATTTAATATTTATTATTTATTATAATATATAATATTTATTTTTAAAATTAATATATATAGACACTGCTGGCAGAAATCATAGAAAAGCCCTAACTAATGTAGAGCTGAGCATATAACCTTCTTTCATGCCAGCAATGATTATATGGTTGACACCCAGCATGCTCTTCTTTATTTGTTTATTGTGAATTGAAGTGAAACATCTGGAAGCAGTCAGAAAAGCAGGAATGGAAATTTGATTATATTAGAATCGGGGCAGGGCGATAACAGAGCTGTGGCATGAAACCAAGCAGACAAACGCTGCGGTTGTAAATTTTGGCCAAAAGAGTGGAGGAAAACATTGGTTCCTGCTCTCTGCAGTGGACGTGTAGGGTTGCTGTTGTTCTGTCATGCTTGTCCTTGTGGTTTTGACCCTCACCTGTCAACATATTTCACATTTGACCTTTGGTTTCAGCATTGAAATCTGCAGGATTTTTTTATTTTTATTTTTATTTTTTCTGGCATGCCTGAACATCCAACTGTAGGCCAGAGGGAACAATGTGATAAGCTTGTTTCAGCCTTGTGAATTTAATAAATATAAGCATAGATATTCAACCAAGCCAGGTTGTGAAGTTGTTGGTTTCAGAATTAAGCTTTGGGAAGCCATGTTTTTTGTCCCATGACCTCTCCTGAATTACTTCTCCTGAGATTGTTTTGGCATCTCCTTGGTGATTTATGCTGGGTAGGTACCATGAATGCAAATAAGAGCTATTGATTATGGCATTCTGTATCACTTAATATTTTTCAGACATGGCCAGCAGTAATTGAGAAATTCCAAAATAAAAAGACACATTTTATACCCACAAAACATTTAAAAATATAGAACATTATATACACCCACACTTACACTCCACACTCACCAAACAAACACAGTGAATGAGTTGTTTTTCCAAAGTTAAGAATTCTAGGCTGAGCGTAGTCAGCACTAATAATGACACAAGATCCTCTGAAAACAAATCACTAGGTGGAGTTATAAATTAGGGAGGCCTGAGGAATTAAATTAATTTCTGAGGAATGAAATGTTTGTTTTGTGTTCGGTGCCCAATGGATGAGGGAACTAAGGAATGAATGAATGTGATGTAGCCTATGGAAAACTAGGAATGCCCCTTAAAAATAACTATCTATTGAATAAATTATTTATCATTTCAAAAATAAAATGTAAATAATCACTAATGACAAATTGTTTCTGCATAAATGAGTGGACCAAAATTCCTCCACAGCACTGTAACAGACTCATTGCAAGTTATCACAAATGCTTGATTGCAGTTGTTGCTGCTAAGGGTGGCCCAACCAGTTATTAGGTTTAGGGGGCAAACACTTTTTCACACAGGGCCATGTTGTTTTGGATTTTGTTTTCCCTTAATAATAAAAACCTTCATTTAAAAACTATATGTTGTGTTTACTTGTGTTATCTTTTACTAATATTTAAATTTGTCTGATGATCTGAAACATTAAAGAGTGACAAACATGCAAAAAAAAAAAAAGATATCAGGAAGGGGGCCAATATATATACAGTACATACAGAACTTTTAAGAGGAAATGTTTAAAATTTAGCACTAAATAATACATTAATGAATTGCATTTTTTATAAATTGCATTTCTGCTTGCTTAATCCATTTTCCATAAAAAAATGCAAATATGCATTTTTTATTGATTAATAAAAAAAAAAGCTTTATACTGTTGCATAATATATTGATAATTGTTATTGATAGTATATTTGATTGAAACTCTGTCATCAGTTTTAAAGTGTCCAAAATTATTCAAAGATAATGTAAAAATTCAAATAAATACAATTAAAAATTGTAAAAATGTATTAAAAATTTGCCTTTTTTGTGTGTGTGTGCTGTAAATGGTCATTCACGATAGTGTATTTTTTTTTTATTCATCATCATTCTTCTTCTTATTATTATTTAAATACATACATTACTGCCTTAAAAAGGTGTATGCTCTCCCTTATAGAAACTAAATACAGAATAAGGTTTGAACAGATGATACTGGAGTAGGTTTAGAGATGTAAAAGACGTGGAAAGTACCTTTGGAGTCACAGTTAACCTGACTGGCAGCATCCCAAGAAAAATGGTTTATGTGTTACTTTGTCTTTTTGGTCTGTTCATGTGGATCAGTCGAGATCTCCATTTACAGTAGCTCACAAAAGGAAATCAAAGCTCTGGCATCCAACCCCCACACACTGATCCCAATACATCTGTATGTATTAGAATCAAAACCCGGCTCACTAAAAAGCATTCCAGCTTTTAAGATTTTTCCACACTCAATCAAATCAGGATGCCTCCTCCATTCTGGGGTCGGTTTTGGTTTAGGCTCATATTTTGTATTTTAGCATAGCTATCGGTTGGGTGCGAAAAATGCCAACGCTTTGTATCTGAGTGGTTGGGTTTCCCATTCATCACAGCTTCAGGACAGACCTGAGAGGACATGGTTCTAAAGACAACAGAAAGAATAAGAACAAAAGTAAAAAAAAAAAAAATAGATTTGTTTGTGCGATAATGTTCTGATAATTAGACAGCATGATAATGTGTGGACTTTTTTGCATTTGTGTTACTTGCAGGAAATAAAGTTTTGTAAAGATGCCATCATGTGGTAGCAGTTTACATATTTATGACTCATCAGCTGATGATTTTTAAGGTTTATGTCTGATGCAAAAAACAATGAATAATGGGTTAAGGAACAATGCTAACAGTTTGCTTTCTCTTCTGATTTGAAGAAAGCAAATTGTTAGCATTACCACTAATTTCAAAGGCAGTTGCTCAGGATTATTTGCAGTCAGATGGTGTATGTGTAGTTAAGGCCCCTTGATCCACACACACAAACTTCCAAACAGTATTCATATGTGAGCAGTTACTGACATCTAATGGTCATGTTTAAGTATAACAAATGTTTTGCTATGTTAGTGCAAACAAAACTCTTTTTAACACAGAAATAATTTAAGAAACTTCAAACATTATTAACTTAATTGTGCTATTTTTTATATTTTTGTGCTGAACTTTTTGCATAGAATATATAAGGAATAATGTAAAATCAGTTGGTCATTATTTTAAGATCCTATCTAGAGCTGAAAATTAATATTTCAAGTCATAAATGAATGTATTTATATGTTGCTGTTCTAAGATAAAGTAATGCAGTCCATATACTGTGCCAAGTCGAAATATTACGATAATAAAGTCAAAAAATTATGAGAATAAAGTTGAAATGTTTCGTAAAAAAAAATAATAATCTAAGATAACGAGATAAAAGTTCATAATATTTCAAGAATAAATAATAAAGTCAAAAAAAAAAAAGTCGAAATATTACGATAATAAAGTCAAAAAATTATGAGAATAAAGTTGAAATGTTTCGAGAATAAAGTCGAAATATTACGAGAATAAAATCAAAATTTTTCAAGAATAAAGTCGAAATATTATGAGAATAAAGTTGAAATGTTTCGAGAATAAAGATTAAAGTTAAAATATTTTGAGAGTTTATTCTGGCCTTTTGCACATGCAAATGGCCCAGATTGGGAGCACCGGGAGATATTCCAAAGTCAAAATCTGTCAGTTTTATAGCAAAATAATACAATTCTCAGCGCTCTTTAATTACAGATCACTGTATCGGTTAGAGAGGTTGACTCCTAACCCTAAGGTTGTGGGTTCGAGTCTCGGGCCAGCAATAGCACGACTGAGGTGCCCTTGAGCAAGGCACTGAACCCCCAACTGCTCCCCGGGCGCCGCATCATAAATGGCTGCCCACTGCTCATGGTTTAAATTCACCTCTGTGTGTGTGCACTTTGGATGGGTTAAATGCAGAGCACAAATTCTGAGTATAGGTCACCATACTTGGCTGTATGTCACATCACTTTCATCACATTTTTCTTTCAGATGAATTCAGTCGGAGTTATATAAAAAATTGTCTTTGGTCTTTCAAGCTGTTTAATGCCACTCAGCGGGTGTTGCATGCATCAGTCCTAAAGAATTAAAATAAAAAGCACCCATCCATCCGGGTGAACAAAGGCCTCCTCTAGCGAATCAATGTGTTTTTGTAAGAAAAATATCTGTATTTAAAACGTAAAAATCACTTTAATGTAGCTTGCGCTCACTGTTGTAAACAGAAGCAGTTCCGGGTGGATGACGTATGAGTTCGGCTTTGCGCATACGCAGCTCAGAAGTCATGCACACGGAAGCACAGGGGAGAGATCAAAACAAAACAACAGTCATTGATTGGAAGTAAAAAATGAGTATTTGTAAAGAAGAATGTCAGAGGATTTTGATATAAGCGAAGAGGAGACTGGTTCTCCTTTGCTAAAGTAAGGAAACTTTGCTTCCTTTGCTCCTGTTAACAAACGTTGGTTTTCACGAGACTCCCCGGTGCGTGAGCAATGCCGAGCTCATATGTCATCAGCCCGAAGCTGCTTCCATGTACAACTGTTGGTGCAAGCTACAATAAAGTGATTATTACGTTTTGAATATGGATATTTTTCTTACAAAAACACATCAATTTGTTACAGGAGACCTTTGTTCACCCCCTGGAGCCGTTTTTTTAAATGGATGGGCGCTTTTTATTTAACTTCTTTTGAAATGTTGCATGCAACACAAACTGAGTGGCATTAAACAGCTTGAAAGATCAAAGACAATTTTTTATATATATAACTCCGACTGGATTTGTCTGAAAGAAGAAAATCATATACACCTAGGATGACTTGAAGGTGAGTAATTTATGGGCTAATTTTCATTTTTGGGTGAACTAACCCTTAAGGTGTCCTCCCAAGTTCAAAAATACCATTTATTTATTGTTCTCCCATAACTTGATTTGAAACAAATTAATACATAAGTGTTATTATGAAGTTCAAGTTCAAGTTCATTTATTTATATAGCACATTTAAACAGCCGCTAGACAGACCAAAGTGCTTTACAGAACAAGCATATAAAACAGCAGCAAAACACACATAAGCACATAGAGAACAACTAAGCTAAGATTAATTATAAATCAATAAAACAAATGTAAAATAATAAGAACAGTCTAAGAAAAGTAATCAATATGCTAACGAGAATAGATAAGTTTTGACCAGAGACTTAAAAACCAGAGAGGTTGGGAGCCGTTTCTGATCTCTAGAGGCATGGTGTTCCACAGACAAGGTCTTGCCACCGCAAAAGCACGCTCCCCTCTACGCTTAAGTCTGACACGAGGGACTACAGCAGCGCCTGGCCATGGGATCTGAGACTTCTAGACAGAATGTACGGATGAATAAGTTCAGAGAGATAAACCGGTGCTAGGTTGTGTAAAAGATTTGAAGACAAAGAGAAGAATTTAAAATCTATTCTCTGCCGGACTGGTAACCAATGTAAAGATTCTGAGGATGGGGAGAGATATGATCATATTGGCGACAATTATGGATGAGTTCTGGCCGCCCAGCATTTTGGACTAGCTGAAAGAAGCGGGAGATTTGAGAATCTGATATACCGCAATATAGTGAGTTTGCAATAATCCAAAACGTCCGACACGTGATGAAGGCATGAACCGCCATTTCCAGAGTTATTGGAGTGAGAAAGCCTTTGATTTTATAGTAAGCGAAGTTGGTAGAAAAGGAACTGACTACAGATGAGATGTGTTTATCAAACTTTAAAGACTGGTCAACAAGAACACCTAAGTTCCGTACTCCTGTAGATTTAAAGCCCATGTTGCAGGTTAACCACCACTGTCGATTAATGGGTACATAAAATCACTCAAGATATGTATATCATTTTTAAAATGTCCAAAAATGGCCTTAAAGACCAGTTTTTTTACGTTTTTGGTATTAACGGGTTTTTTTTACGCAATTCGGGTGATGACGTCACGTTGGGGAGAAGTCGAGGAAAGGTAGTCGCAGCCTAGTATGATGCCGCGTTCCAGGCAAGCTGTAACCCGTGTTTTTCCAACCTTAAACCCGTGAAAGTGCACTGGAACGGCAGTCAAACCCGTGACTTCCCACCCGTGAACTCGTACTAGATCGATGTACTCCGAGTTCCGACGTCACACAGGACGTGAAACAACAATGACTATGGATAATACTGCCTACGGACGCAGTGTTTATGCAAGTGGTACATGTTGAAAAAACGATTTTAGGACAATGTAACGTTGCGATAAAAAACTGGGATGAGGAAGAGGTGGGCAAGAGCCAACATGTATGATGGCCCGCAGCCCTATAACTTTGAACCAGCCAGACGTGAGAGAGCAAATGAGGAATTGCCAGAACTGATGGCCGTCAAAGCCAATTAAAATGCATGGTCCGAGGAGAATGAGTGGAGAGTTGGTGAAGTTGTCCCTGGTGAGTTGCTATCATTTAGCAATGCAGCAATGAGCACTGGAGCTAGTCTACGAGCAGCAGTGTACAATAAACGACACACACACATATATATATATATATATATATATATATATATTATATATATAATATATATTTATATATATATATTATAGAATATATAATATATTTTTTTTTTTTTTTTTTTTTTTTTTTTTTTTTTTTTTTACTGTCATTGGATAGCACCGAGTTGACAAATAAACGTTTTCTTTATATCTAGTGGCAGTGAGTCATCATGACGTTAGTTCAGATAAGTACCAGTAACCTAGGGCTGGACAATATATCGAACGATATGACCATGTTGCATCTCGTCAGTAAAGCCGGTTCCATGATTAGCGGTAAATCCCATCACCTGCTTTCAAATGGAGCTGCAGTTAATACACAGAGCCGTAGTTCACTGACAAGCTACGCTATAAATCGAGTTTATTATCAAAGGCGATCATCTCTTCAATAATGAACTCGATTAGCGTAGCTTCTCAGTGAAACTACGGCTCTGTGTATTAACTGCAGCTCCATTTGAAAGCAGGTGATGGGGATTTACCGCTAATCATGGGAACCGGCTTTACTGACGAGATACACATGCGTCATATCGTTCGATATATTGTCCAGCCCTACAGTAACCTTTGTCATAGTGTCGTACTGGTGAACTTTGTCTTTGTCATCTAGAAATAGAAAGCATCATACTAGCTATATGGGCGTTTCTAAGCGTTTATTATCTCTTCCTCCTAGTGAAAATGTTGTTGCAAACGTAGCCGCGTGTCCTGTCGCTATGTTTTGGCTGGTGCTTGTGTGGAAACTGCGTTGGAAAGATGGTGCTGTAGGAAGTGAGTGCGTTTGGTCGCTGTTGGTCGATATCTATCCATCGATCTATCTGTCTGTCTATCTATCTATATCTATGTATTTATCTATAATCTGCGCTATCTGTCTACTACTCGTCTCTCTAGTCGCTCTCAAGGCGGGCTTTGGTAAATTCTCTCCCCAATGTGACGTAATGCAATGCATTGTGGGGGAAAGGAGAATCGTTGCAAACCGCTGTAAGATAGTACCTACTTTTTGGTATTTTATTCCATTTTGTGATACCCAACAACATAAAATACAATGGATAACAGTTTAAATGTTCATTACCAACAAGCAAATTGCACAAATTCGTTGAAAAATTAACCATGCAACACGGCCTTTAAAGGGATATAGACTCCCCAAGTCTGGGCATGTGCACTGGGACCATTTCACTCGGGCTGAAAAAACAATGACCTCGGTCTTTATCATCATTAAGATATGTTAATGACACCTACTAGTTGTTTGGAAACTACTGCTGACCAGTCAACAATGCAATTTTATTATGTTAATGACACCTACTAGTTGTTTGGAAACTACTGCTGACCAGTCAACAATGCCAAGCAGTAGTATAGATGCTATTAGTACTAAACAAATGTATAAAGAAGTTCACCAAACATTTCTCTGTTCCTTGTTGTGTGTAGTATCGCATATACATTTGAGCATTGGAAAATGGTTTAACATTCATAATTCATGGTTGTTTTTGTTGCAAACAATGATTTTCTGATAAGACTTATTTAGAAAAGTAACAGAAATTAGTAACAGAAATTTTCCAGAATTAAGCATTGACTATATTGACATTTTAGGCACTGTAAAATTAATAAAATTATTCAGCAATCTGAAATGATAGTTGATTGGTCAGTTATGGAATGGACAATGACCACATGGGTGTCAACACTTTAACCTGACTTCTCTAAAACAATAGAAGTCCTTTCACTACACTTTGGTGTCAGCCCTTTATTGCTAGCTTTCCTGTCATTTTCCAAAACAATTAAACTTCTCTCCTATGCTCCATTCCACAGGACATGGCTGGGCCTCTCCTCTCTGCCCGCTTGTTTGTACTTGTGGAGCAATTCTGTCTGCTATATCATATCCATGCAGGGGCATTTTATGGTCACAAGTCACCCCCCCAACAGCACCAGCCTCTGCCACAGTTACCTCTTCTGTCACATGGCAATGAGGGGATACCCCATCAAACACCCCAATACCATTACCATGGAAAGGAAACGGCACACTTACCATATGGAAATGAGATGCCTTTGCTTCCACAGTATGCAAAAGAACGTCCACAGATACCCATGCACATGGGTAAACCTATTGTAGGAAAAGGTTGGTAATTTATCAAATTCCTTTATAATTATTTTGCTTGCAGCTTTTATAAAATCATATTCATTTAGAGACTACATGGAATCTTGGTACTTTAAAAAATTCACTCCACATGATCATTTAAAATGAGCTGTAAAGCACTTCAGTTTCCGCGTTCTGTCTTGCACACAGCTGCATCCGCACAGCAGATGAGCGCAGATGGACAAGCTCAACACATGTGCAGTACCACCTAGACTAGTTCTATCTCAACAT
This sequence comes from Cyprinus carpio, assembly GCF_018340385.1. Taxonomy (NCBI): domain Eukaryota; kingdom Metazoa; phylum Chordata; class Actinopteri; order Cypriniformes; family Cyprinidae; genus Cyprinus; species Cyprinus carpio. The sequence continues at coordinate 15,110,205 of NC_056593.1, read as the reverse complement.
TCAGCTCGCACCTATGCTGCTGTACACAGCCCGTCTGTGCAGTCACAAAAATTGGGCTGTACACTGACATTGTGTGCGGACATCTGCAGACACTTCTGGTGACAAAAATTGTGTCATGCAGACAGTGTGTGGACCATTGTGGGATGAGGATGTTGATAGTATACTTTGGGCTTAAAGCTGCAATGTTGACAAAAGCTAGTTGACAGAAACCATTTTTAATCTTTCTGATAAATTAACCTCATGAATACACCTGCCATCAGATTTTAATGAGGTTTATGAGGGTGTTTTTGAATGTATGTGTGTGTGTGTAGATTATTTGTAGTTATTTTTTTGTTTATTGTAATTTTAGCTCTGTTGTATTCACTCAGTAGGTAAAATTCATACAATTGATTTATACTGAACATATTTTTGGTCCAAGAATACATTTATTGACTTTTTATTCATTATTTTAACTTTCAGAAAAATAATGTGTGTGTGTGTGTTTATGAACAAGTGTTGACCGTTATTGTGACCATGACTGTTACTTTTTTGCAGGTGAAACCATTCCAAGAGGAGAGAAAGGTCCTCCTGGTGAGCCTGGTCCTAAGGGACTTCCAGGGCCTCAGGGCCCTCCTGGACTTCCTGGTCATGGTATCCCAGGACCTACAGGTAAACCTGGTCCTCAGGGTCCACCAGGACTCCCAGGAATTGGAAAGCCAGGAATGCCGGGTTTACCAGGAAAACCTGGAAGTATAGGTTTACCAGGACCGAAGGGTGAGTTGGGACCAATTGGTGGCGAAGGGCCAATAGGAATGCCAGGACCTCCAGGTCTTCCCGGGCCACATGGCTTACCAGGTGTGTCAAATCCAGGTGCACAAGGACTTCCAGGACAACCTGGACCTCGTGGAGAACCTGGACAAAAAGGATTCCCTGGTAACCATGGTCTCCCTGGGCCAAAAGGTGAGAATGGGATTGGCCTCCCAGGACTGCCAGGAGTAAAGGGACATCCTGGACCTCCAGGACCTCCAGGACAAGTAGGACTACCAGGAGTTGGCAAACCAGGACTGAATGGACTACCTGGTGCTCCTGGAGGGCAAGGTAAACCTGGTGCACCTGGAGAACCAGGATTGGCAGGAGACCCAGGGGAGAGAGGACCACCAGGACCATCAGGACTACCAGGCTTTGGCAAACCTGGTTTGGATGGCTTGCCAGGGAAACCAGGTCTTCCAGGTGGAAGGGGCGAGCCAGGTCCCTCTGGTTTACCTGGAAATCCAGGCTTGCCTGGTTTTGGCAAACCTGGATATCCTGGCCCTAAAGGGGAAAAAGGGCATGGTGGTTTACCTGGCCCCCAAGGCCCTAAAGGTGAAAAGGGTCACGGTGGTCTTCCTGGAATGACTGGACCACCAGGGCCAAGTGGCCTTCCAGGACCTCCAGGTCTCTTAGGACAACCTGGAGGTATTGGTTTCCCTGGTCCAAAAGGAGAGGTTGGTGCAGTAGGACCTAAGGGACAACTTGGTCCAAAAGGTGAACCAGGGCCTCCAGGATTTCCAGCCAAGCCAGGATTCCCAGGAGAATTGGGGCAACCAGGACCTAGAGGCTTACCGGGTCCCATAGGACCTAAAGGTGAAAATGGACATAAAGGCTTACCTGGCCTACCTGGAGCCCTTGGAAAGCCTGGCGCAAAAGGAGAAATTGGATTCCCAGGAGAGAAAGGTCACCCAGGGTCTATGGGAATCCCAGGATTAATGGGTCAAGCAGGACCAATAGGCCCACCTGGTCTACCAGGCCCAAAAGGGGAATATGGACCACCAGGAAAACCTGGAATGCCAGGCGAGGGAAAACCTGGGCTTCCAGGCCCATCAGGCCCACCTGGTATACCTGGAGCTGGTGGGCCCCCAGGTCAACCTGGAATACCTGGTCCTCCTGGCCCACCTGGCCTACCAGGACCTCCTGCTCAATCTCCATTTATCGGGCAAATCCTTCCTGAGACAGGTCCTGGGCTAGATGGGGCAAAAGGTGGTTACAAGAAAGAAAAGCCTGGAAGAGCCGATATTGATAGTAATGGCATAGAGATGCCTGCTTTTACAGCTCAGCTGACAACACCATTTCCTCCAGTTGGGCAACCTGTTGTCTTCAACACGATTTTATATAATGGTAACCAGAATTACAACTCTCAAACTGGCATCTTCACTTGCAAAATACCTGGAATTTACTACTTTGTTTACCATGTTAATTGCAAAGGAAACAATGTATGGGTGGCATTGTACAGGAACAATGAGCCAGTTATGTATACATATGATGAATACAAAAAAAGTTACCTGGATCAGGCATCAGGGAGTGCAGTGCTCCCCTTACAAGTTGGAGACACTGTTCATATCCAGTTACCATCAGACCAAGCTGCAGGACTTTATGCTGGTCCATATGTCCACTCATCATTCTCTGGATATTTGTTATATCCCATGTGAATTTGTGAAAAAAAGTCACTCGTATAAAATCAGTGCTACATTTTTCTAACGTTAACTGTATGTGCCATCAGTACAGAGCCAGTTGTTATGTTTGAACTGAAAAGGTAACTGACAATTAAGTCACATAGATTCAGTGATTTTTATAGCATATTGTGGTACAGTGGCAAAGGAATATATATTAAAATAATGTTAAATGTATGTTTTACACATACACATACTTACATTATTTGAAACAGTCTTACATTATCCATTCATCCATATGGTTAGTACTTTGTTAGAACTCTTATCACATTATTTATTTGCATATTTTGTATTGTTTGATAGTATATTGATTGTATATAGATGGGGTCACATTGACTACATATCAATGTAAAATGATGTGATATTGATATATGTCATATTGAAGAATGTTCAGATTGTTGGATATGCACTATTTTTCTGCTGTCTTAGTTTCTCATTTTGCCATCTCAATGAACTTAAAGAAAGTATGTGAGCACATAAGTGTTATGTTTTTTAGATTTTACTTTTTTTTAGTGATCTCATTAACTAAAAATGTCAGTAAAATACATATCAGAAATGTCCCGAACCTTACATTTAGGTTTTTTCATACCCAACTGATTTGAGTAGACTACATCAGGTCATTGTTTATCAAAACATACTCAAAGTACAATATTATTATATAAAAGTTGATAAGGCCACATGGACACTCTAAGTTAAATTCAAATAGTCTTAGGAACCTCTCTGTAATTTATTTTTAGTTTTACTACTGATTGACTAAATTTGTATATGTGCAAAAAGATGGTGGGGCACAAAAAAAGAGGAATTTATTCTGTTATTTTTGACAATGGTGCTAAACTGTTAAACATATATGGAGTAAAGATTTAATGTCGTTGTTGTTTTTTAATAAATTGAATTGACTGAAATTGTGTGGATTTGTAATTAGGGAGTTCCACAAAAAATACAGAATCCCTGCTTTCAGTCTTTATGTTGACCTAAGGAATTCTGGATATTATACACTTAGCCAGACACTGAGCTGAAGCCCTCCATATCCCCTAGTCCACCAGTCAAGACAGGCAGCAGAATACTAGCTTCACTGTTCACTGGATATAGTTGAATTGTCACTCCCCTGCAATTAAACCAATTAATGTTGTAGTTTTAAAGCTGGTCCCGCCTTCTGAAGGTTTGCTGTGTATGAACACATCCATCAGGTGCTAGAAGCAAAAGGCTAATTAGGCACGTAAAGAACAGCTCCTAATTCAGGTGTGAGAGTTGTCCTTATCTATTTTGGAGAGATTGCAACGTATTGTAAATATAAAGTTGTTCTGTCGATCAGCGTCATTTCTGGACAGAACATTCACTGCTTTATTACGAGCGCCACTGACACGCCCACTATTCTAGACTGTTTATTCTGCCTCTAAATAGTCCAATCAGTGTCGAGTCGCATTTTGTGTAGTACCACCTCTTTTTTGGGCGATTTCTGTCAGACTAAGAATCGCCCCGAGTACTCTCATTGACTACCTTTTTTTTTTCTAACTGCAGGCACAGCAATGGTATCTCAATAGGCGCTTTTCCACTGTCTGACCAATGCTGGCCAGTGCTTTAAACGGGCCGGACGGGGCTAAGAGCCTTGGACCTGTAGCACCGAGGCCAAAATAGCTCTGCATTTCCACAGTCGGACCGGAAGTTCTACTGCACTTCACCAAAACCCGCCCTTTACACGCCTCTCAGAAAACCCTACCATTTCACCAACAAAGAGAAGTTATCAGAAAACTAGTAAGAAGTCGTCACTGGAACTAGTGCGATCATAAAAAAGAAAATGATAAAAGCGGCCCTTAGTTTGAATGCTTTGTTAAATATTTAAATTAAAAAGCATTGATGTTTTACTATAATAAGTGATACATTGATCATAATTAAGTTATCATGATTGAAAATTATTCACACAGAAATAAAGCATTATGAACATAACCTGCTTATTCAGTCGAGTCTGTTCCTGTTTATTTGTAGCAACAGTAGCCTATATAGATCACATTTAGAAAGAATGATCATTTCTATATTTTTATTAAAGCTCCCGAACAAAAAACATGATTATATTTTTATGACATAGGCTAAGTGGAGATAAAATGTTACTAAATAAATACACGATTGTGATAGAGAATAAGAAGCTGACGCTTATAAATATTTCTGCCTTGTATGGTTCTGATTTCTTTCATATGGTTCCCATTTACCTCATGTATGGTGTTGTGACGTTAATAATCCATAGTCGGATGCATGTAATGCTTATAAATATATGGTGAGTCTATATATATATATTTCAAACACTCGCTGCTGACTGAAAGTGAATTTTGAGCATAAATAAATTCACCCCATGCACAAAAGATTCAACTTATTTTAAAAAGTTTTTAATGCTGGTGTTATAGCTGTTAGCTTTATGAAATTATCTGCGGCACTGACGCTGACGCTCTCCAGACGTGGAGAAATAACGCCTTTGTTCATAACCACTCCTCTATCCCCAGGTGGCCCGCTTTGGCCCAAGGTTTTCGTTGGGCCAAAAAACCCAGGCCGTTGGCCCAGAGGAAGCACCGACGAGGCACAATCAAGCCCCAGAAGCGACAGTGGAAACGCGACTGGCCCTGGTACTCACTAGCATGCCCGCTTTTGGCCTGACAGTGGAAACGTGGCTAATGAGTTCCGGGAGGGCTCACACTAACGTGCTTCCGTCATCATGCGTAACCTTAACTTGTGCAAGGATTGGTGGAAACAGTGGCATCCTATAATGTGCCTCGGGCAACAGCCCTCGGGCACCGCCTTAAAAAACTATTTTGAATTTTTAACAACAAGTCCTCCTGGACGGCAGCGGCCCGAAAAAAAAAAAAATCAAAACACCTAAATATAAATAAAAAAAAAAAACAAAAAAAGAGAAAAAGTTCATTAAAATTAAGCCAACATAAAAAAATAAAAGACATCAACACCAAAGCCAACTTAAATTCAGAATGTACAGGTCCTTCTCAAAAAATTAGCATATTGTGAAAAAGTTCATTAGGCTGGGGGATGTAAAAAACATTATACGTGGATCTAAGTTGTGACAGTCCTTCTGTCAACACGCACACAAAAAGGTGTAATGTAAATCAGAAAACATGGCAAAGGTAATCAGTCCATCAGCAGGAAACACGATATAATACACAAGGACTGTGACACAGACAGAAACAACCAGGTAATACAAATGAGCTGCGTGCATGATTAATGACGCAGGGGACAGCTGAGTGCAATGAGCAGTGATGAATATAAGTAATGTTGTAAATAGTGAGTGTAACACCCATAAGTGATCATTGTGTAGAATACACAGTGATTTCTGAACTTCAGTTATGTTCCCAGAGTGCTGTATCAAGTCACCTCAGTGGGAAGTCTTGAAGTTGTTGGCAAAAAACGCTGCACAACGAGAATTGACCGGAAAGATTGTGGAGAAGGACCGATTCCAGACCTTGGGGGACCTGCGGAAGCAGTGGACTGAGTGGGGTTGGTTTGCTTGCGTATAGAAACATTGCACACGCGTGTGCTGAACGCAAAACAGCGGCAGGAAGCGCCTGACCTGGGCTACAGAGAAGCAGCACTGGACTTCAGTCAGGGTCCAAAGTAACTTTTTTCGGATGAAAGCAAAATTTTGCATGTCATTCGAAATTGCCAGAGGTCTGGAGGAAGACTGTGGAGAAGGAAATGCCAAAATGCCTGCCAGTGTACAGTCACTGTGGATGTCTGGGGTGCCATGTCAGCTGAAAATGCAGCTAGCTAAGGAGCTTCCAGCTGAAAAGCTTTATGGAGATGAAGATTTCAAGAGACCTGGCAACCTTGGGTAAAATGGTTTACCCCATAGAGAATTATTGGAAAGTTGAGAGACGCAAGACCCAACACTCTGGATGAGCTTAAGGCCGCTATCGTAACAGTTTGCCTCCATATTTTTGAGATCAAATAAATCAGTATTAAAACAAAAGACCTGAAATATTTCAGTTGGTGTAACAATTGAGCACATAAGAGACTTCTTTCAAAAATGTAAGGGAGCATGTAATAAAAATTAAATGTGTCCAAACTTTTAATGAATATAAGTAATTGTAAATAAGTGTAATGAGTGTAAAAATGTCTTCACTAAATTGATCTTGAAGTAAAATGTTTTTTTGGAAAAACCACATCCTGGCTTCAAAATTACGCATATAGTATAAAGAGATTGACTGTTGGACAGTTTATTTTTGATAGGTAAATGTTGAGCATAGGACTTCTTTCATCCAAACTTTTGATATTGAGTGTTTCAAAAATGTATAAACAGATTTTTTTGTTTTCAAATGATTGTGCGGGAGGCCTCCAACATGAACTTTGTCAAGGGCCTCCAAATGTCTGAGTATGTGTATAAGTTGTATCAATCCTCTCAAATCAAATGTTTAGGAACTCTTTTCCTAATCGTTAATTGTTCCCACTCCGCGCCAGTGAGGGCGATATTGCATTGTGTCCAGACGAACGCACATATAGAAGAACAGCTACTTTTGCTCACGCTTCTACTATGTTCTACTGTAAGCTTGCTGGTTCGTGTTGAAATAAGGTAGGTATAAAGTTGGGGTGTTCATAATTATGATGTATATGTGTATGAGAAATGTGCGTATTCTTATCTGTAACACCGATTATGACTGTGAATGAACTTCTGTGGTGTCTAGTAGAAAGCATGTTGTTACTGGACCTGTAGGAAGCGTCAGCAAAAGCCGTAGAAGTTGGACTGAGTGACTAATAACTGTGATCTGAAAATTCATTGTATTAGAATCGAAAATGCATTCTCAAGCAAAGGTTATTACGTTATTTGTAAACTCTAATAATTAAATCATGCCACGACTGGGTGAATATAGTATCGACCAGCTTTTTTTTTTTCTTCGTTACAAGGACGTGAACAAACAAAAACTACAGCGATTGCGTCTAATATTTTAAAAGCTTTTGCATTTAACTGAAGTAGGATAAACATTAACGTTAGGCAGCTTCGCTTGCGGAAACGGAGGCTTTACAGTTTTGCTTGCTTTAAGTCAACATATTATACAAAATGGAGAGTATTTACGGAAGCGTATAAGATTGGTCTACTTGCACGCATTGTGTCGTTATAAGCTATTCAGATGTACTTATTTGTGCAACTGTTTGGTCAAAAGCAACACTTATTGTACAGTTCCACGGTAGAAATATTTAGCAATATATGCTAATCTGTGGTGAAATGGTTATTTTTTAATCCACATATGTGTTTATATTGCCTCATGTATACTTCCACAACGAAAAAAGTGAGGTAAATTTCGAGCTTACCTTTACCTCAGGTTGTCGACGGAGGTGGGTTGCCATGGCATCACGATCAGGACCGCGCGCTACCGGAACAGACGGCAGCGACTTTCAGCACCGCGAGCGCGTGGCGTCACACTATCAGATGAGGTATGTGTTGTGAATTGATCCTAAAATAAAAATATGATTCGTAGCAGTGTTTTAGTCTTGTATTTACAGTGTCCCGTGAGTAACATTTCCCATGTAAGATTAAAGGGATACTTCACCCCAAAATGAAAATTTTGTGATTAATCACTTACCCCCATGTCGTTTCAAACCCGTTTGTCCTCGGAACACAATTTAAGATGTTTTTGGATGAAAACCTTGAGGCTTGAGACTATCCTATAGACTGCCAAGTAAATAACAGTGTCAAGGTCCATTAAAGGTATGAATGTCGTCGTCAGAATACTCCATCTGCCATCAGACGTGCAATCTGGGTTATATGAAGTGACGGGAACACTTTTTGTAAGCAAAGAAAACAAAAATAATGACTTTATTCAATAATTCCTTTGTCAGCGGTCTCCTCTGTGTCTCTCATTATCACTGTATGCTGTGTATGCTCTTCTGTATCAGCCGCGCCACAAGGATGCGCTGTTTTATTTCAAATCAAAGCTAAATACATGTAGAAACAGTGTATCCTTGTGGCGCAGATGACACAGAAGAGCAAACACAGCATACAGTGATAATGAGAGAGACAGAGGAGACTGTTGACAAAAAAAACAAAATTTTCGTTATTTTTGTTTTATTTAATGATTAATGACAAAATTTTCATTTTGGGATGGAGTATCCCTTTAAGTCCAATAAGTGAACTGTTTTAAAATCCACCATTATGTTCACATGACTGTGATAGTATGATAAATGAAAATAAACTTGCATGATCATTAACCTGTATAATTATATCTTATATATGTAATATATTAAGACATGAAGTGGGTATATATATGGGAAGGACCCCTTCAAACTACTTATTCCATGGTCTGTTGGAATTCTTGATTCTTATTGGCTGGCAGGTATGCATTAAAACCGTTTAATGCACAGGTAGTTCCAAGTCAGTTTAATCACAGTTAATGCACTGCTTTAATTGACACACAAATGCACACACACGCCACTCACACACAGAGAGAGATCCCGCTGCACACACAGAAGCGTTCAGGAGTAGGCCAATAAACTTTTATTAATAAAACCGCTTAGATAATGGATCTCTGCATTATATTTCTCAGCAACCAGGCGGTAAAATCTCTGTTTAAGTATCTAAACACACAATTTCAATGTTTGTAGAGAGAGACTCACAAACGCAGGTAATTCACACACACAACTTTCATCTTTCTCTCTCTTGATCAAATTATCAATAATAAATTCAAATAAATGCGATAATTCTTTCAAATAAATGTGATCTAACTAGGGATGCTCCGATCTGAATTTTTGCAGCCTATACTGAGTACCGATTTCTTGTCATGATGATCGGCTTATACCGATTCTGATGCTTCAAGTCAGAGATGGGCACTCAAGTTAGTGACTCGGATTCGAGTCGCATTTTTATAGACTCCAGACTTGACTCGAGAAAAAGGACTTATGAAAATTTTAAAATCAACTCGAGTCTTTTATCCTTAAATACTTATATAACTGATATTCAGAAGGCGGACCGTATTCGAACCCCGGCATCCATCTGGACCGCGAGCCATAACACAGCACCGGTTTAAGTGAGCAGCACGTCAAAACAGCACAGCGGTTCAAATAACAAGCGCTCAGGTAAATATCTTTCAGTGCTATATCTTCTAATATTTTTATTAAAAGCCAAATGCGCTTTATCCAGGCTCTTTCAGCTCCATTCGCTTTCTCTCTCTCTCTCCACGATCAGCGTATTGTATTACTGTTACCCTTTACTCCGACGAGGTTTTGTACCGTCCTCCATGCTGTGACAACTCACGAAAGTCTATTTTTAGCCAAGCAGCGCTGAGAGCCACTTCAGAAACGTGCCGCGGCTTGCTGGTATAAACACAAGCACTGACTAGAGCAGCTGCGATCAGGTCTGGTTCCCGTTGAGCCTTAAGTCACCGCAGACGTGTGCAGTGATGCGCAGATCATCTCTAACGTCACTGAATCTGCCGTTAAAAATGAACCATCCATTAATCATATCATCATACCAAACATACAGGATAAATAAATTTTTCATTGTTTCTCGAAACGTCATAGCATTTCCACACCGCGATGACATGACTGCAGCGCTAAATCATTATGTCCCCATGCATCATGTATGTCATCACGCGTTGACGTCATCAAATTGCGATCGGTTCGTGAGATGTGTAGTGAGTACCGATTGAGTCATAAAATGTGATTATCGGCCGATACCGATCTCCGGCCGATCGATCAGAGCATCCCTAGATCTAACTGCACTATTTCATCTCTGTGCCTGATTTGAAGCGGGCAGAATGCTAGAGCTAACCCTGATAGCACACGTACATCTCAGAGACGTCTATTAGACATCTGCATTTACATCTGCAAGACGTATTTTTTAGAGTGTTTGCTCATGTGATACGTCTATAGGATGTCAAATAGACATTTAGAAGATGACTTTAAGATGTTTATGATTTAGAATGCATATAAAACTGACATCTTACAGACATCTTTTGGATGTTTGTACACATCAGATGCTTTCCAGATGAAGCAATCTTTAACAGACATCTTATATACATGTGCTATCTGGGAACGAGCCATAACTGATGAAAATAACCGTCACTTTTACCCATTCAGTCAAATATTGCGCTGCAAAGAGCAATACTTTTTATAACTTGGCAAATGACCATGGAATAAGCAGGATAATCAACGCCTTGCCGTGCATTAAAGAATTTTAAATGCACTTTGCTTTGGGTGGTTCTTTGCCTCCACATCGTGCATTTAAAATCCTTTAATGCACATCAAATAGTTGATTATCCCTTACATAAAAAATGCAGTTCCTCTAACCCTGTTCTCAATCCCCTCAGTGTGGCTCTGAAGTCTGAGATCAAGAAGCTGAACATCGCTCATGCAGTGGTCTGGTTGCTTGTAGCAGCACAGGTTGTGGTCAGTCAGCTGAACTTGGTATCCCATAAAGTGGTGGCCTCTCCTTACCAATGGGAATATCCATATCTTCTGAGCATCATACCTACCGTCTTCAGTTTCATGGCTTTGCCAAAAAACAACATCAGTTACCTGGTCATCTCAATGATCAGCGCCGGGCTTTTTTGTGTCGCTCCTATTCTTTATGGAGGGATGGAGATGTTCCCTGTGGCTCAGCAGCTTTATCGGCATGGCAAAGCTTATAGGTTCATCTTTGGCTTCTCTGCTGTCTCTATAATGTACTTAGTTTTGATTATTTCACTTCAAGTACATGGCTGGCAGATCTACTACAGCAAAAAGCTGCTGGATGCCTGGTTCACTAGCACACAAGATAAGAAGAAGAAATAAGAGACTGCTGGAGAATAATAGTTTGTCAGCTGCTTATGTGTCTTTATTTTCTCTCCCCGAGGGCTCTTCGATCACATACGTGTTTATGATTACCTGACTAAGTACTTTGAGCCTAAGAGGAGATCAGATGCATTAAACCAGGATGTTCAGTGTCAAGCTTCTCATCCACTGGCTCTCGGCCCAGATCAAGATGTCACTGAAGTCCGTTCCTACTTAGGTTTGAACTGCTGGCTTTGTAATCTCTCTCTGTTTCCACCACAGTTCCACATGCTGTTTAACAGATACCTCAAGTCATTAAGGGATTCATCGGGATCTAGGTATATCTGGAAAATGTAAACTCATTGATGAACCAGGCGGTGTGTGAAGAACCACAGCAAAAGTCTATGTACTAAAATAGCGTATGTCAGATATTCTGTTCTTTTCCACTAATCTGCTATCAATAAAATTCAGAAAATGTTAATGATTTTTTTTCTTCCATTTTTTGAATAGATCAACACATACATTTGTTTGAGGTTGTAATAATATGTAATGCATCTAAACAACAAATATATATTTTTTGAAGTAATAATAATAAAATAAATGAATATGTTGTAACGTTGTCAAGCTGCTAGATGGCTATTGTAATTCCACAGTTCTTTATAGATGGTAACTTTGTATTTGCTCCGGATTAGTTCTCTGGTTTGGCTTTATATAAAGATGAAAAACACAAGTTCATAAGTATAAATATTACTTTTTTTCTTTTTTTTTTTTTTTTTTTTTTTAAAGCTTGTAAAAATGCCTTTCCTTTTTTCTTCAACTGAATGAAACAATCCAAGAGTACTGTTTCATAGAAATGCTCAGCAGATAATTAACTAAGGTTGGCGAGTTGTTTAAAGCGACAGTTGCCTAAAAATGAAAATCGTGTCATCATTTACTCACCCTCAAGTTTTTCTAAACATGTATGAGTTTCTTCTGTTAAAAGCTAAAGAAGATATTTTGAAGATTGTTGGTAATCAAACAGTTGATGGTAGCCAGTGACTAATATTGTATGCAGAAATAAACAAAACAAATAATAAAAAAAAAAAAATACTGTGGAAGTCAATGGCTGTTGTTACCAGCAGCTGTTTGGTTACCAACATTCATCAGAACATTTTCTTTTGTGTTTAAAAGAAGAAAGAAATTCATAAAGGTTTGGAACAACATAAGAGTGAGTAAATGACAACATTTTCATTTTTGCATGAACAGTACCTAAAGATTTGACCTTAGTTTTACTGTATGTGTTTGCTTGACAGAGCTCTTTATAAGAAAACATGATCTGTAGATGTTGTCAGTTATTTAAAATAGATACTAGAACTGTACTGCATACAGTAGGCTCTATCCACAAGCTACAACGATTGATAAAAATAAATAAATAATAAATAATAAGAAATTGTCTGTTCATTAGTAAACTTAAAGTAGTTCAGACAGGATGCTGAGGAAAAACCTACTGACCTCCCGGCATGAAAATTCAGGTCTTGCTGTCTGAATGTTCATTTATTGTCGTCAACCGGTGTCCAGCACGTGCACGGCTGCATAGTCTTAATATATTTATATACAATAAAGGCAGAAGCATTTCTTTATCATAATAGTTTTCTGCTTTTGGCCATTAGTTTGCATTATCAGTGCTAAGATGTGCTGTTAATTTGCCTGTTGTTCAGTGGCGTATCTGGAATGACAGCAATTTGCATCTACTACAAGGCTCACTTTGAATAACAAAATGAAGAAGAGCAATTTATCTTTAAACGTGTGACACATGCCAATCTTTTACATATAATTTGCAATACATTTAATGTGGGCCGTTTACTTGGACGTGAACGAATATATCAAGATTATTTGAGTTTTTTTTGAACAATTTCTTAACACAAAAATAATAGTCTCACAGAGTTATAACAACCATAATAATAATAATAATTAGCCGCTTCTTTAAACCTAATTACAACAGCAGCCCATGTAGACTGCACATACTTTTTTACTGCACAACAGATGAATGACGAGAAGAGGGGAAGGTAGTTTCAAGTATTTTTGACAAACTTTTTTGAAATATTATTTAAGTAATTATGTCCAATCACATAGAAACTATAGCTGGATATCCGCCTACCTAGCAAAATACGGTGGTGGACCAGGGCTATCAGCCAGAATGCACAAAATATATTAAATCATACCTAGCAAATTTTGATCTGTGGTGGACGTGCGCGCGCCCTGCTTAAAAATAGAATCTCTCCAGAATATTCAACAAAGATTTGATCTTATGTAAAATAGATATTGGGTTTTTGAGTCAAATACAAATGAATTACAAATGATATTCACATAATTTTTTTTTTACTACTACATTACTTATCTAAACGCAGCGGATTAACATGATTAGCCTAGGTTAATAAATTATTAGTGTATCAAATCATAAATCAAAAGCTTAAATATGTTACAACGAGGGAAAACGAAACAGCGCGGGGGCGCACCTGTATTTTTCTTTAGTTGTTGTATTTTTTATAATAGTTATTAAAATTTTTGGATTAAAACGGTCGGCAGACCCTTACACCCCAAAATTTTTTGTAGCTAAACGGAGCGCTAATTTTTCCTGTACTATCATGCCATCCCCAGATGTACAGTACTGCACACGGCTATTCTTGTAGGATGAGGGTGTTTCTTCTTCAAACATCAAAGAAAGTTTGAGCCTTTATAGATCTGGAATGAGTAGGTTATTCAAATTTTAATTTTAACCCTTCGATTTGCACTATCCATTAAAATAGCATATCAGCTTATGACAGCTTGTCAATAATTACACAAGCTCGTTTTACTACACTTATTTTCAAAAACGACTAGTTAATAGCATAAAGCACTAGATAAGGGCAAAAAGGGTGTTCTGTCCTTATACAGATCTGCCAACAAGTAGGAAAATGATACGGTCTCTCTATTTTTATTTTTTTTTGTAGTAAGTTTAATGATCTGTGTTCTTTGATATCTTAATTTGCCGCAGTCACCGCTGATGCTTCTCTGCAAGCTTGCTTTCTTAGGGGGGGTAGGGGGGCTCTTTGACGACCTGCCCAAGAAAAAAATGGCCATTTTTGCTGTATCCGTAGTGTCTCTCATCCCCCCCCCAACATGTTTCTTGTCATTTTTGCAAAACATTGCACATTACCGTGTCCATAGCATTCCATCCCCCCCACTTTTTTTTTCTTCTTAAAATGCAAATATATCATGTCAAACTGGACATATGAGATCCTCCTACATAAGTCATAACCAGACATTTTCAAGAACCAGATCTGGATCATTAATAGGATGATGATGGATCGCTTCATGCTGCTGCTCATATTTCTTTCAGGTAAGGGTTTATTGTAACATTACAGATTAACTTTCAGAAAAATATTTTCTTAAATTAATTTTTTTAGATGTAGGACAGGTGATCTGATCAGGTGATATATATATATATATATATATAAAATAATTCATATTATATATATATATATATATATATATATATATATATATATATATATTATATATATATATTGTGTGTGTTGTTTATGTCAATAGTGATGAGACTGTTATAATAGATTTTGATACAATTTAAAAAGTTTATTGTGTTTTAAAAAATATATTTAACCAAAAAAATGTTAGTGAACCCTGTTGTTTTGACTAAAATACCTGATTTATTATTATTATTTCAATTTATATTCATATATATGTGACTAAGCTTTATATTTAAACATAATATCACTACACTTTTACTTTATTGTATTTTTTTGGCTGCCAGATACTTCAGATTCTCCAGTTTAGACTGATTTGCATGTGTCACAGTGATTTAAAGAATTATGTGCTGGAGTTTCACTTGCAAATGATGTCTATGTGCAGAGTTTTCATCAGGGTGGTCTGTCTTTATGGTTTGCCATACTTATTATGCAGGGAATAGGCAGCCCACCCATAAAATACTGTCTTAGCCCTGTTTTGGGTGCAGAAATAAACTGCAAATAAACCCACTACACCCTGTAGAAGAACCATTTTGGTTCACCAAAGAACCTCCCAGTGAAAACTCTTAAAAGAACCATTAAAGTGTGAATTAAAATAATAATAATAATAATAATAAAATTATAATCTACACTTTTAAAAATATAAGTTCTTTATTGGCAGCTTTGTTTCCATGGAATCTTTCGATTGCACAAACTGTTCTTTAAAGTGGAAAAGATTCTTTAGATTATTAAAAATTTCCTCACTATAAGAAAAAAAATTAAACAAAATAGTTCTTTTAAGAACTGCTGACAGAAAGGTTCTTTTGGGAACAAAAAAGGGTTTAAAAATGTTCTCTGGGTTGCGGAACCCAAAATGGTTCTTCTATGGCAGTGGTTCTCAATTCCAGTCCTCGCGTACCACCGCTCTGCATGTTTTGCATGTCTCTCTTATTTAACACCTGATTCAGAAAACCAGCTCGTTAGAAGAGACCTCCATGAATGAACTGTGTTCCGATTGACATGAACATTCATTCACGAATTTGCACTACACCATTTCCTGCAGCGTCTTCACACACAGATGAAACTTACTAGAGAAGTGTGACATAATATACCTATGTAAATAAATAGGATTTAAATTCACATCATGCACACTTTAATGCCCTTTGAATGGAACATATACACTCCCTTTGAATTGGAATCATGGAAGAATATCCTGTGACGTCCACTTCGTAGGGCAATAATTATCGAATAGAACAAATGTCTGAAGTGATAAGAGAAACATACAAAATGTGCAAAAGGGTTGTACACAAGGACTGGAACCACTGTTCTATAGCATCACCACAAAAACCTTTTGTAATTGTAAAAATCTTTTGGAATTGTAAAAATCCTTCTTCTTGTATAAAGATACTTTCGTGCAATGGAAAGGTTTCATGGATGTTAAAAGTTCTTCATGGAACCATGGATGCCAATAAAGAACTTTTACTTTTAGGAGTATTATTTAAAGTGTTTAAAAACAATATATAAAATCATATTGTACCAAAAATATAGTGCTGATCTAAACTGAATAGCTTTCTTCTGTTTGAACAGCATTTATAAATGAGAGGTTACTGTATGTCAATGGACAAACATCTGCTACTACTACGCTGCTTACTACGACTGAGGCCACTGATCTAAACACCACTACATCTGCTCCTATGACCACCGTACCAAATACTACAGAAACAACTACCAGCCCTATTACCACTACTACCAATCCTACTACCACCCCTGTTATCACTACAACCACCCCTACTACCACCCCTGTTATCACTACTACCACCCCTATTACCACTACTACCACCCCTACTGCCACCCCTGTTATTACTACTACCACCCCTATTACCACTACTACCATTCCTGCTACTACCTCTGTTATCACTACTACCAACCCTATTACCACTACTATTAATCCTACAACCACCCCTACTATCACTACTGCCACTGTTATTACCACTACTACCATCCCTATTACCACTACTACCACCCCTACTGCCACCCCTGTTATTACTACTACCACCCCTATTACCACTACTACCAGTCCTACTACCACGCCTGTTATCACTACTACCACCCCTATTACCACTACTACCAATCCTACTACCACCTCTGTTATCACTACTACCACCCCTACTGCCACCCCTATTACCACTACTACCAATCCTATTACCACTACTACCAGTCCTACTACCACCCCTGTCATCACTACTACCACCCCCACTACCACTAATACCATTCCTACTACCACTCCTGTTATCACTACTACCACCCCTATTACCACTACTACCATTCCTGCTACTACCTCTGTTATCACTACTACCAACCCTATTACCACTACTACCATCACTACTACCACACCTACTGACAATACTACCACCCCTACTACCACCCTTGTTATCACTACTACCACCCCTATTATCACTACTACCATTCCTACTACCACCCCTGTTATCACTACTACCATCTCTACTACCACCACCCCTACTACCACTACAACAACCCCTACTAGCAACCCTACTACCACGACTACCAGTCCTACTACCACCCCTGTTATCACCAGTACCATCACAACTAGCAACCCTACTACCAGTCCTTCTACCACCCCTGTTATCACTAGTACCATCACAACTAGCACCCCTACTACCACTACTACCAGTCCTACTACCACCCCTGTTATCACTGCTACCATCACTACTACCACCCCTACTACCACCCCTGTTATCACTACTAGCACCCCTACTACCACTACTACCAGTCCTACTACCACCCCTCTTATCACTACTACCATCACTACTACCACCCCTACCACCACCCCTGTTATCACTACTAGCACCCCTACTACCACTACTACCAGTCCTACTACCACCCCTATTACCACTACTACCACCACATTAAGTGCTATGACCACCAGATCAACCATAACTACCACTTCAACCACTTCATCAACATCAACTACCGTCCCTAACCCGCTTTTGACCACTTCTCAACCTACAGGTATTTTTTTTCTGAAGAGTTGTCTTAAATTCTGGCCTGTAAAATAAGTAAGACCATTTCAAGTTTTGGTCGAGGATGACTTATTAGTTTCATTGCAGGTAATACCTGTCCAGAGGAAACACTCAACGGTTTGACCTTCCCACTCACTGTGATTGGTCAGACTAGCTATTCAACACAGCTTTGCTCTCCAGGAACAGCCAGTGGTATGTAGTATTGCAAAGTAAACAGTCATAAATACAAAAATATTATATATAAGCATTAGTGAGAGAGAATATATATATATATATATATATATATATATATATATATATATATATATATATATTATTCTTCTCTAAATAGTAATTTAACTTAATTTGTGTCAGGAGTTGTTTGACTCAGAAATAGATAAAATATGCTAAACTGCAACTGTTTAATTTTGGGTTTGATATTTTTTGGTTTGTGTTCTTGAAGCAAGCATGTACAACCAGTCTTGTGTGTCTTTTATGTCTTCTGTAGCTGGTTTTCCAGTGGCCTCGGCTCAGTGTTTGAATTTACCACTTTTCCACGCATTTGGTGGAGTTAAACATCTGGACTGTGGCTTGAACCTGGAGGTGTTAGAACGCAAATTCAACGTCTGTATTTATATCTTTGAAATTCAATAGGGGGCACTGGTTGACAATTTTAACAGATTCACATTCATTTTGAATGACAATAGTTGATGCAAGTATTATTTTAGTATCATTAGTGTTTATTAATGTTTTGAATAAGATTGATTCCATTTTATTTTTCACATTTAGCACTGTTAATTATTTTATTATATGATATTATATGTTTAAGTGTTAAAATTGCAGCCCATTCTATACAATTCTTGTATAAAATGTAATTATTTATATATTAATATTTTGAGTTTGTGACAGTTTAATGGTGTAATTAAGAGTGTGATTACTGTCGGCAAACACATTTCTTATGCCAAAAAAAAAAAAAAAACTGGTTGATTTATCTGTAGTAAAAAAAAAAAAAAAAAATCGTTAAATATTACTACTGCCTCGGGTTTACTGTATAGTCATTATTCAGTCAATGGTTTGAACTCTGGCATTTTGAGTTCTTTTGATTAAACAAATATTGGCACAATGGTTTTGGTCATTTTGTTTAGGATACTCTGGAACAGAATATTTACGTTGCCTCCAGTGTCCAGATGCTCACGTCCAAACCTGAGCAGCTGACGTCCCAGAACATCACCTCAGCTGCTGTGACTGTCAATAACCTGCTGTCCGCCAGCATGTTAAATAAGGTAAGAATGTACAGACAATACAATATATTAATTTGTTTGTCTGACAGTGTGACTTCATCATTGTGTAGAAATGTAATAATATTGTAATAATAATAATGATATATCTTTTATACAGTCAGTTGCAGAGTCAGTGGTGGCCACCATCAGTCAGCTCATGCACACTGATGAAGACCGATACTCTGAAGACACTTACGATGCTCTCGAGAAGTATTTACAATCCACACATACCTGTCCCACACAAACACAACACACTGTGAATGTTTTATAATAACAAAACCACACATTTCTGTGTAAATCAATTACAAATCAAAATAATATATATATTATATAATATATATACATATTTAACAAATGTAAAAAGTTAATTTAATTTTAGTGGCTAATAAATAATAATAATAATAATAAAAAAAGAAAAATTCAAATGATCACCAAACTTTGAAAAAACAATAGTTTCCATGGTAACATTAATTTATTTTTGTGCAAAACATTATTTATTTAGTCAAAACACACACACACACACACACACACACACACACACACACACATATAATTATATGTAATTATTTTAACTTAATTATTATTCTAATTATTTGATTTTAAATTAAATTACTCAACAAAGATTTGGATACAAAAGAAACAAAATGGAAAATGGATCAAAATTGAAACAATAGTTACCTTGTTTTTTTTTGTGTAAACCTTTTTTTTACTCAGTTATTGTTTATATATATTTGATTTCATTTTCAAATTATTATGAAATTACAAAATTACAAATAAGCTTCTGAAACAATAGTTACCATTCTAAAATTCATTTATTTTGTGTAACATTTTGTGTACATTTTTTTTCTTTGTTTAAATAAAAATTTTAAAGGGGTCATATGATGCAATTTCAAGTTTTCCTTTCTCTTTGGAGTGTTACAAGCTGTTCATTAATAGATAAGATCCCTAAAGCTGCAAAGACTAAAGTCTCAAACCCAAAGTGATATTCGTTATAAAAGTTAAGACTGGTACACGCCCTCCTAAAACACCTCGTTTAAACACTCCCCCACATGTCTATGTCATAATGTGGAAAGATTTGCATAACACCGCCCAAAGGTTCATGCAAAGAAAGAGGGCATTACTTTGGTTCTCGCTGTTGTCACAGCGCCATGTTGTGGAGACGCTGTTTCATTATGAAAGCGAAAATACTTAGTTTGGCCTTCCAAAAGAGGACACGACTAGAAATCAGTGGTTAAGTTGTATTTACAACACTGTTCCAGAACAGTTCAACCCAAAATATTCAGATGTGTTTATGGAGGATTGTTTCCTGATCCTGGGAGAGCAGACTGCAATGCTACAATTCCTGACTCTCCAACCCAGTAAGTACGTTTTCATATTTAAAGGATTTATCACTGACGATTCAAACGTGCGTTTTGAGCAGTGCAGAGTAGCGCTTGTTGTTTGTTGTTTCTCCGATCACAAATGCAGACATGGTTTTATGTTTACGCAACGCGATGCAACACAACTCGTAAAAAGACAGTATAAGTCATTATAATATGTAATTATGTCCCCACTGAATGCAACAAATGGCTCGTTTGTAATGAGTTTTATTGGTTTTGTCTCGTCACGCCGGTGTTCTGACCGGAACACCAATCACAATATGGTAAGTGGCGTAACATTTCCGTCACACGCTTTTAGGCATTCAGCCAGTCACAACACACTGGATAGCTGGCCAATCAGAGCACACCTCGCTTTTCAGAATCGCTCGTGTTTCAGAAAGGCGGGGCATAGAGGAGAAACAATAATGTACAATAATCATTACACCAAATACACAAAATGTTCTTTTTAGCAACATCATATGACCCCTTTAAGAAGTGAAAAAATTTATATATACAGTACAGGTCAAAAGTTTGGAAACATTACTATTTTTAATGTTTTTGAAAGAAGTCTCTTCTGCTCATCAAGCCTGCATTTATTTGATCAAAAATACAGAAAAAAATAAGAATATTGTGAAATATTATTACAACTTAAAATAATAGTTTTCTATTTGAATATACTTTAAAAAAATAATTTATTCCTGTGATGCAAAGCTGAATTTTCAGCATCATTACTCCAGCCTTCAGTGTCACAATGTAACCATCCAGTCTATCACATGATCATTTAGAAATCATTCTAATATTCTGATTTATATATGAGTGTTTGGAAACAGTTCTGCTGTCTAATATATTTGATGAATAAAAGGTTAATACAAAAGAACTGCATTTATTCAAAATAATAAAAAAAATTATAATAATAATATATTCTAATAATATATTTTCTTTACTATCACTTTTACAATCAATTTAACACATCCTTGCTGAATAAAAATATTGATTTTATTTAAAAAAAAGAAAGAAAAAAAAATTACTTGACCCAAAATTACTGACCAGTAGTGTATATTGTTATTATAAAATATTTATATTTTTAAAACATAGCTTCTTTTTTTTTTTTTTTTTTTTTTCTACTTTTTATTCATCAAAGTATCCTAAAAAAAATCACATGTTCTGAAAAAATATTAAGCAGCAGAACTGTTTCCAAACTTTGATAATGAATCATCATATTAGAATGATTTTCTAAAGGATCATGTGATAATGATCCTAAAAATTCAGCTTTGCATCACAGAAATAAATGATAATTTAAAGTATAATAAATTTAAAAACAATTATTTTAAATTGGAATAATATATCACAATATTAAATTTTTTTCTGTATTTATGATCAAATAAATGCAGGCTTGATGAGCAGAAGAAACTTCTTTCAAAAACATTAAAAATAGTAATGTTTCCAAACTTTTGACCTGTACTGTATATTAAATACTACTGCATATATATTTATTTCTCCCTTTACAACATTTACATTTAGATATATTAATTACTCAACAAAACTTCGGAAAAACAGATACTGTGATAAATTACTGAACTTTCTTCATTACTGAAGAAAATTACTAAGAATTGTATTATTATTATTATTATTAGGCAACTATAATCATTGTTGTTGTTGTTAGGATGGATATGTGTAAGTTTTTTCATGTGTATAATTTCTGTAGTCTCACAGAGACTTTGGAGGATTTTGCCTTGAACATGGGTAACTCTAGTGTACTGGTGCAACCAAACCTAGCGGTGCAAAGCATCAAGTTGTCAAAGTGGACCCCACAAGTACAATTCTACTCTACAACGGGTCAGTGCCGAAACCTCATATAAAGCTCATATAAAGTAATTATTATACGTCTGTGATGATATCAGAAAGACATTTCTATAGACTTTCTTATAGACTAAGAAATTTCTATTTCTAAAGACATTTAAACTAAACTAAGCTGCATTTAACTACTGTAGGACTGTCAGAGTATTCTCCTGAAAGAATCGGTCTGGGTGCAGATGCTGCTAACATGGCATCCTCTTCCGGACTTCCTGTTGATATCCAATTAAATATCAAACTGCAGAAAGATTCCCAGAAAGACTGGGGTACTGTTTATGTTTCTGTTCTCATTTTGAGGGACATAATTAAAAGTCAAATTTTGAATACCTTTTCCTTCTGTTTCCCCATAGGGAACAAAAATCTCGGTATTGGAGTTGTGCTTTATGAAAATGATAAGTTTTTCAACTCAAAACAATTTAATAGTGAACTCGATACCAAGAGAAGGGTGGTGTCGACCCGGCTGTCAGACAGAAGCTTGCTTGATAACGTGGAGTTCACCATCAGGCCAGAGGTAAAAAAAAAAATAATAATAATAAAAAATAATATTAATAATAATCATGATGAAACAAAATATTGACAATAATGATGAAATATTGAGATTGAAAAAAATTATTATAATTTATTTATTCATATATATTTTTTTTCATATATTTATCTGAATATTTTAATAAATTAATTTAATAAATAAAACAATTCTACACACATTTAAAATCCTAATTGTAATAATTTAATCTGTAATAAGGATATTAGCTAACTAGTTAAAATTAGAGCATTTCTATTAAAAAATTAATTTTTTAATTGTAATTTAATAGTAATAATTTATTATTTCTGTATTTTACAATTTTTGCATCTTTGTTCTCATATAGTTATAGACTTGAAGACTTTGTTTAAAAATAAATAACCCAGTGCATTGTGTGTGTGTGTCTGTGTATATATATATATATAGTATATGCATATATATATATATATATATATATTGTGTCTTTATGATTCCAGAATACATCTGGTACATCTGCATCTTACAACTTTGCATGTGTGTTTTGGGACTACGCTCACAGAGACTGGAGAACGGAGGGCTGCGTCAAAATACGCGATCCCAATGGAGTGCACTGTAAATGTAACCACACCACCAACTTTGCAGTTCTTGTGGTTAGTTTAACATACATGTTTTAAAAAAGCTGCTTTAAAAGCGAGTGAGCTGCCTAGATAGGCATCATAATGGAACATCATTTCCTATAGAAACTCACTATGTGTGCAGTAAATAATGTTCCTTGCATGAAGGGCACAGGAGACACGTTTCGTAACTGATTTCAAGAGAATCTGCCATTAGCATGATGCTAAGCATACTTCATTTGTTATGTTAGCTTACCTTATGTCATAGTTAGTAAAAATACACAGAGCACTTTTAAGGTTTGGTGAATGTAAGTGAACTGTATATATTTATTATAGAGATTTCTCTCTCTTTGTAGAGCTTTAGAGCAGACTACACTTATTCTGAAGCTTTAAACTGGATCAGCATTGTGGGATGCAGTCTGTCTATTGTGGGTTTGGTCCTCACCGCAGTTTATCAAATTAAGACCAGGTAAATGCACTGGATACATTTAAGAATAAATGGTCATTTACTGTACTGTACCATGGTTAAATAATTCTGTCATTGTACAAGTATACTGTGATTTAGGTTACGGATGCCACAATTACATAATCGATCAATTAATCATGAGTCCACTTATGGTATTCTACGTGCTTAAGATTTGTTTTATTTTATCCGATATAGTGGGACCTCATCTATATTAGATCATTTAAAATTCATTCTTTAAAAATACTATTTTACAACACTGTTACATGTAATCTTTTGCAAATCAATGAATGTTAATGTTTCATACTGTACAATGGACCCACCATCTTCGGGAGGAATCGTAAGGGGCTGGTGTATTGTGGATTGGGCAGCGGTCGAAGGCAGGGGCCCCGATGACCCGATCTCTGGACACAGAAAATGGCCTTAGGGACGTGGAATGTCACCTCGCTGGCGGGGAAGGATCCTGAGCTTGTGTGTAAGGTTGAGAGGTACCGACTGGAGATGGGCTCACCTCCATGCACAGCTTGGGTTCTGGAACCATGCCCCTTGAGAGAGACTGGACTCTCTACCACTCTGGAGTTGCCCGCGGTTAGAGGTGGCAGGTTGGTGTGGGGTTGCTCATAGCTCCCCAGCTCAGCCGCCATGTGTTGGCGTTTACCCTGGTTAACGAAAGGGTCGCTTCCCTGCACCTTCGGGTTCGGGGATAGGTCTCTCACTGTCATTTGTGCTTACGGGCCGAATGGCAGTGTAGAGTACCCGGCCTTACTGGAGTCTCTGGGAGGGGTGTTGGAAAGTGCTCCGACCGGGACTCCGTTGTTCTACTGGGGGACTTCAACGCTCACATGGTCAGTGACAGTGACACCTGGAGGGGCGTGATTGGGAGGAACGGGCCCCCCTGATCTGAACCCGAGTGGTGTTCTGTTATTGGACTTCTGTGCAAGTCACAGTTTGTCCATAATGAACACCATGTTCAAGCATAAGGGTGTCCTTCAGTGCATGTAACACTAGGACACCCTAGGCCGGAGGTCGATGATCGACTTTGTGGTTATTTCATCTGACCTCCGGCCCTATGTCTTGGACACCCGGGTAAAGAGAGGGGCGGAGCTGTCAAGTGATCACCACCTGGTGGTGAGTTGGATCCGATGGCGGGGGAGGAGGCTAGACAGACTTGGTGGACCCAAATGTATTGTGAGGGTCTGTTGGGAACGTTTGGCTGAGCCCCCTGTAAGAGAGATTTTCAACTCCCACCTCCGGCAGAGCTTCGACCAGATTCCAAGGGAGGCTGGAGACATTGAGTCCGAGTGGACCATGTTCTCCACCTCCATTGTCAACGTGGCCACTCGTAGTTGTGGCCGTAAGGTCTCCCGTGCCTGTCGAGGCGGCAATCCCCGAAACCGGTGGTGGACACCGGAAGTAAGGGATGCCTTCATGCTGAATAAGGAGTCCTACCAGGCCTGGCTGGCTGGGTGGTTGTGGAGGCAAAAACTAGGGTCTGGGAGGAGTTTGGTGAGGCCATGGAGAAAGACTGTTGGTTGGCTTCAAAGATATTTTGGCAAACCGTACGGTGCCTCAGGAGAGGGAAGCAGTGCCCTGCCAACACTGTTTACAGTGGAGGTGGGCAGCTGTTGACCTCAACTGGGGATATCGTCGGACGGTGGAAGGAATACTTTGAGGATCTCCTCAACCCCACTGACATGTCATACATTGAGGAAGCAGAGGCTGAGGGCTCGGGGGTGGACTTGTCCATCACCCAAGCTGAAGTCACAGAGGTAGTTAAGAAGCTTCTCGGTGGCAAGGCACCAGGGGTGGATGAGATCCGCCCTGAGTACCTCAAGTCCCTGGATGTTGTGGGGCTGTCTTGGCTGACACGCCTCTGTAGCATCGTGTGGTGGACAGTGCCTCTGGAATGGCAGACCGGGGTGGTGGTCCCACTTTTCAAGAAGGAGGGTGTGTTCCAACTACAGGGGAATCACACTCCTCAGCCTTCCTGGAAAAGTCTATGTCAGGGTACTGGAGAGGAGAATTCGGCCGATAGTCGAACCTTGGATTCAGGAGGAACAATGCGGTTTTCATCCTGGTCGTGGAACACTGGGCCAGCTTTATACCCTCCCAGGGTACTGGAGGGTTCATGGGAGTTTCCCCAACCAATCCACATGTGTTTTGTGGATTTGGAGAAGGCATTCGACCGTGTCCTTTGCGGCATCCTGTGGGGGGTGCTCCGGGAGTATGGGGTCTGGGGCCCTCTGTTAAGGGCTTTCCGGTCCCTGTATGATCGGAGCAGGAGCTTAGTTTGCATTGCCGGCAGTAAGTCAGACTTGTTCCCGGTACATGTTGGACTCCGGCAGGGCTGCCCTTTATCACCAGTCCTGTTCATTATTTTTATGGACAGGATTTCTAGGCACAGCCAGGGGCTGGAGGGTGTCCGGTTTGGGGACCACATGATTTCGTCTCTGCTTTTTGATTTATGATGTTGTCATGTTGGTTTCATCAGCCCAGGACCTTCAGCGTGCACTGGGACAGCTGAGGTGGCTCGGGCATCTGTTCCGGATGCCTCCTGGACGCCTTCCTGGGGAGGTGTTCCAGGCATGTCCCACTGGGAGGAGGCACCGGGGAAGAGTAAGGACATGCTGGAGGGACTATGTCACTCAGCTGGCCTGGGAACGCCTCGGTATCCCCCCAGAAGAGCTGGAGGAAGTGTCTAGGGAGAGGGAAGTCTGGGCATCTATACTTAGACTGCTGCTCCCGCGACCCAGCCCCGGATAAGGGGAAGAAGATGGATGGATGGATGGATGGATGGATGGATGGACTGTAGAATATAATGTTGTGATGCTAAAATTTACCTTTAGCATTTAAAATTATTTCACTTTTTTTAGTTTTTAGTTTTTTAATTTATTTGGACAAAATAATATAGAATTTTATTATGGTTCATTGTCAGTTATTCACCATAAAAAGCAAATAATTATCAGCATACTGACCAGAATTTATTATTGGTGCATCAATAATATTTTTATTGGAAAACAAAACAAAAATACTTATTTTTTGAAACATTTATTGCAGATCATGTATTTCTATTGTATTATGTCCACCAAACTAATAGTAATTCTATAGAACTGGTTTATGGAACTGTCAAAATTAAAGTGTATTTTTTTTTCTTCTTTTTTTCATAAACTCTACAGGAAACAGCGAGGAGCCAACTCCACTATGCTCTTGGTGAACATCTGTTTGTGCATGACCACCTATTACCTGCTCTTCATTTTTGGGATCAACAACCCAGTCAAGAGCTCAGAGGCATCTGTATCAGAGCAGAACGTTATTCCTTCTTCAGATTTGGAGGAGAATGTCGATCAGGGTCCTTGTACAGCAATCACAGCTCTGTTGCAGTACTCCCTGCTGGCCACGTTTGCCTGGAACATCCTCTATGCGGCTCATGTGTTTTTCCTCATTAGAAATGCCCTCAACGGTCCGCCCCGAGCTTTCCGCACCATCGCCATGACAGTCGGCTGGGGTACATTTAAACACACTGATATTGAAAGTCATGACAGTTTGATTCTGTTTGCATACCTTGTAAATAAAGAATACATGGCATTAAATAGTTTATATACAAAATTCAACTTATAACATATACTGATTTCAATTCTATACTATCATAACATTAAAAAAAAATAATATATAGTGAATATACTACTATAACAGTAAATAAACGATCATTTTAAATGCTATATGGGAATTTAGGCTTCACAACATTATAAAGTACAGTATGGAAGTGGATATTCTGAGATTAGCTGGCATTAAACTGTTATTAATTTATTGTTTATTGTTAAAGATTAACTCTAGGTGAGCAAAAGTAGCCTAATCTTAAGATTTAAAGCATGAGGATAATCATATCATTTATAATAATCATTCTGAAAAATCACATTCATATTTAATATGTCTAGGTCTGCCTGCTGTTATTGTTGGCATCTCACTGTCCACCACCTACAGCTTTAGGAACCCTTTAGGTTATCGACAAGAGGAGTTGTAAGTGAAAAATCGCTTTTATCACTTTATCCACCTTATATTTCACCGCGGAAGTAAGCTGTTTCCTGTGAATGTGCAAGACTTCCACTTGTTTAGCCACTAGAGTTAAAAATAACTAGAAGAATAACATTCAGAAAATGGGAAAAACTCTTCCCAGATAGCACACATACGTCTGCAAGATGTCTGTTAAAGATCTTTAAAGCATCTGCTGTGTACAAACATCTGATAGACGTCTTTAAGATGTCAGTTTTACATTCATTCTAAATCATAAACATCTTAAAGACGTCTTCTAAACGTCTGTTTGACATTTGATAGGAAACGTCCTATAGACAAATTGCAGAAGAGCAAATACTTTAAAAAAATATGTCTTGCAGATGTAAATGCAGACATCAAATATGCGTCTCCTTGATGTACATGTGCTATCAGGGTTTACACTGCAAACCTACAAACCATAGTGTTTATGATTACGAAAAAACATTAAAATAATATGATTGCACATCAGTTTGAAACATCAAGCAGCATAACGGACTGTTTTTGTACGTTTAAACTAACTGTTGTTGACACCGGAAGCTTGCACATTAAGTTTATAACCCAGATAGCACATGCACATCTACAAGATGTCTGTTAAAGATCTTTAAAGCATCTGCTGTGTATAAACATCTGATAGAAGTCTTTAAGATGTCAGTTTTACATTCATTCTAAATCATTAATATCTTAAAGACATCTTCTAAACATTTATTTGTCATCTGATAGGAAACGTCCTATAGACGTATTGCAGATGAGCAAATACTCTAAAAAATACGTCTTGCAGATTTAAATGCAGACATCAAATAGACTCTGTTATGTACGTGTGCTATCAGGGAAGTAATGTGGATATCCCACAAATATATAGCATTTTATTTGTAGTATTGGGTGCAAACAAAATATTTTTAAGGTAGAACATTACTTGCACATTCCCCAGTTTTTCTTGGTCTTTATTTCTCTTCTTATTGTTATAGTTGTTGGTTGGCGTCTCTGGACAAGATGGGAAGGTTTGATCCGAAACGGCCGATGTTGTGGGGTTTCTTGCTCCCTCTAGCGGTCATGTTGTGTTTTAACACATCTCTGCTTGTCTACTTCTCTCAAACCATCTGTTGTGCGAATCCTAACCTCAAGAGGTACGTAACTAAACCGTGACCGAATGGTCCATGTTTAAAACAAAGTTCAAGGTTAATATAAACTTAATCAATGCTGTTAATAACATTCCTTTATTACAATATAATCAGTTTTGCAGAGGTGGAGGTAATGCATTACACCTACTCACATTACTGTAATGAAGTAGTTTTTTTCAGGGTACTTGTACTTAGTGATGGTGAGATGAAGCTTTATGAAGCATTGAAGCCTTTCATCCATCAAGATCACATAATGTTAAATATCTCGAACTATCTTCCCCACAAAATACCACCCACCCACCAAAAACTGTTGCTCACTACAGATGACCTAATGTGATCTATTGCCGCGTTTCCACCGAAATTACCCATTACAATTGTACCAGGAACTTTTTTCCCCAGGAACTATCCCCCCCCACCCTGACCTGTTGCTTTCTGCGTTTCCACCGTGGTCTAAAGTACCATGAGCATTAGGCAAATAGTCTGGTGACGTAGGTCTGCGCTTTTCTCAATACAAAGTACGCAAATTTCAGACTTGCATCCTCCGTAGTTCGGACTTTGCGAGTTCGACTCGGGAGTGTGATCTCCCGTGGATTGGACGACACAAGTCCGGTAATTAACATCAGTCAGCTCACCTTGGCTACTGCAAGTTTCCTCACTGTATATTTACAATAAGACGAAATAGGATATGAAATACCACTGCCTCCTTTCGTTTTCATTTAAACATAATAATAACCGCAGCCTACATGACAATG
The DNA here is from genome assembly GCF_018340385.1 of Cyprinus carpio. Taxonomy (NCBI): domain Eukaryota; kingdom Metazoa; phylum Chordata; class Actinopteri; order Cypriniformes; family Cyprinidae; genus Cyprinus; species Cyprinus carpio. The sequence continues at coordinate 15,080,514 of NC_056593.1, read as the reverse complement.
AAATGAAATATTATATAAATTGCCTCTTTTTATTTTAATTTTAACATATAGATAAATTGAACAAAGACCAAAGATTACCTGTTAGATTTACCCAAAACGAATTATATTTTATGTTTAACCACTAAAGAGACATCAGAGCCAGCGGCAAATGTCAGAAGGACTAGCCGAGTTGAGACTGCTCTAGGCGGATACATGAGCTCTGAGCTCCCGCTGATCGCGTGGAGCTGACCATCTCCGAAATCGGCGAAACACATTTTTAAATAGGCATTGTCTTTATAAGTAAACCACAGCTTTGAGTTTTAAACAACAACATTCTCGCCTGAAATACTTTTGAAACTACATTTCATGACACAATAACAGTATTATTTTGAAAATGATCCAAATAAATGGTTGTTGAAATCACAATGCTGCATGAACTCAACCAATCAGCATGTTTATTGCCCAAGTCCCGCCCCCAAAAGTTCTGGAAATTTGAAAAAGTACTACCTCGCCAGTAGGGACTTTCTGAGGGGCAATTTTTTTACCTGGAACTTTATTTAGATCCTGGTTCATGTGGTGGAAACACACCAAGTACCAGCCCAAAGTCCCTAGTTCCTGGGTAAAGTTCCAGCAGTGGAAACGCGGCTTATGATACACTGTTTTGTGCCAGTTAAGGCTTGGCAATAACGGTAAAGCAAAAAAAAAAAAAAAAAAAAAAAAAAAAAAAATTCCTCATACACTAATCTATTAATATAATATAAATCTATGAATATAATGTGTATTTTATAATGATTGTATAACATAATACAATATAATTGTGTAATAAACGTATTGGCTTGAAATGAATGGGGCTATCAAATGTGTTTTAAATCAAGTCTTTGGAGATGCAATATTATTAGTTTAAAACTGGAAAGTGGCTGAGTTTAACAGGGCAGAGGACTGTGAATTTACAAGATTTGAACCGCTTCCTGAACCAGTCAGGCCAAGCGTGGCTTCGGGCATCATCAATGACGTCATTGCTCTAAATCGATACAAGCCTTGATACGCATTTCACTGAAAGCTGCCAGGATTTCTCAACACAGCCTCGGCACCAGTACTTTTAGTAACAAAGTAATTTAATGTGTTATAATTTTCAAAATAGTAAAGGAATATTACTATTAAAAGAGTATAGTTACAAGCCGAGGTCTCAATACGTTACTGCTGCGTTACATTGCTGACAGAATGCAGTGATTTCAAGTCTAGATTGTAAAAAGGGTGTGGCACACGCACTGTCTTGTCAAGTGCCAGTGGATTGGAGACCTGCTCCCGTGAGACCCGACGAAACAGTGTGCGATAGGCACTACAATGTCATCTGTATGGAACATCGTTGTGTAAAAACGTAAACGTAAAAAAAGAACACAAAGAATGGCCTTCTCAGCTGCCATAATTGCAACTCTTGCGTCATCAGAAAATAATAAAATAAAGTAGTCCTATACTAATACTAAGAGTAATTATGGTTTGAATAGTCTATATTTTAGTAGGCTATAAATATGTGGCTATGTTACAGCTCCCCTTTGAAGCTCTTGTGTTTTTCTCCTTTTCCATCTCTCCAATCCTATTCTGCTCACAGGTGATTGGAGATGAGTTTTGTTCCCACTTTTGTTGCAGTTTGCTGATTTTTGTAAAATAAATTTTGCTTTTGCTTTTCAGATAATAGAGTGGTTTCAATTAAATATGTTGCAGGCTCATTTATTGGTAATAAATAATTGATAATCATCAAAAAAAAAATATTGGGCTTGTTTTTAAAGTTGCGGTTGTTTATTTGTCTTGTGAGAGTTGGTAACAGTGGAGGGAGCTCAGCATAATTTATAGACTCAAACTACATGGTAGTGTTATCATAAATATTTGGAAATTTCGGCGAGGTTATGGTTAAAATGCTTGGTTGATTGCATCAGACAAGACGACGACGAATAAGTGCTGCTGTAGCATCAAGTTTTGAGGGGAGTCATGAAGAGAGTACAGTGCTGGTTTTGCCAAAAAGTTCCCACTTTGTCAGGACAATCTGCTGTATCTGCATCACAGCCTGTAAGTGTGCTGCTTTATTTGTTGTTGTGTGTGTTATTTACGTTTCAAAGTATAAGTTGAATGCCGTTTCTGCGATGTAATACATATTACCATTGCACTTATCTGTACATAGTAAATGCAGATGTTTTTAAGCGGTTGTTGACATCCTATCTAAAACGTGATTTAGCCAAAAAAACAACAATAACATTACCACTCTAATATGTCTTGCAATATCCGTGTGTGCAAAGGTTCTGCGTGATCCTCTTATTCAATATTCTCGGGGGCTGAATCCGGCTCAGATTGATATGGCAATATTGACGGCATCCTTAACTATACCGGAGCAGAGGGAACTTGCTGCTTTGGCAAGGTGCAGGGCAGTACTGAAACACTGTCTAAGCTGTTCACCAATCACAACGCACTGGTACAGCTAACCAATCACAACACATTTTGTTTTTCGGAAGGCGGGCCTTCATCAAACTCGGAACTAATCGAGCCGTTTGTGCCAGGCTTGGGAAAAAGGTATTGTAATAATGTAAATTATTAAAAAAAAAAAAAAAAAAAAAATGCGTTTTTCGAACCACCAAGCATGAGAGCATGTTCTAGTACAGCCCCAAAACAAAATCAAGACTTTGCAAAAAAGCATAATAAGACACCTTTAACCACTCCTATCCAACTGTGAATCTGCTATGAGCAAGAGGTGGAGTGGAGGTGCACCACAATAAAACCCCGCCTTTTATTCAGTATTCTGTTTCACTTGGAAATACATCACAACACTGAAGTCAGTTGCAACTTCTGGTTCACGGGTACTTTGATACTGATATTTTTCAAGGTATTGAAGTTAGAAATTCCTGCATCATGATTCACGTACTCTGCCAATAAGATAAAAGTGGGTTTTGTTCAAAGTAGCTATTATCCACATACTGTAGATCTTTAAAATGAATATTTTGGGTAATTAATTAAATATCACCAGCTAAAAAGTAACTTGTGACTAGTACCCTGAGTAGTTTTTGAGAGGAGTACTTTGTACTTTTACTTAAGTACTGTTTTGACACCAGTACTTTTACTTGTGATTGAGTATTATTTCAGCAATGTAACAGCCCTTGTACTTAAGTAAACATTTTCAGTACTCTTTTCACCGCTGCAGTTTTGGTTTAAAATTAGTTTGAATTCTTTCATGTGACCAGTATCTGAGGTGTAATTCTCAGAGTGGTAACATTTGCTGTTCTGTAATGGTTAATATTTTCTATATTATTAAAATGTTTTGTTTTTTAGCTCACGAGCGACTCCTATGAAGAAGAAGATTTTGAGTAGTTTCTCTCTGGCTGTGGTGCTCGGTTTGTCCTGGATCGTTGGTTACTTTGTGCTCATCACTCATGACAAAACACTTTACATCATTCTCAGTGTGGTCTTCTGTCTCTGCAACACGACACAGGTGCGTTCATACACTATACTTATTATTATTTTGGATAAACTTGATGTTCAGAAAAGATTTTTGTTAGATTTATTCAAGATGATGTTTTAAGATATTATGTATTTCTACGTCTTGCATTGATTGGTGACTGACCACTACATTTTCTGTCCTTCAAAGGGTGTTCAAATTTTCATTTTATTCACACTGCAGTCTTATCTAAGGACAAGGTCTCGAGGTAAACTGGATTCTAAGACTGAATCAAATGGGGAGCCTTATGCTGCCTTCGTGTACTTTTGGAATTATGGTAAATACGAGTTTCCTAATTAAAAAATATATGTGAACGCCTCTTAAGTCATATTTACTACTGGGAAATTCGGAAATAATTTTGATACCAGAGTTTCCGAGTTGGGAGGGTCATGATCTTTAAACCTGGTGGAGGGGACAACCATTGCTGCTGTCAATGCTATTCTCACAACAACTACATCACTTTGTCTTGTCGCTAAAGTAGTGTATTTATAGGCTAGATAAGAACGATCATTCAAAGCATATTGCATGTTTTATAAGAAGTGAAATGAACATGTATTTGACCGAAATTCCAGAGTTGTCAGAAAACTGCATAAGTAGTGTGGTGAATGTTTATGATAGTCAACCAATGGGATGCTACATTATATTCTTTCCGACATTAAAACACTTGAATACACTTGTGCACTTTTAGCATTTGTGAATCAGTTTGAATTAACAATATAATTTTGTTATTGGGAAGACTAATTTAAAAAGTAAGTAAACGACTCACAAACTTAGAAATAACCACCTTCTTACTTGAAAATAAGACTTAAATGTGCTGAAAACTTGATCTGTGGGAGTATTTAGTGAGTAATCAGCTTGGTTAAACTTGAAGTAAATCTCTGTGTCTGTGACCAATATTTACAGAGTTTTGATGACTGATGATCCCGAAAATTAAAACATAGTTAAAAGTTAATTATTAAAAAGAATAGCTGAACATAAGTTCATAAAATATATTGTTTAAATTGTTACTGCCTTGAATTATTATTTTGGAATAAATGTAAAATGCCTAAAAACACTGAATTGATGAGATTCATGTAATATGGCTTTAATAAATGTGACCCAAATTTTTTCCTTTGTTTTTTTTTTTTTTCTTCTGATAGTGTTTAAATAACTAAGAAAATGTGACTGGTACATGAAATTACATTTGATTAAAAAAAAAAAAAAAAAAAAAAAAAAAAAGCCTCATTTCAAAAACACCACTATATATTATATATATATAAAATATTATTGCAGTGTTTTTTTTCCCACTGTATCCTACAAAATTGTATTAATCCCATAATAATGGGTTTCACATTATTTTGTCTAGCCTCTGTATGTGCCGTGTGAATAACACAGAGTAATATGCAATATACTATTATTGTGCAGTGTTGTTGTCTTTTTAATTTCTCATTAACATTATTTTGATTGTAAATGGATGGCTGTTTTCTGATGGACTGATGAACTTCCCACTCCAGCAATGATCCAGCCCTGCCTCTGCTTTATAAACCTGACAGGAACAAGATAGTTAGTTAGTAGTTAGTTTTATAAATGTCATATCCAATACGTGTGAAATGGACTACTCTCTGCTGCTCTTAATTTTTACCTCAGGTAAGGTGTAAAACTTTGGTGTAGGATTCATTTTGAAACTCAGGATTATTTTTTCACTCAGAACCTGCTAGTAACTTTCTCAAATAGTTAAAGAAACTATAATAAGCTTTTTAACATTTTGAAGCAGAAAATGGTATTTTCTTAAAAAAAAAAAAATAAATAAAAAAAATGCTCTCCAAGAATAAATCAACATGTCAATAAAGTTTGAGCAGGGCTGTTCAGAGACCTTTGGAGAGGCAGGTGCTCAAAGTATAAAAGGGGCACATGGAGCATGGCTTTTAATAGGGTTCTGTTTTATTAGTATCGTGATAATTATTTTAATGCTACGTTTTTCAAATAAATACTGTTTTTAGTCAGATAACATAAAAATACAAAATCCCTCGACACCTTTTAAACTTTTCTAATTTAAACACCTTTGACACCTTTGATTATATTGCTTTGTGTAGAACAGCGTTATAGCTGCATTTTTAATATTTATTAAATATTTAATTTTAATAAAATGTTAATCCGTCCCCTGCACTTTATTCAGGCAGGTGTGTTCACACAGAGGTTTCTAGATTTAAATCTAGATTTAAATTCAAAGAGACGGTATTGATAGTCTTTGAATGACCTTATGTTTTATTCATATCCAAAATGAGGAGATGTGAATATCAGGAGTGCTGAAGTCTCTCATGCTGTGTGTTTCATTCATATGTGAAGCCAGAGGGCGCTCTTGCACCAAAAATCCAAAACAGACTCATAGAAGTAATAACTTATGACATACAGGAAGTCCCTAATATGGGCAAAAGCATCCGGCTATCGCTGTAGCTGAGCTGAATAAAACACAGAAACATTACTGATAAAACAGGAAGACAATAAACGCATGGTTTATGTGTGTTTTTTAAGGTATCTCCAGGTCATAAATAAATAAACCATATGAATAATGTAGTACTGATCGACATATCATTAAGTATAGAAACTGCCTTAAACTATTTAGTATAGAAACTGCCCTACCTTATTCTGTGATAAAAATGGGAAAAAGGTGTTCGTAGTAGCCTATATAAACCAATCATAAAATTGTCATTAGGAAAATATTGAACAAAAATATTAAAGCCCCTTGCTGCAGCTAACGTTACTTCCACAGGCTTCACACAGCTGTGCATGCTCTCTTCACATTGTTCTTGTAAAATAATAATAATTTAAAATAAATTCATGCAAACAGAGGTGTAAATTACTCAATTTTTTACTCAAGTTAAAGTACAGATGCTTAGAGTATCTGGCCAAAAACAAACTTGAGAAAAGGAAAAAAGTACAACTTTAAATTGTACTCAAGTATTAAAAAAGTAGAAGTACTTTTTTTTCTAACAGATATACAGCAGTTTTGTTAAAGGGAAAAAAATGAAACAAAATGCACAGGTCAAACACATTCACATACTAGTGCAACATCATGTAAAATGCAGCACAGTGGAACACACACACACACAAATAAAGGGAAAGGGATTAAAAGGAAAATCTATCCTTTCCACCCTGATGCCATCCAATATATATATGACTTTCATTTATCAGATGAACTCCAAACTAAGGTTTTTAGAAAAAAAATAAAAATAAATCATCTCTCTTAGTTTAATGCAAGTGAATGGGACATCCATAAATGAATATGACAGACAATAACTCATACAAGCCCTGTTAATGAATTAGTGTATTCTTAAGTGAAAGGATCATGTTCACTTTGTATGGTTTCTGAAGTGGTCCTGTCCCCTTGCATCATACAGACTAAAAATCATTTCCTGTGTTCATCTGAAGAAAGAAAGTCATAAGCATCTGGGACAACATGAGGGTGAGTAAATGATGAGAAAATATTAATTTTTGGGTGAACTATTCCTTTGAATAGCAAAATATGATGCAGAGGCTAAAACATATTCCAGACAGAATACAAGAATGTGTTGCATTAATGAGGAGAGTCATATAATTAAAACATACTGTACAACATTAACATTTTGAAAGGCCACTTTTTGTGTTGTCTATTCAATATCACTGTCTAAGGATAATTCAACTGTTAATTGTTTATTTGAAGTATTTAGAGTTTTTTTTCTCAGCAAATATTGATAAATAATTATTTGTGACTAATTAGATGAATTAATAAGCAAGTCATATAATTATTAAGATATAAAAAAAAAGAACTCACTGACAAGTCTCAATTTCTACTCAATGTGTCATATAATGACATAATAATATCCACTACCCGGTAAGAACAACACTAAACATAAATTACAATTTATTTAACATAAAATATTAATTTAAACACTTTTTTGGAGATTTTGTAAAATTTAATATATATATAATATATATATATATATATATATATATATATATATATATATATATATATATATATATATATATATATGCAGTTACGTTCTAGTATGTATATGTTTAGTATATGAATGAAAGACTGTTCTCTCCCGCAGCTTCATGATGTATAGTAAAGTGTGAAGTGGAAGTTATAGATCATCCGTGTACTTTTCACCTACTGTTTTTTTTTTTTTTTTTTTACTATGAATGATTTTTTTTGCATACAATATAGTAGTGGAGTATTCGATTTCAGACGCAGTGACAGTGTTAGTCAGACTGAGGGCCCTATCATACAGGCACAACGCAAGTGTTTCAGACAGACGCAGTTGTCATTTTTTTTACATCCTGCGCCACGTTGTTTAAATACCAAATGCGCCCATTTGTGCACCGATGGACGTACTGGTCTGAAAACAAGGTGTGTTCAGGCGCATTGCTGGCGCGTTGCTATTTTGAGGCAACTGAAATAGACTGCACCATTGACCAACAAATTCCTGTTCTAAAGTCTGGCGCAATATTTATATACTTATTTTATATGCGCCTATAGGCAGATGAACACAGGCATACACTTTGCTTATTATACACACAGGAATGCACAGCAGCACACATTTTTAAAAATGAAAAATTAAAGGATAAAAATGTAAAAGATTATTACTGTGTACAGTACATAAATATAAAAATACTTACATGTCATAATGGATAGTCATTGCATATATCAGATTTACGCGCATGAGCAGATCCATTCCCTCCCTAGAGCAGTGCTCAGTTTTTCCGCTTGCAAATTCTGATATGTAAAGAGCGAATCCGCCATGGCACAGATATGAGACTCACATTATGCCCAAAATACACACATTAATCATTAAGAGAATAGTGACAACCCTTTTTGACCATGTTCACAATTGCACAAAACAATCTTCCAATCCTTAAACTATCAAAAAGAAATTCAAAAAATAAAACAAACTTGCAATTCTGACTTTTTTTCTCAGAATTGTGAGATATAAACTTGCAATTGCGAATAGGGGTGTCGCGGTATACCGATGATAACCGTGATATCCAAAGCAACAATTATCGGTATCATGTTAATTTAGTGTGTGACAATATACCGGTATTAGCGATAACTTATGATTCTCTTATGATAACACTACATGTAAATACTCCACCGCCAGTACCTGGTTGAGCTCCCAGATGGCAGTATTGTGCCTTAACGCTGACACCTGTCACACAAGAAGAAGATGCAGCGCTCGCAGCCAGTCAAAATTGCAACTTTATATCTTGGAATTCTGACTTTTTTTTTCCTCAGAATTCTGAGATATAAACTTGCAATTGTGAGTTATAAAGTCCAATTTTGAGGGGAAAAAAGACTATGTTCTCAGAATTGCGACTTTATATCTCACAATTCTGACTTTATAACTTTTTATTCAGTGGCGGAAAGCAGGTTTAACCTTCTGATGCTGTGTTGTCACAATCTAACTGAAAGCTCTTTTTTTTTCTTTTTTCTTTTTTTTTGAGATATCAACCTCAAATTTGGAACATAGCTTGGAAACACAAATAAAATTTAAGTTGGAAATTTAATTTTCAGGTCTATGCTCTAAAAGTGGTTAACAGGTAATACATAGATTATAACTATTCCATAGCGGACCGTGCCTTTGCCTCCCTGAACTTCTCGATCAGTGCCTCAGCGAAAGGAGCTGAAAAGCCCGGAAGGCAACAGTGGAGCATCAGGAAGAAAGTTGGTAACACTTTATAATAACTGCACACTATGAGTCATTAGTTAAGCATTAGTAAATAGTCAGGCATCACGCCCGATCTGTTTCCTGTTGTTGTGATTTGATCTGAACGGAAGCAGCATATCGACGTGACACAGCTGACACAGAACAGCATACGTCCAGTGGATATTCTCCAAAATGGCACCAAGGTGATGCGGAGGCAAATTGTTGAATAAATTTGTTATGAGGGTGAGTAATTAATGACAGAATTTTCATTTTTGGGTGAACTAATCCTTTAAGTTTGTCAGTGTTTTGGCATCATGTAGACAAAGTTTGGTGTGTATAGTATAATTCTCCTCTGAGGAGTATGCATCACAGCTATATTTTTCCTAAAATCCATATTCAAATCAAAATAGCTGACTTCCTGTTGGTCGTAGCTAATTACTGTAAATTAGAAAGTTGTCCGGCTTGATGAGAACAATATATGTACCAATATATGTTTGGTGATTGTAGCTAAAACTAACCCCCCAAGTTTGTTCAAAAGGTGGTGCTATAGAGTGCCTCTTCCAAGCCCTTTTATGAGCTTTTGCCAGTGTCTATCTATCATTGATACTAATATGTGTGTTGAGTTTCATGAAATTCTAAGCATGTTATCCGCCTCAAAATCACCAGAAAAGAATATTCAAGTTTGACACATTAAGTTTGAAATAAATCATCGATTATCCCTTCACAGTTTTTCATTGGCCGTGTTTTGACATTATTCTGATCAAGTTTGAAGCAAATTGAGTAAAAATAAGATGCTGAATTCAAAGCATTAAAAAAATGATACCCTTCCTGCTGCCAGTTGGTGTCACTTTAAGTTTCAGTAATAATAGTCACATCTATGCAACCGGAATCATACAATGAACAAACCCCTGAAGTTTGATCAAAATCAGACAATGTATGCGGATGTTATTAGACACTCCCTTTTTCTTATTTCTCACCATAACTTCATCGCCTCGCCACGAGGAATCTGTTTAAGATATCAAAAATCCTTTCACGATTTTGCATCCCCAATGTCTTGAGATCATGTGCACCGAGTTTGGTGGTAATGGGTTGGAAATCCTCAAAGGAGTATATCAGATTCTGATGTCTGTGCTAATTTTCAAGAGTTTTTGAGCATGTTAAGGCCCCCAAAAAGCCCTGGATAGTCAAAAAAAAAAAAAAAAAATTATAATAATCCTTAGTGCGCCTTAGTGGCATGGGCCCTAATGATGTCGGTATAGGTGCCCTCTCATACTGGCAACCGCCTGTGACATTATGGGCTACGTGAGGACCCCTGAGTTAGCCAATCATAGTAGTGGGCATTTGCTTTTGTTTCTGCAAGAGGTAACACCCCTTTCAAACAATTTTCTTTTGTATTTTTTCCCCCCCAGTGGAGAATGGAAAAATGATAATTTTTACCCTTTATTGTCAAAAAAAAAAACTAACCTTGAAAACTATATAAAAATCTGAAACTGCACTCCATGACCCCTTTAAGAGTGTATAGAAAAATACTGTGAATCTTCCTCATTATCAAATGACATCAGGTCTGTACAAGCCTGTTGAACTGGCTGATTCGATAGTGTCCCTCAATGACTTTGCCTGCGTGTTTTGGAGTTATGATAAATGACCGTTGCACCAAAACTGAGAGTCCCTCGGGACATGCAGTTTGCAGCTGTAAAAAAAAAAAAAAATTCCAAACTTTGCTATTCTGATGGTAAAATATATTTACATCAAGATGTAAATACCATTTATATTTCAGTTAAATGGATCGTTAAAGTCTATTATGCTGTGAATTAAAACCATTTTTTTCACTAGAATCTAATGCAGGTGTCATTTTCTGCAGGCATTTGATATCAGTTATCAATATTCTGAAGCCTTGCATTGAATCAGCATCACCAGCTGTGCTCTGTCTGTGGTGGGACTGTCTGTCACAGCATTGTACCAAATCATAACCAGGTAAAAGTTTACACTGTTAAGCACAGCTTTTTTTTTTTTCATGTTCATACACATGCCACAGGCAGTCAAGAGGAGACAGCCCTACTTTGCTAATGGTGATCATCTGCTTGAGCATGACGGTTTTCTACCTTCTCTTTATCTTCGGCATAAACAACCCTGTCCAACATGTGAATGTAGCAAAGATGTCTGGCAATAATATAGTTCCTGAGTCTGATCATCACAAGTACTCAGATCAGGGACCCTGTACGGCATTTACAGCTTTGCTTCAGTACTTCCTGTGCTTATGTTCACTTGGAACACTCTGTATGACATTAATGTGTTCCTGCTCTTCAAAAACTCAGTGACTGGAACACCTCCATGGTTTCCACAGGTCGCCATGGCTGTTGGATGGGATGGGGTAGGAGAAATTGAACGTGCACAAAACAGTAATGTGTTATTTAATTTGACTAACTTTAAATAGGATACAGTATGGGTTAAAATAATATATGGGTTATTAAATGTATTAAATGGTATAAATATTCACATTTGTATTGCTGTTATGCCAGTGTTGTGTGTGGTCCGATTCATGAGCAAATTACTCTTATGAGCTGGTTCTTTCAAAGGATCATTCGAAAAAACCTCACCAGCTGAAGAGTTATGAGTCTTCATTGAATGAACTGAATTCAGTCAAAGCAGTTACTAATTCAACATCTGGCCCATTTACAGAACTGCAAGTTATTGTTACTTTCAGTGATGTCTATAGTGAAATGCAGCAATATTTGTGTCCTGAATGTTTATGAAACTCTGCCTTATTACCATCTGATTGTGTGGAATTGAATCCTGTGGTGTTTTCCTACCAGTGTGATAAACCAACCAATTTACTTCTATGGCCAAAAGTGAAATTAAGCAAACTGTGACTGAAGAGGCTTTAGAAATCACTCATCGTGCTCAAATTAAATTAAAATAGTCTTCTATATTGTCTTCTTCTTTAATCACTTCTATATTGTTATTAACCAACATTTTAAGGAATATTGCAAAATATTGCTTAGTTGGTAAAGCTTTAGATTAAAGCCTGCAATGTACTGCATAATTAAACAGAATTTACAGCGTACCTATTTGTAACTATAGAGTACCTCCACAGTACCTACTCATAGGTATAAGGGAACAATATGCAACGTTTGGGGAATAAAGAGGTAATAACCTGCGGAATTATAAGCATTTATACTATAAGTATTTTATAAAGGGCACCTATTCTGAAATTACGTAGTATGTATGACACACAAAGCGCAATTTTCCGTGTGTGCATAACTGTAACTACAGCTATATGTACGTGTAGGTAAATGGAAACAATGTGCAAAAATTGGGGGATAAGGGGGTAATGACTTGGAAATTTTAAAGTATTTATACTGTTAGTATTTCATAAGTAATGTGTAACTATTCTAAGATTATGAGGTATGCATGACCTACTGTGTCTGGCAACAATATTATGATTTAGAACAAGTGAACACAAGTTTGCCTCTATTGTAAGTAGTTGTCACCTAAAATAGTGAGTGCACGGTAAATAGGTAGACCAATAAAATACTGTACATACTGGGTACTATATCTTACATGACATTGATACAAATAGTAAACTGTAGTAGGCCTATACTATACTGTAGTATAATTTAGTAATTATAATAAAGTTAAAAAACACCAGTCCAGATTACTAAAGTATGGGGAAATTTTGTATTGAGTTTCTGCTATGATTTGGTTTAAAAATTGATATGAATATTTACCTGACAAAAGAGCATTGCATATGGTCATCTCAGCAGCGAGTCATGTACGTTGAGGTGCAGTACAATTGAAAGCTACATTAACTGATTCCAGCTGCTCCAAGGATATAGCATATAACTACATAATACACATGTACATTTACTGAATTGATGTTTTTTTAATAGCTGTATTGCTGTTGGTGCACTTGAGCTTCCGTATGTGGTTTGAGGCAAGTAGAATAAAATGTACTACAACATTTTCCTAACTACTATGCAAACATACACCCTTGTTACATGTAGTTACTGTGGGTACACTTACACAGTAACTACACGTAACAAGAGGTTAACAAGGGATCACTTTAGATTACAGCCCACGGATGTTACACTTACACAGTAACTACACGTAACAAGAGGTTAACTAGGGATCACTTTAGATTACAGCCCGCGGATATTACACTTACACAGTAACTACACATAACAAGAGGTTAACAAGGCATCACTTTAGATTATTCAATTCAATTCAATTCAAGTTTATTTGTATAGCGCTTTTTACGATACAAATCATTGCAAAGCAACTTTACAGAAAATTAAGTTTCTACAAAATTTAGTAGTAGCTTATTCAGTGGTGACTGTCAGTTTAACAGATGTGTATACGGCAGAATCACTGTTAGAAAAATCAATAAAAGACGTAAACAAACAGACGATTAACACTATTAACAGCAATTATGCAATCAAACTTAGAGCAAAATGTGGTAGTTCTGTAGATTACAGCCCACGGATGTTACACTTACACAGTAACTACACGTAACGAGAGGGTAACAAGTTATCACTTTAGATTATAGCCCGCGGATGTTACACTTACACAGGAACTACACGTAACAAAAGGGCAACAAGGGTTCACTTTAGATTACAGCCCGCGGATGTTACACTTACACAGTAACTACATATAACAAAGGTGTTATGTTTGCACAGTAGTTAATTAAAAGGTTGTAGTACATTTTATTCTACTTGCCTCAAACCACATATGGAAGCCCAAATTGCACCAACAGCACTACAGCTATCAAAAAACATCAGTTATACAGTAATTATACGTGTTGCGTATTATGCTGTTATATATCCTGGGAGGAATAGGAAACAGGTAATCTACTTCTAAACCAAATCACAACAGAAGCTCATCACGCTGGTTACCTAACTCGCTGCTGAGACGGCTGTAAGCAATACTCTTTCATCAGGTAATTTTCATATGAGAATTTCTAAACCAAATCATAACAGAAGCTCATCACATAATTACCCCATACTTGCAGCATGACCCCACATAAATAACACTAGTAAATAATATAGCTTATATTCTTAAGTAAACTGTGGTAAAATTTTATAAAGACTATATATGGTGGTTTTTAACTTCACTATAATTACTAAATCATACTATAGTATACTACAGTTTACTATTTGCATCAATGTCATGTAAGATATGTTGTAATATATTTTGTGCTGTTACAATAAGGCAACTTCTTATAAATCATAATATTGTTGCCTAACACAGTAGGTTATAAATACCATGTAATCTTAGAACAGTTACACCTTGCTTATGAAATACTAACAGTGTAAATACTTTTAATTTCCCAAGTCATTACCCCCTTATTCCCCAATTGTTTCCATTTACCTACATGTACATTCAGCTTTAAGTTATGCTGACAAGGAAAATCGCAGACTCTACATACACATCATTTAAGAATAGGCACCTTTTAGTTATAAAATACTTGCAGTATAAATGCTTTATAATTTTACAGGTTATTACCTCCTTATTCCCCAAACGTTGCATATTGTTCCCTACTTACAGTAGGTACTGTGGAGGTACTCTTTAGTTACAAATAGGTACATTGTAAATTTTAAAAGGTTTAAAAGTTGTTGTTTTTTTCCTTTTCCAAAGGGTTTTTCAATTTATTCGCCTTTTCTAAACTGAAACCCAGCTATACTGTAAAAATAAGATACCAGAAATCTACAAATCCACAGATCATGATTCTTCCTGAAAGGCCATCAAATACAATATACAAACCACCCTTTCCTTATCAAAACTCTTCTTTAGATCCGGCGTAGATCGTTGGTGGGACTGTGGTCTTCACCTCAGGAGTGATATACATCATGCAGTGAAGGCTCATTAAATGAATGGAGGAACAAGGACAAGGAGGAATATCAGCTTAAGACAGATATTTTCAGAAACTGTCATTGGGACCTTCTTGGGCTAGTTCCACACTGCACACAAATCTGATTTGGTTTTAATTTTCACTCTTTATGCAATCTGACCTGCTTATTCCAAAAGTATTAGTATTATTCATTGTCTAATGAATGTCACATAATTCAAGGAATAGTTAATCTAAAATGAAATTTTGCTGAAAATTTACTCACCCTCAGGCCATCCAAGATGTAAAAGTAGATGAGTTTGTTTCTTCATGGGAACAGATTTAGAGAAATTTATCTTAACATCAAACCGTTGATTATCCCTTACATAAAATAATGCCGTTCCTCTGATCCTGTTCTCAATCCCCTAAGTGTGGCTCTGAAGTCTGAGATAAAGAATCTGAACATTTCTCATGCAGTGGTCTGGTTGCTTGTAGCAGCACAGGTGATGGTCAGTCAGCTGAACTTGGTATCCCATAAAGTGGTGGCCTCTCCTTACCAATGGGAATACCCATATCTTCTGAGCATCATACCTACCGTCTTCAGTTTCGTGGCTTTACCAAAAAACAACATCAGTTACCTGGTCATCTCAGTGATCAGCGCCGGGCTTTTTTGTGTCGCTCCTATTCATAGGTTTCACGTGACGTCACACAGTGGTGCAGCCGCCATTTGTAGGACCGAATTGCAATCTGCTGTGCTGCGCTCTGGGCGATTTGATAACAGCAAATCACAATAGATTATTTACCAAGAGATGTGGATGTATGGAATTTTTATGATTAAATATTTCTCGTAAGCACAGATGTGTTTTCACATTTTAGTATTTTAGTTAGCAAGTTCATAATTAAACTTGCAAAAGGTTAAATTCACATGCGAGACTGCTGATTTGCCAGAAAACTTTAGTTATTCTCCACCTAAAGCTAATAAATCAATGAGATGTTTATTTTTATTTTATTTGTAATTTTTTATCTTTGTTGTAAGTACAGTTATGTGAGTCTAGAATGTTCACACTGCACTAAACTTTGACGATCAACACTCCGATCCGCAAACAAACAGATGAGGAAGAGGATGATGATGACGGTCCAGCACATAACGTTACAAATAGAAAGGTTTGTAGTTTTAGTTTCCACGTTCTTATTTTTATGAATGTAACTGAATGTAATTGCTTCAAGGATGTTAGAGTGAAGAGGATTTGTTTGTACCTATAGTATTATAATTCTATAGAAGAACATTCTTTTCAAAAAATTCAGTGAACCTAAGATATAAGCTAGTTGTAGTGATTTTTACGATAAAAATGTACTGCAGTCAAATTTATATGCATCAATATGTCTGAGATCATTTGCACTTGCTGTGTCCTGCTTTTACAGTTGCTATGTAAGCCAGCTTATATGTACAGGTGCTCACCACTGCCAAAACACATGCAACTGACTACAATAAAACATAGAATCACAGTTGTGTTGCATCTTTAGTTGCTTCTTCACTTAGCATGTGGAGACATACAGGAATAACTGAATATTTATCTTAAATGTGCCACAAATGTATTTTAACCTATGTTCTTGTAGTTCTTCAGACACCTGTGTACACTGAGCAGTGGACATCATCAAAAGAAGATACTTTGAAGAATGCTGTTAATCAAAACCAACAGGTTTTCACGTGTAGACTAGACGACATAAAGGTAGTAAATTATTTAAATTTTGGGGTAAACTGTCTCTTTAATTATGATGATACACACTTTGAATTTCAATCATACTGGACACAGCCACTTAATGTGCTTGAATTAAATAGGTAAATTATAATAAGGAAATAGTCTTTCAAACAATATGTGCTTTAAAACAATATATTCAATTTCATTCAGTTTGGTGCATTCAGTTAGACCGTTAGTGATAGATACTTGTGCATTATTTGCTCTTTACAGGTGCAGAAATGAAAGCTCCCAAACAAATAACTCACTAGACTAAGATGTGGAAAGACATGCTGCACAATGAGCAACAAGCAAGAACAGTATTCACTGATTACCTTTAAAAATGATTCCTAGTAACCGTTAGGTAATAATTATTTAGGCTTTTAAATTATTTTACCAAGTACAAAATGTTTAATTCCAAAACTTTGCCATTTACTATTGTGTTTTTCAAAACACCTTTTAAATTTTTTATGTTTTAACCTTTATTTATTAAATGTTACAGTCCAAGTCTACATATAAATGCCTCATTCATTCAAGTAAATGCATGGATAATTTTACAAAATGTGTTTAATATTTTATCTACACTTAATGTATAACTGCTGTTCTTTGCTGTAATTGCATGGTTTTGAAAATAAATTTTGTAAATACATTTTCCTCATGCCAGCTTGGTCAAGCTAGTTATTTAATTAAAATTGCTTTCATAATGAGATGTTTATAGATTTGTTACATCATGTTATTTATGTATTATAATCTATATAATTAAAATGAAAGTAAATGTTTTGTCTAGGTAACATTATAAATTTTAAATGAAATATTAATGAACAGTACAATAGATATAGAAATGAAACTGGGCTAAGTTTGGTGAGTCCGGCTTGGATGCGGCAGTGTTGGCAAGTTACGGCTGTCGCATCTGGTCCGGTTGATTCGGCCCAGAATCTGAAAGTGAGTACACAGACATCCAGGCAGGGTGGAGCAGATGGATCAGGGCTGATTGACAAGTGTCTAGCAGGTGAAAGTTTAACTGAAAATGGCCAGAGTGTACAGAGGGATTGTGTATGAGGTAGCTGTAAATAGACTATCAGCAAACGTCAAATTGGTAAGTTTTCACTAGACTTTAGTGGAGTCAGCAGTTTGCTTGACCCTAACTAAGGATCTAATCCTAAAGTATCTATTTCTTTTATACCATTCTTTTTCGTTGTAAGTGAAGTGTTCAGGGCTGCTGCTGGCCAAATGGGTGCCCTAAGCAGGATTGTATTGTTGCCCCCCCCCCCCCCCCCCCTCAAATATTATGGAAGGGAAAAAAAAAACATCTACTATATCCTCCTGAGACCCAGCTATGGAGTTTTTGCCTCTGTAGTGGACATTATGTTTTAGCAAATTTCTCTGAGACTGTACATGCCACATTTTTCAGTCTGGATGTCCCATACAGAGCACATTCAGGGCTTTCCAGAAATACCAAATGACTGGATGTTTCACCATGAACACTCCCTCTCCTTGGTTTTTACCTGTACCTGTCTGTACATCCTTATAGAAATATGATAATATTTTGTAATTATAATCTAAATCTGATTAACTTTCAAATTGTTTGTCATAAATCAACATAGGAAAATGTTTATGGGGCTTCAAATCAAAATATGACTTCCTGTTATGAAACAGGACATCATTTTACACATGTTGACTGTAGAGGACACCAGGACTAAAAGCATGTTTACTGAATTATGCATTTTGGGAGACGAAAGAATTGCATAGGAAAACAAATTATATAGCAATATTCTTATGAAATATTAGATATTATAATGAAATCTGGCCAATTACTACTCCCATTATTACACTTCTTTTTTCAACATGCTGTCCCAACAAGCACTTTAATGTGCAAATTAGATACAGTGTATAGATAACGTTGTGCTTAATGGAAAACCCAGTTTATGGACTTTTTGAAAACATATTGTATAAAGCAAAATGGTATATCAAATCATTTTGTTATATATTTTATAACATAGTTGAGAACCATCCTTAAAGTTTGCTATAAAAAAATCTAAAAATTGATTGATTAAAAAAAAAATCCCATAGTTTTTGCCTTTTCATGTCTATTCTTGTCATTTTATTTTTTTTGAAAAAACTCAGGTCTGGTGCTCTCTACAGAGAACATAGCATAACATATGAATAAAATATAATTTTTCACCTTTTTTTACCTTTTTTTTTTCCTCTTAAGCTCTAAACAATGTAATGACATCAAAAATACAAAATTGGTTATCAGGAGGATAGGGGTCAAAATTTAACTATAATTAAATATAAAAGTAAATAAATAAATAAATAAATTGTATAATTTACAAATTACAATTGTAGTTCTAGACAGTTACCTATGGCTATGACTTTATTAATACAGTTGTCTAATTGATTTTATAGTCTCAAGCATTCAGAAATCATACAAAAGAAAATTAAGTAGTTTTACTGTGATAAAACCATGGTTTCATTTTGTAAGGGTTGTGTTGTCCACATGTTTCTGTTGAAGAAATTATAGAGGCTATGTCATCATATAGCAAAAAGCTGGCCAAAAATGAAAGATTAAGTGAATATTTGAATTAAATGTTTGGCCAACAATGATTTGATTGTCCTGTAAGTGGAACAGCAGCAATAACCAAGCCTTTGGCTCCCTTTGCAGGCATTTGTAATAACATGTAATGCACATAAATTGTTTATTTTTTATTAGCCTACATTATGTATTTTAACAGCCTTATTAACCCATCATTATTGCCTCATTGTTTTTAATGCATTTTAAGTCATTTTAAAGGCTATTGTTGGCTTAGGTCTGTTTTTATAACCACAATAAATAAATAAATAAATATCTTATCTTAATACTTCTTTGTAAATTATTATTTGAAGTAACAAAAACATGGTTAATTTGCAGTTACCAAAACTAAAAGAATGATAGGTTTTGGTGTTATTCGTGTTAAAACCATGGCTAATTTTTGTAAAGGAACATGGAAACTCAGAGAGAATATTAGATGCGTTGGTGATGGTGAAATTATTTCCGACATTAAAACACGTTATTAACGTTAACAGCCAAAAAAGTTTCACAGTATTATGAATGTGCCTGAAAGTTATGCACAAGCTTCGTTTTCACCTTTTTTTCTTTCTTTCTTTTTCTTTTCTCTGTGCCGGATTGCTAATGTCTTTTCACAGGCATAGATGTCCATCCATCATTTGCATTCTGCAGCAAACATGAGGTACAAGCGGTCGCGAGCACGGATGGGGGAATGGCGCGTCAAGGTTTTTTTTTTTTTTTTTTTTTTTTTTTTTTTTTTTTTTTTTTGTCAGCAACTGGGATGGTGCCCCCTTGGGAGTTGGTGCCCTACGCAGACTGCGTCCTCAGCGTAAAGGGAGCGGGAGCGGCGGTCCTGGAAGTGTTATTTTGGTTTCCAATCAGCGAGGAGAGGCTACGCAAAGTCCTAAAGATGGTGGCCACAATAAAAAAATGTCACGTGACTGAAACCCATGAATTCTTTATGGAGGGATGGAGATGTTCCCTGTGGCTCAGCAGCTTTATCAGCATGGCAGAGCTTATAGGTTCATCTTTGGCTTCTCTGCTGTCTCTATAATGTACTTAGTTTTGATTATTTCACTTCAAGTACATGGCTGGCAGATCTACTACAGCAAAAAGCTGCTGGATGCCTGGTTCACCAGCACACAAGATAAGAAGAAGAAATGAGAGACTGCTGGAGAATAATAGTTTTTCAACTGCTTATATGTGTCTTTATTTTCTCTTCCTGGGGGCTTTTCGATCACATACGTCTTTATGATTACCTGACTAAGTACTTTGAACCTAAGAGGAGATCAGATGCGTAAAACCAGGATGTTCAGTGTCAAGCTTCTCATCCACTGGCTCTTGGCCCAGATCAAGACGTCACTGAAGTCTGTTTCTGCTTAGGTTTGAACTGCTGGCTTTGTAATCTCTCTCTGTTTCCACCACAGTTCCACATGCTGTTTAACCGATACCTCAAGTCATTAAGGGATTCCTCGGGATCTAGGCATATCTTGAAAATGTAACCTCATTGATGAGGAACCAGGCGTTGTTTGAAGAACGTCTCGGTTACGTATGTAACCCTCGTTCCCTCCTTAAGTTACGTCAGTGACTGACAAATTGGGATCACGCTAGAGAGACTAATCGCCTTCGAGTGTTAACAAAACAAGCCAATGAACGTTGGCGTGTGCGAGATTTGCATCGTGCACTCCGCCCCGCAGTGCGGGTATATAAGGAGAGCGCATGCAGTGGCACATTCAGTTTTTCGCTGAGGAGCCGAGACGGTGTGCCTCGGCCGTACAGCGGTGGTACAGCAACTGTGCCGACGGAACGTAACGTCTCCGTTCCCTCCTTCAGGGAACGAGGGTTACATACATAACCGAGACGTTCCCTTTCAGTCAGTCACGTTCAACGTTACGTCAGTCACTGATGAATTGGGATCCCTATGGAAAGCACCAATATTGCTGAACCCCTCCAGTACCCTGTGAGAGCCGGCAAGTGCCCCCACACAAGTTGGGGCAGAAGATAGGACAGGGCTAAGGCAGAGGAACCTGCCACTGCTGTTCCATACAGTGGGAATTAGATAACACTGGGAAAGTGTACCCAAATAGGGGGACTCTACGGATCCACATCCTGCACATAGAAGGTAACATGTGGAAATTACACACACACCTGCTATTGAGGCACCCCATGCCAAAGCCCAGGAGGAAGCCACAGCTCTTGTAGAGTGTGCTCTCACTCAAAGGGGGCACGGTAAGTTATGGGCCTGATATGCTAAGACTATAGCCTCCACTATCCAGTGGGCAAGTCTTTGTTTTTAGAGATCGCCTTTCCCTTCTGCTGTCCTCCGAAGCAGACAAAGAGCTGGTCTGAGGTCCTGAAGCTCTGCGTGCAGTCCACGTAAATTCGCAAGGAGTGAACGGGACAGAGCAGAGCGATGGCTGGGTCTGCCTCCTCCTGGGGCAGCGCTTGCAAGTTCACCACGTGATCCCTGAAAGGCGTGGTGGGAACTTTGGGCACATATCCAGGCCTGGGTCTCAGGACAACGTGAGAGTTGGCCGGCCTGAATTCATTGCATGTATCGTTGACCGAAAATGCCTGCAGGTCCCCGATCCTCTTGACCAAGCCAATGCAGTGAGGAGCATTGTCTTCAGCAACAGAAACTTAAGCTCTACTGACTGCAGAGGCTCGAAGGGCTCCTGCTTCAAGGCCATCAGGACCAAGGAGAGATCCCAAGAGGGTACCAGGTGACCTCCGGGTCCCGTCCAGAGACCACACATGGAGATTCCACAGGTCTGGGCACGGGTGCCAGAGGGTGCCCCCTCTCTGAGAAAGGAGGTCCTTCCTCAGAGGAATACGCCAAGGAGGGGCTGTCCTCCCTGACCTTGCACAGCGTCTGTGCGAGAAGGCTCACTGGGGGAAACACATACTTGCGTAGACCCCGAGGCCAGCTGTGTGCCAGATAATCCGTGCTTAGGGTCCCCTCGGACAGGGAGCAGCTGGCAGTGGGACATGTCCAGAGAGGCAAACAGGTCTACCTGAGCGTCCCCGAAGCGCATCAATAACATCTCCACTGCCTCAACGTCAAAAAGCCACCCTACATGAATCTCACTCCAAAGTGAGAGCTCGTCGGCTGCATGATTGAGCTCGCCTGGGCCTGAACGGCACAAAGCGACCTCAGATGCTTCTGACTCCAAAGGAGGAGATGGCGGGCGAGTTGCGACATGCGACGGGAGTGTAGACCGCCTTGGTGGTTGATGTACGCAATGGTCACAGTATTGTCCATCCGGACCAGTATGTGCCCGTCGCGAAGCCTCGGTTTGAAGCAGCAGAGAGCAAGCCATACTGCCAGCAACTCTAGGCAATTGATATGCCACTGCAGACGAGGCCCTGTCCAGGTGCCTGAAGCTGCATGCCCGTTGAACATGGCACCCCAGCCGATGGCAGAGGCATCTGTTGAAACAACCACATGCCTGGACACTTGCACTAGGGGAACCCCTGCCCACAGAAAAGCAAGGTCTGACCACGGGCTGAAGGTTTGGCGGCAGGACGGGGTAACCAAGACCTGGTGTGTGCCGTGTTGCCATGCCCATCTCGGCACTCAATTGTGAAGCCAATGCTGAAGCGCTCTCATATGAAGCAATCCGAGCGGCGTGACAGTGGCAGCAGATGCCATATGCCCCAGGAGCCTCTGAAACTGTTTCAGTTGAACCGCCTTCCTTCCCTGAAACACTGAGGGGCACCAGTGTTGGTGGAGCAGCTGTTGTACATGAATTTCCCCAGTCTCACTAGCTGTTGCCTATCTGACAGATATTCATGTCCAACAGCTGCTCCACCAACACTGGTGCCCCTCAGGGATGTGTTCTCTCCCCACTGCTCTTCTCGCTGTACACCAATGACTGCACCTTAAAAGACCCCTTTGTCAAGCTCCTGAAGTTTGCAGACGACACCACACTCATCGGTCTCATCCAGGACGGTGACGAGTCTGCTTACAGACAAGAGGTTGAGCAGCTGGCTGTCTGGTGCAGTCTTAACAACCTGGAGCTGAACACGCTCAAAACAGTGGAGATGATCGTGGACTTCAGAAGAAACCCCCCCTGCACTCCCCCCACTCACCATCATGAACAGCACTGTGGCTGCAGTGGAGTCATTCAGATTCCTGGGAACCACCATCTCTCAGGACCCTGAAGTGGGACAATCACATTGACTCCCTTGTTAAAAAGGCCCAACAAAGGTTGTACTTCCTTCGCCAGCTGAGGAAGTTTAACCTGCCACAGGAGCTGCTGAAACAGTTCTACTCAGCCGTCATTGAGTCTGTACTGTGCACTTCAATAACTGTGTGGTTTGGTTCAGCTACAAAATCAGACATCAGAAGACTACAGAGAACGGTTTGGACTGCTGAAAGGATTAATGGTACTCCCCTGCCCACCCTTCAAGAACTGTATACATCCAGAGTGAGGAAAAGGGCTCAGAAAATCACTCTGGATCCCTCACACCCAAGTTACCCCATCTTTGAACTCTTGCCATCTGGCCGGCGCTTCAGAGCCGCAAATACCAGGAAAGTCAGGCACAAGAACAGTTTCTTACCCCAGGCAATCTACCTCATGAACAGTTAAATGTTCCCCACTTATACAATAAAAATGTGCAATATCCTTATATTTATTTGTTACCCCTTCATCCTAGTACATCCCTGCATCTTACTCAATCCAATTCCATTATCATTTATAGCACAATTGTTTATACACTTATTTATCTGCAAAGGGTTTTTATTTTTTTATTTTTTTGACTATGTGTTGTTGTCTTTTGTGTACTGGAAGCTTATGTCACTAAAACAAATTCCTTGTATGCGCAAGCATACTTGGCAATAAAGCTCTTTCTGATTCTGATTCTGATTCTGATTCTGAAATGACTCCAGGCAGTTCCGCATCTACTGAGCGTACTCTGTCAAGAGACGTGCTGTCAGGTTGACCGAGTCCAACTCGACACCAAGAAAAGAGATCCTCTGCACAGGGGAGAGTTTGCTCTTTTCCTAGTTGACCGGAAGCCCCAACCAGCTGAGGTGGCTGAGTACCATGTCCCTGTGTTCGCACAACTGTGCTAGAGACTGGGCCAATATGAGCCAGTCATTGAGGTAGTTGAGAATGCAAATGCCTCTTTCCCTCAACGGGACGAGGGCTGCCTCCACGACCTTGTTGAAGACACTAGGCGACAGGGACAGCCCGAAGGGGAGGACCTTGTACTGATATGCCCAACCCTCGAACGCAAAGCGGAGAAACGGCCTGTGTCTGGGAAGAATCAAGACATGAAAGTACGCATCCTTCAGGTCGATCGCTGCGAACCAATCTCGTGGACGAATGCATTGAAAGATATGTTTCTGCATTAACATCCTGAACGGGAGCTTGTGAAGGGCCTGGTTCAGAACGCGTAGGTCCAGGATTGGCCGTAACCCACCACCTTTCTTGGGTACAATGAAGTATGGGCTGTAAAGCCCCGACTTCATATCAGCTGGAGGGACCGGCTCTATCGCGTCCTTCGCCAGCAGGACCGCGATTTCCACTCACAAGATGGGAGCATCTTTGTCCAGCACAGAGTGAACCAGATGCCCCTGAACTTGGGAGGATGCCGGGCGAACTGAATCCCATAGCCGAGTCTAACAGTCCTTGTGAGCCAGCGAGATGGTCTGGGGACTGCTAGCCAGGCCCCAGAGACCGAATAAGTGGAACTAGGGGAACCACCGACATACCCGTGGTGGGGCAGCAAAGCAGAGCACAAGGACCCGACCCGGAAGGCACAGCGTCCCGGAGTAGGGTCTGAGTGAGTGGTGCGACTCCTACCTGGCTCCGCGATTGGGCAGGGGGCGCGTGAGAAGGTAGAGCATCCTCGAACCGGGCCCTGCAGCCCGCTGGTGAAAGGAGAGGGGGACAGGAGTGTAGAGGCTGCGCCTCATGCACCTCCATCCTGGCCCTCTTGAGACCCAGAGAAACAGAAAACTGCTCTTTTATTGAATGTTTGGATCCTGCAGGATCCTGAGACTCCAGGTCGCCTGTCTCAGGGGCGCCACTTGTCCTGGTGCTTTACGGGCTGGATTGGGTCAGAGACGGGCTGCGCCGCTTTGTATTTGCTCTGGATTAGTTCTCTGGTTTGGCTTTATATAAAGATGAAAAAGCATGCATATTACAGTTTTTTTTTTTTTTTTGTAATAATGCCCTTTTTTTTCTCTCTCTGAATGAAACAACCCAAGGGTATTGTTTTATAGAAATGCTCAGCAGATAATTAAGTACGGTTGGCGAGTTATTTAAAGCGACAGTTCACCTAAAAATTAGAATCCTGTCATCATTTACTCACCCTCAAGTTTTATATATATATATAACATATATGAGTTTCTTCTGTTGAAAACTAAATAAGATGTTTTGAAGATTGTTGGTAACTAAACAGTTGAGGGGTGGCCAGTGACTTCTATAGTATGGAAAGAAAAAAATATGGAAGTCAATGGCTGTTGTTACCAGCAGCTGTTCGGTTACCAACATTCTTCAGAATACCTTCTTTTGTGTTTAAAAGAAGAAATAAATTCATAAAGGTTTGGAACAACATGAAAGTGACTAAATGATGACAACATTTTCATTTTTGTGTGAATAGTCCCTTAAGATTTGACCTCAGGTTTACTGTATGTGTTTTCTTGACATAACTCTTTATTGAGAAACCATGATTTGTAGATGTTGTCGTAAAAAAAAAAAAAAAAAAAAAAAAAAGCAAATATTAATTTGTGGTGAACATATTGTACTCATTCCAAGAAAATCATTAATTTTTTAGCTTTAAGATACTAGAACTGTACTGCATATAGTAGGTTTAAATTGATGCATGAGGCTTTTGGTGTGCATGCCAGACTATTTCTTTATGGTCTGTTCAGTACATTTGATGTTATGTTGGTTCTATCCACAAGCTACAACAATTGAGGTGGAGGCAGCAGGAGGACGCCCTCAGCGATGAGCAGGTGTAGGGGCTGTGGCCGGTGGCTGAGTGACGGCAGCAGCAGGCCGCCAGGGCAGGATGTGTCTGATCGCCTCCGTCTGCTTCTGTGCGGTGGAGAACTGTTGGGCGTTATATCTGCCAGGGTAAACCAAACGTGCCGTTCCTGGACAACTAACGCAGATATCATCTGACCCAGGGACTGCGCCGTGTCTTTCGTCGCCCGTAGGGCAAGGTCCATCACAGTGCGCAGCTCCTGCATCACACCTGGGTCAGAACTACCCTTGTGCAGCTGCTTTAATGCCTTGGCCTGGTAGACCTACAGGAGGGCCATGGCATGCAGGGCATAGGTGGCCTGTCCAGCAGCTCCATAAGCCTTGGCTGTCAGCGCAGATGAGAACTTACAGGCCCTGGACGGGAGGCATGGATTACCCCGCCAGGCGGCAGCGCTTTGTGGGCAAAGCTCCATTGCAATTGCAAGCTCAACTGGGGGGATATCCACAAACCCCTTAGCTGCTCTGCCGTCGAGGGTAGTGAGGACGGAAGAGGCACTAGATCTGTTTCGGGCAGAGAAAGGTGCCCTCCAGGACCTACTAACCTCCTCATGCACTTCCGGGAAGAATGGAACCAGTGGTGGCTGCAGATGATTGGTGTGCGGCACCCCCAAGAACCAATCATCCAGCCTTGAAAGTTCTGGAGATGGAGGGGCCTTCCATGGCAACCCGACGCTCTCGGCGGCCCAGGTAAGCTTAGCAGTCAGCTTTGGATCTGACTCAGGCAACGCCACTCTCCCAGAAGTAGGCAACGCAGCCGAATTCTCATCTCCAGAGCCTAGCTCGTCCCCGATGCAGTGATCGACATCAGGTCATCTGCTGGTGTGTCAGATGAAGTGCTGGGTCCCGCCCTGTCCGAGGCACCAGCATCCGCATTGCGGTACACCAGATGGCACAATGTGCTGGAGGAGTGAGGGGCCCATGGAGACTCGCTTGGGAGAGAAGCCCTCACTGTAATCCTCAGATCACCCTGGCCATGAGCCGAAGTAGTCCTCCTCTTAAAGGGGGAACTAGAACGGGGCACGAGGAGGGGGACTTGATGAAGAGGAGCCTTGATCGCAACATCGCGATGGTCATGTTCCCACAAGGAGAACATGACTCATCCACGAACGCTGCCTCAGTGTGCTCGAGGCCCAGGCACAAGATGCAGCGATTGTGACCATCAGATGGAGTCAGGAAGCGACCACATCCAGAAACGCACCAGAGGAAAGACATCTTTAAAAAGACGCCCCGTCACTCGTGGAGCTCTTTTATAGTATTTGCTCTTTCAGAAAAACACAGAAGTGTTGAATCACCCAGGAGGAGTCCAAAGTGGAAGCTGCAGCACGCCGAGAAGAAAGCAGCAGCACTGGCAACCCCCGCTGACGCGCCGTAACACCAACACTCTACCGTCGAAAAGGCTGTCTTGATGAAACTCTGCTCAGGAAGCTGAAAGGCTCGGCTCCGAAGCGAATAGCTGAATGTGCGCGCTGCGGGGCTGGGTGCGCGATGCAAATCATGCACGCCAACATTCATTGGCTTGTTTTGTTAACACTCGAAGGCGAGTCGCCTCTCTAGCGAGATCCCAATTCGTCAGTCACTGACGTAACATTAAACGTGACTGACTGAATGGGAACCACAGCAAAAGTCCATTTATTAAAACAGTGTATGTCAGATATTCTGTTCTTTTCCACTAATCTGCTATCAATAAAATTATCAGGAAGTCATAGAGTTATTTTTTGCCAGTTTTTGAATAGATCAACACATACATTTGTTTGAGGTTGTAAAAATATGTAACACATCTAAACAACAAAAATAAATTTTTTAAGTAATAATAATAAAATAAATGAATATGTTGTAACGTTGTCGAGCTGCTAGATGGCTGTTGGAATTCCACAGTTCTTTATAGATGGTAACTTTGTATTTGCTCTGGATTAGTTCTCTGGTTTGGCTTTATATAAAGATGAAAAACACGTGTTCGTAAGCATGCATATTACAGTTTTTTTTTTTTTTTGTAATAATGCCCTTCTTTTTTTCTCTCTCTGAATGAAACAACCCAAGGGTATTGTTTTATAGAAATGCTCAGCAGATAATTAAGTAAGGTTGGCGAGTTATTTAAAGCGACAGTTCACCTAAAAATTAAAATCCTGTCATCATTTACTCACCCTCAAGTTTTATATATATATATAACATATATGAGTTTCTTCTGTTGAAAACTAAATAAGATATTTTGAAGATTGTTGGTAACTAAACAGTTGATGGGTGGCCAGTGACTTCTATAGTATGGAAAGAAAAAAAATATGGAAGTCAATGGCTGTTGGTACAAGCAGCTGTTCGGTTACCAACATTCTTCAGAATACCTTCTTTTGTTTTTAAAAGAAGAAATAAATTCATAAAGGTTTGGAACAACATGAAAGTGACTAAATGATGACAACATTTTCATTTTTGTGTGAATAGACCTTTAAGATTTGACCTCAGGTTTACTGTATGTGGTTGCTTGACATGACTCTTTATTGAGAAACCATGATTTGTAGATGTTGTCGTAAAAAAAAAAAAAAAAAAAAAAAAAAATAATTTGTGGTGAACAAATTGTACTCATTCCAAGAAAATCATTAATTTTTTAGCTTTAAGATACTAGAACTGTACTGCATATAGTAGGTTTAAATTGATGCATGAGGCTTTTGCTGTGCATGCCAGACTATTTCTTTATGGTCTGGTCAGTACATTTGATGTTATGTTGGTTCTATCCACAAGCTACAACAATTAAGGAAGAAGAAAAAAAAAAAAGAGAAATTGTCTCTTCATTAGTAAACTTAAGTAGTTAGACAGGATGCTGAGGAAAACCCCACTGACCTCCCGGCATTGAAAGTTCTTGTCTCGCCGTCTGAATTTTCAGCATGTGCACGGCTGCATATAGTCTAATATATTTATATACTATAAAGGCAGAAGTGTTTGTTTATGATAATGGTTTTCTGCATTTGGGGGTTCATGCTTTTGGCCATTAGTTTGCGTTATCAGTGTTAAGATGTGCTGTTAATTTGCCTGTTGTTCGATGGCGTATCTGAAATGACAACAGTTTGCATCTACTACAAGGCTCACTTTGAATAACAAAATGTAGTTGAGTAATTTCTCTTTAAACGTGTGACACATGCCAAACTTTTACACAATGCAGTGTTTACTTGGACGTGAAATCAGTTTGTTTGGCAATGGCACATTAGTAGAGTGCACGCACGCATAGTCGCATTGTGATCTTAATCGTGTGGGCGCCCCTGCTTTGCATCTCTCCAGAATATTCAACAAATATTATGTAAAGAGATATTAGGTTGTTTATACAAATGTCAAATTATTCACATGATATCATTACCTATCTACGCACATTTGACAGGTTGAGAAGCTTAAAATACAAAGGAAACAGCAGCATTTTGTTTATTATTATTATTATTATTATTATTATTATTATTATTATTACTAAATGGATAGAAAACCCGGATGTACAGACTGACTTTTTAAGGATAAGGGTGTTTTTCTTCTAAATAAAAAAAGTCAATTATATCTTGGTTGGTGAGTAATTTTAATTTTGGGATGGACTATCCATTTAAAATAGCCTATATTTTCATAATTATGACTACACTTTTTTTCAGACTAGTCACTAAAGACTATACGTTCTTACCAAACATGCCAACCAAGAAAAAAAATGATATGACCTGCCCGACCCAACATGTTTCTTGTTATTTTTGGTTTTTGCAAAGCATTGCACAATACCGTGTCAATAGCTCTCTCTTCCCCTACCCCCCAGTAGCTCTTTGCTCTCACCCCCACAACATGCAAATATATCATGTCAACCTCAACATATGGGATCCTCCTACATAAGTCATAACCAGACATTTTCAAGAACCATATCTGGATGATTAATGGGATGATGATGGATCACTACATGCTGCTGCTCATATTTCTTTCAGGTAAGGGATTATTGTAACATTACAGATTAACTTTCAGAAAAATAGATTAGTTCTATCTTTCATTTTAGATGTAGGGATATATATAGAGAGAGACATATATTGTGTGTGTGGTTTGTCAATAGTAATGTTATCATTATATCTTATACAATTTTTAAAAAGTTAGATCAAGTGCTATTAAGTGCAAATAGTTATAACTAATAAAAACGGTTGTTTTGACTAAAATAACTTTTTATTTATTTATTTTTGGCTGCCAGATACTTCAGATTCTCCAGTTTAGACTGATTTGCATGTGTCACAGGGATTTAAAGACTTGTGTGCTGGAGTTTCACTTGCAAATGATGTCTAAGTGCAAAAATTTTATTGGGTGGTCTGTCTTTATTGTATACTTATTGGTTACTTATAATACTTATTGTGCAGGGAATAGGCAGCCCGCCCATAAAATACTGTCTTTGCCCTGATTTGGGTGCAGAAATAAACTGCAAATAAACTCACTACACTCTGTAGAAGAACCATTTTGATTCCCCAAAGAACCTTCCAGTGAAAACTCTTACAAAGAACCAATTATATATCATAGTGTGAATTAATAATAATAATAATAATAATAATAATAATAATAATAAAAATAATAATAATAACCAGCTCATTAGAAGAGAGCTCCATGAATGAACTGTGTTCCGATTGACATGAACATTCATTCACAGATTTGCACTACACCATTTCCTGCAGCATCTTCACACACAGATGAAACTTACTAGAGAAGTGTGACATAATAAACCTCTGTAAATAAATATGATTTAAATTCACATCATGCACACTTTAATGCCCTTTGAATGGAACATATACACTCCCTTTGAATTGGAATCATGGCGGAATATCATGTGATGTCCACTTCGCAGGGCATAAACGGTCGAATAGAACAAACGTCTGAAGTGATAAAAGAAACATCCAAAGGTGCAAAGCTGTGGTACACGAGGACTAGAATTGAGAACCACTGTTCTGTAGCATCACCACAAAAACCTACTTTTGCAAGTGTAAAAATCCTTTTTCCAGTATAAAGATACTTTCGTGCAATGGAAAGGTTTCGTGGATGTTAAAAGTTCTTCATGGAACCATGAATGCCAATAACGAACTTTTACTTTTAGGAGTATTATTTAAAGTGTTTAAAAACAATATATGAAATCATATTGTACCAAAAATATAGTGCTGATCTAAACTGAATTGTTTTCTTCTGTTTGAACAGCATTTATAAATGAGAGGTTACTGTATGTCAATGGACAAACATCTGCTACTACTACGCTGCTTACTACGACTGACGCCACTGATCTAAACACCACTACATCTGCTCCTATGACCACCGTACCAAATACTACAGAAACAACTACCACTAGGGTGACCATATTTTAGTTTTCCAAAAAGAGGAAAATGTGTGGGGTGTGTGGGGATTTTGTATTTTGTGTGTGTGTGTTTGTTTGCTTGTTTTGTTTTTATAATAAATAAAACAAAACAAGTTTAAATATAAAAAGTGTTAGAATGCTAGTGTTCTATGCTGTGTTATGCTAGTGATAGAAGGTCATTAAGGTCATTAAATGTAGAAAGAAAGAACAGATAATGCTAGTGTTAAAAGATAATTTTTTCTTTTTAAATAAAACAAGCAGTTAGAATAAAAACAAAAAAACAAGAAGATAAAATTTGAAGTAGCATTGCAATAGAGAGTGCTAGAGTTAGAGGGTCAAAATGAAGATGAAAGAGATGCGTTTTCAGCTGTTTCTTGAAAATGATTAAAGGGGTCATATGACATTGCTAAAAATAACATTATTTGGTGTATTTGGTGTAATGCAAAGTGATTATGTGGTTTAAGGTTCAGAAAACACATTATTTTAAACATAATGTACATTATTGTTGCTCCTCTATGCCCTGTCTTTCTGAAACACGCTGATTTTACAAAGATCAACGTTTTTAAAATGCGAGGTATATGCTGATTGGCCAGCTATCTAGTGCACTGTGATTGGCCGAATACCTCAAGTGTGTGACAAAATGTTACGCCCCTTATCATACTGTGATGCTGTGTGTCCCGGTGCGACAAGAGAAAAACAATAAAACCCATTATAAACGAGGCATTTGTTGCATTCAATGGGGACATAATTACTGATTATAATGACTAATACCGTCTTTTTATTCATTGCATATCACGCTGCGTAAACATAAATCCATGTATTCATTTGTGATCGGAGAAATGAAAAACAGCAAGCTCTAACAGTTACTCTACACTGCTCAAAACTTGCATTTGACTCATCAGTGGCAAATTATTTAAATAGAATATTGTACTTACAGACTGAGAGTCAGAAGTGCCAGACTGTCCTTGCAAAGTTGAAATTGCCCACCTTTATAGAAACAGACACCGGCATTGTAGGTTACTCTCACAGGAAACAGTCCTCATATTTGGGTTGAACTGTTCCGGAACAGTGTTGAACCACTGATTTCTAGTTGTGTCTTCTTTTGGAAGGCCAAACAAAGTAGTTTAGTTTTCACAACGAAACACAC
This sequence comes from Cyprinus carpio, assembly GCF_018340385.1. Lineage (NCBI taxonomy): Eukaryota > Metazoa > Chordata > Actinopteri > Cypriniformes > Cyprinidae > Cyprinus > Cyprinus carpio. The sequence goes on along the minus strand of NC_056593.1, from coordinate 15,047,809 downwards.
AGCAACTCCATAACATGGCCGCGGCGGCAACAGCGAGAATAAAAGTTACACCTTCTTTCTTTGTGTAAACATTTGGGTGGTGTTATGCAAACCTTCCCACAACGTGACGTAGACATGTGGGGGCATGTTAGAATGAGCCGTTTTAAGTAGGAGTGGTTGACCCTTAACTTTTATAAAGAATATCTCTTTGGATTTGAGACTTTATTCTCTGTAACTTTACAGATCTTCTTTATGTACCAAGAGCTTGTAACACTCCAAAGAGAAAGAAAAAATTTAAATCGCATCATATGACCCCTTTAAGGACTCAGCTGCTTGGATTGAGTTGGGCTGGTCATTCCATCGGGAGGGAACAGTTAATGTAAAAGTCCATGAAAGTTTTATCATAGGTAGAATGCAAAATGTTTCAATACATACATTTCAGTCAAATGTAATTTTTATGCAATATTTCAAACCTTTAACCCACTTGGGAAAATCAACCCATGGCAACAGTTTAAAAGTAGCCCAATTCTGTGGAAAAAATGCGGACTTGGCAACCCTGCATCCAACAAAAGCTGCAGAAGTCAGATTTGACTGACCACAGATCAAGAATAAAGAGAAATGACTGACAAGACCATGCTGGAGTATTTGCTTCTCAACAGATCCTAAACTCATTGACATATCTGATCTTGTAAGATGTGCTCCCTTTACACAGAGTGCGTGTGATCGCGAAATCGATCAGCCTGAACGCTCATACAAAAGGGATTTAAATACTCCGCATACTGAGAGTGGCTCCCTGATGCGTCAAAATTATTTACAATTTTAGAATGTTTAAAAGAGTGGAGGACATGAAAATTGCAGGAGCAAAATACATGTTGTGGGAGCAGGCGGCAATGGTCAGAGATTCAGCGGGAGCGAGATTAAGAAAACAGCCAAATCCTGGACATTTTAGACGACTAAGAAATCCCGGCCGGACACATTTTTTAGCTCTAAAAAGAGGACATGTCCGGGGAAAAGAGGACGTATGGTCACCATAACTACCACCCCTATTATCACTACTACCAATCCAGCTTCTATCACATTAAGTGTTACGACCACCAGATCACCCATAACTACCACTTCAACCACTTCATCAACATCAACTACTGTACCATGACACCTGGTAGTCATCTTACTGATTAAAACCACCTCTGAACAGATGGACTCTAATTTCACCTTCAAATTAACAGCTTATCATAGAGATTCACAGATATGTAATATTGGATTTTCCTGAATAAATGAATGACACAGTATATATTTCCATCTCATTTATTTGATTGGGTTCTCTTTGTCAACTTTCAGGACTTGCATGGAAATCAGATGATTTTTTGGTTTGTATTTATGCAGAAATATAGAGAATTCTAAAGGGTTCACAAACTTTCAAGAAGCAATGTATATATATATATTTCAAATGTTTTCCAAAGCTTTGGAAAAGCGATAGTTACCATGGTAAAATAAATTTCTTCGTGCGCAAAACTTTTTTTTTAAGTTAAAAACAACAAAAAAAAACAACAACAACAACAACAAAAAACAAACAAGCTTAAATTAAAGGTGTGTGTGTGTGTATATATGTAATTAATTTAACTTTTGTTATTTGCATTACTCAACAAAGATTTGGATACAAAAGAAACAAAATGGAACAAAATAGATACAATAGTTACTTTGTTTTTTTTTTTTTGTGTAAACATTTTTTTTTATATTTGATTTACTTATATTTCTAATTACTTCAAAATGACAAAATTACAAATAAGCTTCAGAAACAATAGTTACCATGATAAAATTCATTTATTTTGTGCAACATTTTGTGTACATTTTTCATTTATATACATATTTATAAATAAAACTTTAAGAAGTGCAAAAAAAAAAAAAGGAATATTAAATATTGTTACACTAAAAGTTAGAATATTTAGTTATGTCAGTGTTCACAGCTCTATCCACAAGCTACAACAATTAATGAAGAAAACAAAAAAAGAGAGAAATTGTGTCTTCATTTGTAAACTTTCAGACAGGATGCTGCAGAAAAACCTACTGACCTCCCGGCACTGAAAATTCTCCCCTCTCGCTGTCTGTTCACATATTCAGATGTCCAGCACATGCACAGCTGCATATAGTCTCTATGTACTATAAAGGCAGAAGCGTTTCTTTATCATAATGTTTTTTTGCTTTTGGGGGTTTGTGCATTTGGCCGTTAGTTTGCGTTATCAGTGTTAAGATGTGCTGTTAATTTGCCTGTTGTTCAGTGGCGTATCTGGAATGACAGCAATTTGCATCTAATACAAAGCTCACTTTGAATAACAAAATGAAGTTGAGTAATTTCTCTTTAAAGGTGTGACACATGACAATCTTTTACACAATGCAGTGTTTACTTGAACCTGAAATCAGTTTGTTTGGCAATGGCACATTAGTAGAGGGTATGCACGCATAGTCGCATTGTGATCTTAATTGTGTGTGCGCCCTGCTTTGCATCTCTCCAGAATATTCAACAAAGATTTGTTCTTATGTAAAGAGATAATTAGGTTGTGTATACAAATGTCAAATTATTCACATAATATCATTACCTATCTACACAAATTTGACAGGTTGAGAAGCTTAAAATACAAAGGAAACAGCAGCATTTTCTTTATTATTTTTATTATTATTAAAGGGACAGAACACCCCAAAATTAAAATAATTTACTCTCATGCCATCCCCAGATGTACAGACTGACTTTCTTAGGATGAGGGTGTTTTTCTTCTAAATAAAGAAAGTCAATTATATCTGGGATGGCAAATAATTTTAATTTTGGGATGGACTATCCATAATAGCCTATATTTTTATAATTATGACTACAGACTAGCCACTAAAGCCTAGATATGTGTTCTTATCAGATCTGCCAAGTAGGAAAATGATATGACCTGCCCGACCCAACATGTTTCTTGTTATTTTTGGTTTTTGCAAAACATTGCACATTGCACATAGCTCTTTTTTTTCTTCTTAAAATGCAAATATATCATGTCAAACTGAACATATGAGATCCTCCTACATAAGTCATAACCAGACATTTTCGAGAACCAGATCTGGATCATTAATGGGATGATGATGGATCACTACATGCTGCTGCTCATATTTCTTTCAGGTAAGGGATTATTGTAACATTACAGATTAACTGTCAGAAAAATAGATTTTTTATCTTTTTATTTTTTAGATGTAGGGCAGGTTTATATATATATATATATATATAATATATATATATAATATATACATATATATATATGTGTATATGTATATATATATATATATATGTATCTATATTAGTGAACTGTGTGTGTGTGTGGTTTATGTCAGTAGTGATATTATGATTGTTATAAACGATTTTGATACAATTTAAAAAAGTTATGTTGTGTTTTAAAAATGTAATTAGTTAGTGAACCCTGTTGTTTTGACTAAAACACCTTATTTATTATTATTATTATTATTATTATTATTATTATTTCAGTTTATAATCATATATATGTAACTAAGCTTTATGTATAAAAATAATCTCACTAAATTTAGTGCAATAATAAACTGCAAATAAACTCACCACACACTGTAGAAAAACCATTTTGGTTCCCCAAAGAACCTTCCAGTGAAAACTCTTAAAAGAACCAATTATATATCATAGTGTGATTTAAAAAAATAAAAGAAAATAATAATAATAATTTTATAATCTACACTTTTAAATATATAAGTTCTTTATTGGCAGCTTTGGTTCCATGGAATGTTTCCATTGCACAAAATGTTCTTTAAAATGTAAAAGATTCTTTAGATTATTAAAATTTTCCTCACTATAAGAAAAAAATAAATAAAACGGTTCTTTTAAGAACTGCTCACTGAAAGGTTCTTTTGGGGAAATGTTCTCTGAAGGGTTGCGGAACCCAAAATGGTTCTTCTATGGCAGTGGTTCTCAATTCCAGTCCTCGCGTACCACCGCTCTGCATGTTTTGCATGTCTCTCTTATTTAACACCTGATTCAGAAAACCAGCTCGTTAGAAGAGAGCTCCATGAATGAACTGTGTTCCGATTGACATGAACATTCATTCACGAATTTGCACTACACCATTTCCTGCAGAGTCTTCACACACAGATGAAACTTACTAGAGAAGTGTGACATAATAAACCTCTGTAAATAAATAGGATTTAAATTCACATCATGCACACTTTAATGCCCTTTGAATGGAACATATACACTCCCTTTGAAATGGAATCATGGCGGAATATCCTGTGATGTCCACATCGCAGGGCACTAACGGTCGAATAGAACAAATGCTGAAGTGATAAGAGAAACATACAAAATGTGCAAAACGATGGTACATGAGGACTAGAATTGAGAACCACTGTTCTATAGCATCACCATAAAAACCTACTTTTGGAAGTGTAAGTATCCTTTTTCCAGTATAAAGATACTTTCGTGCAATGGAAATGTTTCATGGATGTTAAAAGTTCTTCATGGAACCATGAATGCCAATAAAGAACTTTTACTTTTAGTAGTATTATTTAAAGTGTTTAAAAATAATATATGAAATCATATTGTACCAAAAATATAGTGCTGATCTAAACTGAATAGCTTTCTTCTGTTTGAACAGCATTTATAAATGAGAGGTTACTGTATGTCAATGGACAAACATCTGCTGCTACTACAACGCTGCTTACTACGACTGACGCCACTGATCTAAACACCACTTCATTTGCTCCTATGACCACCGTACCAAATACTACAGAAACAACTACCAGCCCTATTACCACTACTACCAATCCTACTACCACCCCTATTACCACTACTACCAATCCTACTACCAACCCTATTACCACTACTACCAATCCTACTACCACCCCTGTTATCACTACTACCACCCTTACTACCATCGCATTAAGTGCTACGACCATCACATCACCCATAACTACCACTTCGTCAACATCAACTACCATCCCTAACCAGCTATTAACCACTTCTCAACCTACAGGTATGCATTTCAGAGTTCTCTTAAATTCTGGCCTATAAAATAAGTAAGACCATTTCAAGTTTTGGTCGAGGATGACTTATTAATTTCATTGCAGGTAATACCTGTCCAGAGGAAACAATCAACGGTTTGACCTTCCCACTCACTGTGATTGGTCAGACTAGCTATTCAACACAGCTTTGCCCTCCAGGAACACCCAGTGGTATGTAGTATTACAAATATACATATACATACATTAGTGGAGAAAAGAAAAATATCTGGCCATCACATCTCAGATCCTTTATCTTGACAAACTAATATATATATATATATATATATATATATATATATATATATATATATATATATATATATATATATATTATTATTTTTTTTATTTTTTGGTTTGTGTTATTGAAGCAAGCATGTATAACCGGTCTTTTGTGTCTTTTATGTCTTCTGTAGCTGGTTTTCCAATGGCCTCAGCTCAGTGTTTGAATTTACCACTTTTCCCAGCATTTGGTGGAGTTAAACTTCTGGACTGTGGCTTGAACCTGGAGGTGTTCGAAAGAAAAGTCAACGTCTGTATTTATGTCTTTGATATTCAATATGGGACACTGGTTGACAATTTTAACAAATTCACTCATTTTGAATGACAAAAGTTGATGCGAGTATTATTTTAGTATCATTAGTGTTTATTAATGATTTGACTGAGATTTATTCCGTTTTCTTTTTCACATTTAGCACTGTTAATTATTATATTATATTATATTATATTATATTATATTATATTATATTATATTATATTATCCATTTTAATGTTAAAATTGCAGCCCATTCTATACATTTCTTGTATAAAATATAATTATTTATATATTAATATTTTAAGTTTGTGGCAGTTTATATGGGGAAGTCGTGGCCTAATGGTTAGAGAGTTTGACTCTTAACCCTAAGGTTGTGGGTTCGAGTCTCTGGCTGGCAATACCACAACTGAGGTGCCCTTGGGCAAGGCACCGAGCCCTCAACTGCTCCCTATTCACGGCAGCATAAATGGCTGCCCACTGCTCTGGGTGTGTGTTCACTGCTGTGTGTGTGCACTTTGCATGGGTTAAATGCAGAGTATGAATTCTGAGTATGGGTCACCATACTTGGCTGTATGTCAAGTCACTTTCACTTTTGTCACTTTCAAATGTAAAAAAAAAAAAAAAAAAAAAAAAAAAAAAAAAAAAAAAAAAAATATATATATATATATATATATATATATATATATATATTATATATATATATATATATATATATATATGTGTGTATTACAACTGCCTCAGGTTTACTGTATAGTCATTATTCAGTCATTGGTTTGACCTCTGGCATTTTGAGTGCTTTTGATTAAACAAATATTGGCACAATGGTTTTGGTCGTTTTGTTTAGGGGACTCTGGAACAGAATATGTACGTTGCCTCCAGTGTCCAGATGCTCACGTCCAAACCTGAGCAGCTGACGTCCCAGAACATCACCTCAGCTGCTAAGACTGTCAATAACCTGCTGTCCGCCAGCATGTTAAATAAGGTAAGAATGTACAAACAATACATTATGTTAATTTGCTTGTCTGACTTCATCGTTGTGTAGAAATGTAATAATATTGTAATAATAATGATGATATATCTTTTATACAGTCAGTTGCAGAGTCAGTGGTGGCCACCATCAGTCAGCTCATGCACACTGATGAAGACCGATACTCTGAAGACACTTACAAGGCTCTCGAGAAGTAATTACACTCCACACATACCTGTCACACACAAACACAACACACTATGTAAAGCAATTACAAATAAATATGTTTATGTTATATATATTTGTATGCAAAAGAAACAAAATGTAAAATTGAAACAAATGTTACCTTGTTTTTTTTTTTGTAAACCTTTTTTTAGTACTTTTTTCATATTTGATTTAATTTAATTTGAAAAAAAAAAAAATACAGTATATTGTATATAATATATATATATATATATATATATATATATATATATAATACTGCATACAGTATATTGTATATATTATATATTTATTTGTCCCTTTACAACATTTCCATTTAGATATATTATTTACTTAACAAAACTTCGGAAAAAAATAGATACCATGGTAAACTTCTGAACTATCTTTATTACTGAAGAAAATGACTAAGAATTGTATTATTATTATTATTATTAGACAACTATTATTGTTTTTGTTTTTAGGATGGATATGTGTTTAACTTTTCATTTTTTATAATTTCTGTAGTCTCACAGAGACTTTGGAGGATTTTGCTTTGAACATGAGTAACTCTAGTGTACTGGTGCAACCAAACCTAGCGGTGCAAAGCATCAAGTTGTCAAAGTGGACCCCAAAAGTACAATTCTACTCTACAACGGGTCAGTGCCGAAACCTCATATAAAGCTCATATAAAGTGTAATTATTATACATCTGTGATGATATCAGAAAGACATTTCTATTCTTTAATGAAACTAAGCTGCATTTAACTACTGTAGGACTGTCAAAGTATTCTCCTGAAAGAATCGGTCTGGGTGCAGACGCTGCTAACATGGCATCCTCTTCAGGACGTCCCGTTGATCTCCTGTTAAATATCAAACTGCAGAATGATTCCCAGAAAGACTAGGGTACTATTTGTGTTTCTGTTCTCATTTTGAGGGACATAGTTAATAGTCAAAGTTTTGAACACCTTATTCCTTCTTTTTTTCCCATAGGGAACAAAAATCTTGGTATTGGAGTGGTGCTTTATGAAAATGATAAGTTTTTCAACTCAAAACAATTTAATAGTGAACTCGATACCAAGAGAAGGGTGGTGTCGGCCAGCCTGTCAGACAGAAGCTTGCTTGATAACGTGGAGTTCACCATCAAGCCAGAGGTAAATGATTGTAAAATCATAGTGATTACATAAAATATAGCAGTTTCTCAGTCACTTGTGTTATTAGTCAATAGAATATCTACATATGAATTAACGTACAGTCAGTTGTTACTTCAAAATAAACCCTGGTCAAAGTGATGAGGATCAGATATGACCGGTTTGGCAACTTGGCCCAAAATATATAAATAAATAAACAAATAAATAAATAAGTATATAATAATTAATCCAAATAATGTCAGTCATGATGACATATTGACAGAATTGTATTTTTTATTATAATTTATTTATTCATATATTTATTTTTCATATATATTTATATGAATATTTTAATAAATTAATACAAACCCGAGTCCAAAAAAGTTGGGACACTGTACAAATTGTGAGTAAAAAAAGGAATGGAATAATTTACAAAGCTCATAAACGTATATTTTATTCACGATAGAATATAGATTACATATCAAATGTTGAAAGTGAGACATTTTGAAATGTCATGCCAAATATTGGCTCATATTGGATTTCATGAGAGCTACACATTTCAAAAAAGTTGGGACAGGTAGCAATAAGAGGCCGTAAAAGTTAAATGTACATATAAGGAATAGCTTCAGGACCAATTTGCAACTTATTAGGTCAATTGGCAACGTGATTGGGTATAAAAAGAGCCTCTCAGAGTGGCAGTGTCTCTCAGAAGTCAAGATGGGCAGAGGATCACCAGTTCCCCCAATACTGCGGCGAAAAATAGTGGAGCAATATCAGAAAGGAGTTTCTCAGAGAAAAATTGCAAAGAGTTTGAAGTTATCATCATCTACAGTGTATAATATCTTCCAAAGATTCAGAGAATCTGGAACAATCTCTGTGCGTAAGGGTCAAGGCTGGAAAACCATACTGGATGCCCGTGATCTTCGGGCCCTAAGACAGCACTGCATCACATACAGGAATGCTACTGTAATGGAATTCACAACATGGGCTCAGGAATACTTCCAGAAAACACTGTCGGTGAACACAAGCCACCATGCTATTCGCCGTTGCCGGCTACAACTCTATAGGTAAAAAAAGAAGCCATATCTAAACATGATCCAGAAGCGCAGGCGTTTTCTCTGGGCCAAGCCTCATTTAAAATGGACTGTGGCAAAGTGGAAAACTGTTCTGTGGTCAGATGAATCAAAATTTGAAGTTCTTTTTGGAAAACTTGGACGCCATGTCATCCGGACTAAAGAAGACAAGGACAACCCAAGTTGACATCAGCGCTCAGTTCAGAAGCCTGCATCTCTGATGGTATGGGGTTGCATGAGTGCGTGTGGCATGGGCAGCTTACACATCTGGAAAGGCACCATCAATGCTGAAAGGTATATCCAAGTTCTAGAACAACATATGCTCCCATCCAGACGTCGTCTCTTTCAGGGAAGACCTTGCATTTTCCAACATGACAATGCCAGACCACATACTGCATCGATTACAACATCATGGCTGCGTAGAAGTAGGATCCGGGTACTGAAATGGCCAGCCTGCAGTCCAGATCTTTCACCCATAGAAAAAATTTGGCGCATCATAAAGAGGAAGATGCGACAAAGAAGACCTAAGACAGTTGAGCAACTAGAAGCCTGTATTAGACAAGAATGGGACAACATTCCTATTCCTAAACTTGAGCAACTTGTCTCCTCAGTCCCCAGACATTTGCAGACTGTTATAAAAAGAAGAGGGGATGCCACACAATGGTAAACATGGCCTTGTCCCAACTTTTTTGAGATGTGTTGCTGCCATGAAATTTAAAATCAACTTATTTTTCCCTTAAAATGATGCATTTTCTCAGTTTAAACTTTTGATACAGTATGTCATCTATGTTGCATTCTGAATAAAATATTGAAATTTGAAACATCCACAACATTGCATTCTACATTAAAAAAAAATAAATAAACCTAAAAAATGAATAATTTAGTACATCAATATAATAATTGAAACAATTCAACACACATATTTAAAATCATAATTTTAATTAATTAATATGTAATAAGGAAATAATAAATTAGGAATACAAGTTAATTAGCTAACTAGTTAAAATTACTGAGTGCATTTCTATTTAAATTGTATATTTATTTTAAAGTAATAACAATTTATTATTTTTGCATTTTAAAATTTTTGTATGTTTAGTCTCATACAGTCATGGCCAAAAATATCGGCACCCTTGGTAAATATGATCAAAGACGGCTGTGAAAATTAATCTGCATTGTTAATCCTTTTGTTCTTTTATTTTAGAAATTCTCAAAAATCTAACCTTTCATTGGATAATAAGAATTTAAAATGGGGGGAAATATCATTATGAAATAAATGTTTTTCTCTAATACACACTGGCCACAATTAACGGCACCCTTTTATTCAATACTTTTTGAAACATTTATTTGCCAGTTTAACAGCTCTACATTTTCTCCTATAATGTCTGATGAGGTTAGAGAACACCTGACAAGAGATCAGAGACTATTCCTTCATCCAGAATCTCTCCAGACCCTTCAGATTCCCAGCTCCATGTTGGTGCTTCTTCTCTTCAGTTCACCACGCTCATTTTCTATAGGGTTCAGGTCAGAGGACTGGAATGGCCACAGCTGAAGCTTGGTTTTGTTCTCAGTGACCCATTTCTGTGTTGTTTGAGGTTTGTGTTTGGGTTATTGTATGGTTGGAAGATCCAAACGTGGCCCATTATAAGATTTCTAACAGAGTCAGTCACTTATAGATTTTTTTTATCTGTTGGTATTTGATAGAATCCATGATGCCATGTATCTAAACAAGATGTCCAGGACCTCCAGCAGAAATATAGGCCCACAACATCAAAAATACAGCAGTATATTTCATTGTACACATGGGGTACTTTTTATTCCTGTGTTCACCAAACCCATCTTGAGTGTTTGCTGCTAAAAAGCTATTTTTTTTAGTTTCATCTGACTATAGAAGCCATTCCCGTTTGAAGTTTCAGTCGTGTCTGATAACTGAATATGCTGGGGATTGTTTTTGGATGAGTGAGGAGAATTTTTCTTGAAACCCTCACAAACAACAACATGTGGTGATGTAGGTGCTGTTTGACAATTTTTTGCTTTTTTTAGGTTTTCTGACCCCGAGACCATTTTCTGCAATTCTCCAGCTGTGGTCCGTGTAGAGTCTTTAGCCACTCAAACTCTCCTTTTCACTGTGCATTAGGACGATATAGACACACATCCTCTTCCAGGCAGTTTCGTAACATTTTCTGTTGATTGGAAAATTTTAATTATTGCTCTGATGGTGTAAATGGGAATTTTCACTGCTCTTGCTCTTTTCTTAAAGCCACTTCACTAATTTGTGAAGCTCAATAATCTTTTGCTGCACATCAGAAATATATTCTTTGGTTTTTCTCATTCTAATGGATGATTAATGGGATTTGGGCTTTGTTTTCCCTCCTATTTATATTTCTGTGAAACAGGAATCCATGGCTGGATAATTTCATATTCATAATCACCCTGGAGTGCTTAAAATTGTGAATATGAATGGGAATATATACTTCAGAGATATTTTACTCATAAGAATTTCTAGGGATGCCAATAATTGTGTCCAACGTGTATTTGAGAAAAAACATTTCTTTCAAAATTATATTTATCCCCATTTTAAATTCTTATTATCCAATGAAAGGTTAGATTTTTGTGATTTTATTAAATAAAAGATCAAAAGGATTAACAATGCAGATTAATTTTAACAGCCTTCTTTGATCATATTTAACCAAGGGTGCCAATATTTTTGGCCATGACTGTATATATATATATTGTGTCTTTATGTTTCCAGAATACATCTGGCTCAACATCTTACGACTTTGCATGTGTGTTTTGGGACTACACTCACAGAGACTGGAGAACAGAGGGCTGCGTCAAAATACGAGATCCCAGTGGAGTGCACTGTGAATGTAACCACACCACCAACTTTGCAGTTCTTGTGGTTAGTTTAACATACATGTTTTAAAAAAGCTGCTTTAAAAGCTAGTGAGCTGCCTAGATAGGCAGCATAATTGAACATAATTTCCTATAGAAACTCACTATGTATGCAGTAAATAATGTTCCTTGCGTTAAGGGCACAGAAGACACGATTCATTTCAAGGGAATCTGCCGTTATCATGATGCTAAGCTAACTTCATTTGTTATGTCAGCTTACCTAATATAGTAGTTAGTAAAAATACACAGAGCACTTTAATGTTTGGTGTATGTAGGTGAACTGTATATATTTATTATCGAGATTTCTCTCTCTTTGTAGAGCTTTAGAGCAGACTACACTTATTCTGAAGCTTTAAACTGGATCAGCATTGTGGGATGCAGTCTGTCTATTGTGGGTTTGGTCCTCACCGCAGTTTATCAAATTAAGACCAGGTAAATGCACTGGATACACTTAAGAATAAATAGTCCATTACTGTACTGTACCATGGAAAAATAATTATGCCACTGTAAACTGTGATTTAGGGCTGCACAATTAATCAAATTTCTAATCGCAATAACAATTATGGATGCCACAATTACATAATTGTTCAAAGCAGCAATTAATCATAAGTCCACTTATGGTATTCTACATGCTTAAGATGTGTATTTTTTTTTCTTCATCCATTGTTTTTATTTAGTTTTAGTATGACATTATGATATCGTGCATATTTTCACTTTTTTCTTGTTTAAAGAAAAACCAATACAATGTATCGTTGACATTTGAGGCTTAAAGGGTTAGTTCACCCAAAATTGAAAATTAGCCCATAAATTACTCACCCTCAAGTCATCCTAGGTGTATATTACTTTCTTCTTTCAGATGAATCCATTTGGAGTTATATTAAAAATTGTCTTTGATCTTTCAAGCTGGTTAATGCCACTCAGTGGGTGTTGCAGTGCATCAGTCCAAAAGAAGTTAAATAAAAAGCACCCATCCTTTAAAAAAAAAAAAAAAAAAAAAAAAAAAAACTGTGAACAATGTCCTCTTGTAGTGAATTGATGCGTTTTTGTAACTCCCACTGATTTGTTCTGAAAGAAGAAAGACATATACACCTAGGATGACACCTAGGATGACTTGAGAGTTAGTAATTTATGGGCTAATTTTCATTTTTGGTTGAACTAACCCTTTAATATTATAGAAAAGCAAAAAAAAACGTTTTTCAGTTTGAGTGTTTTCAGCTTGTTTATTTTTACTGTATATAAATATATGGCATGCAGTTCCTTCAAACATTGGTTTAATGATATTCAAAACATAATTTAACACAAATTGTGATCATTGTAATTAATAATCGCAATTACAATTTCAAGGGAATAATCGACAATTATGATTTTTGTCATAACCGTGCAGCCCTACTTTGATTTCATACTATTGAATGAACCATACTGCAATATTAAGGGTACTTTCGTCTACTTCAAATATTACCATGGTATTACCATGCTTCACTGAGGAAAATAAGCCTTTCTTATTCATTATTTTTTTTTTCTTTGTCTTATTTTCCAGAAAAATATTGAAATATTCTTAATCATGGTAAATGTATTTAGAAACAAAACAAAACTTATTTGGTTACATAAAATATATTGAAATAATTAAAGTTCTCCATACATTATTTATTTATATTTTTAAGCATAATTCTAGCAATTTTTAGTGATATGTGTGCATAAAAAATGTATTTTGCCAATGGTATAAGATAAAATTATTATTATTATTAATAATAATAATAATAAAAATAAAATTCAAATCCATTCTGTATTCTATTTTTTTATATTATTTTATATTATCTGATATATTGGGACCACATCTATATTGGATAGCAAATCAATGAATGCTAATGTTTCATACTGTACAATATAATGTTGGGATGCTACAATTTACCTTTACAATTTAAAATGAGTTTTTAGTGTTTAATTTTTAATTTAATTTTAAATTAATTTTATTTAGTATAAAATTTTATTATTGTTCATGTGTCAAATTTATTTCACCATAAAAAGCAAATAATTATCAGCATACTGCCCAGAATTTAGTATCAGTGCATCAATTATATATATATATTTTATATTGCAACATTTATTGCAGATCATGTATTTCTATTGTATTATGTCCACCAAACTAATAGTAATTCTATAGAACTGGGCCCGTATTCACAAAACATTTAATCTTACCTCTAAGAGTTCTCCTAAATAGCAGTAAAAGTTTTTAGCTAAGAGTTTTCTCTTAAAACCTATTCACAATACTTTTACTAAGGAATAGAGAGAAGCTAAGAGTAAGGGCGGGGTTGACCTTGTTGCTATGGATGATGTCAGCGTGCTTTCTAACTATGCACACAGTGATTGGCTCATAGGGGATGGGTCTCTGTCAGAGATTTATTCATAGAAATATCGTAGAGCAAGATGTTGCCATATATAAAGGTTTAAAAATAAAAATGTGGCCACATTCAAATAAAGATTTTAAAATGCAGGCAAAGTGTCACTAATTAAACAAGTATGTGTTCAGCTAATTGTCAGCCTATTACATGTATGCTTCTCTAAAACAATAAAATAATAATCACATAAACAGCCTTTTAATTAACAGAGTAGAATAATCATGACTGATAGCAATACATGCAAACATTAGAAAAAAAAAAAAAACACTGGACAGAAGAACAGCTGTTACTTCTTGCTCAGCTGGCTAATTAAAACAAGGATATAATCAAAGGAAAATTCAGAGTTGGGATAACCACCTACTTTTATCCTTAAGATGTTTTGTGAATACAGGCCCTGGTTTGTGGAACTGTCAAAATTAAAGTGTATTTTGATTTATTTATTTTAGATTAATCCTCCTGATTATTTTTTTTCATAAACTCTACAGGAAACAGAGAAGAGCCAACTCCACTATGCTCTTAGTGAACATCTGTTTGTGCATGACCACCTATTACCTGCTCTTCATTTTTGGGATCAACAACCCGGTCAAGAGCTCAAAGGCGTCAGTTTCAGAGCAGAATGTTATTCCTTCTTCAGATTTGCAGGGGAAAGTCGATCAGGGTCCTTGTACAGCAATCACAGCTCTGTTGCAGTACTTTCTACTGTCCACATTTGCCTGGAACATCCTCTATGCGGCTCATGTGTTTTTCCTCATTAGAAATGCCCTCAACGGTCCGCCCCGAGCTTTCCGCACCATCGCCATGACAGTTGGCTGGGGTACATTTAAACAATATGGTATTAAATTGTTTATATTTAAAGCTGCAGTCCATAACATTTTTTGGTTAAAAATGATCCGAAATGAATATTTGAGCAAGTACATGACCAGCCAGTGTTCAGAACTATTGCCTTACTTTCGCCCGATTCACAACGGTAAGCTTATAATAATGTTTTCTAATTTGAGTGGTATGGGTAGGTTTCGAGCATGGCTACTAGGCTACCGCATGTAAGGATCCTGCAGGTGTCGGATCATTTATAGCCTTTTCTCACAGCAGCTAGAATAATTCATTTTATCATTCTGATGGCACTTTGTAATCCAGAAGGAATTATGGGTTTATGAAACACATGTTAATGAAATTAAATTATATTCCAGTTTCAAATGTGCATCTGATTACAGATAGCCTGGGATTACACAAGATCTGTATTTTAAAGAAAACAAGGGAACATAATTTGCTTTCCTTTTGGGTTAAAATAATTTCTTAAAATGAAATTCAAATGTTATGACAATTAGAGATTAGACTGTACAGAAACTGAAATCTCACTCTGATACACATAGTCAATAGGCAATGCTGATGTTGTAAACATTAAGAATTTGAGAATAAAGTTTAACAATAATAATAATTTGCACGGTTTGATGTGATATGAGCTAAGCGATCGTTACACTTAATCACCATTGGTAGCACAATTTATTGTAATGCTTTTTTCCTCAGTTGGTCAGAACAAACATGGCAGACTTGTTACTTACTTGTTCAGATGAAAATATAGAGTGAAAATTTTTATTTGGGCCATATCTTCCAAGACATAGGCTAGAATATGTTATTGCGAAGTACAGTAAATACCCACACTGGTGTGGTGACTGACGAACCACAACCCATGCAAGGAAGATAATTCCGCACACAGGTTTTCAAACAGAAATGGCGATACAGAGGCAAAATTTACGGACTGCAGCTTTAATTGTAAAATTCGGACTGATACTGATTTCATGTTATAGTATGTTAATATTAAAATTTTATACTATTTAGTTAAAATACTACTATAACAGTAAATAAACAATCATTTAAATATAAATGCTATATATGAATTTAGGCTTCACATTATAAAGTACAGTATGGAAATTGATATTCTTTTTGAGATAAGCTGAAGATGGCATTTAACTGTTATTATTTTTTTTCTTATTATTAAAGATTAACTTTAAGTGAGCAAAAGTAGCCCAATCTCAAGATATAAATTGAGAAAGGAACATGAGGATAGTCATATCATTTATCATAATCATTCTGAAAAATCACATTCATATACAATATGTCTAGGTCTGCCTGCTGTTATTGTCGGCATCTCACTGTCCACCACCTACAGCTTTAGGAACCCTTTAGGTTATCGACAAGAGGAGTTGTAAGTGAAAAATCGTTTTTATTGCTTTATCCACTTTATATTTCACAGCAGAAGTGAGCTATTTTCTGTGAATGTGCAAGACTTCCACTTCTTTAGCCACTAGAGTTAAATAACTTGAAGAATAATATTCAGTAAATGGAAAAAACTCTTCCCAGATAGCACACGTATGTCTGCAAGATGTCTGTTAAAGATCTTTAAAGCATCTGCTGTGTACAAACATCTGATTGATATTTTTAAGATGTCAGATTTATATTAATTCTAAATCATTAACATCTTAAAGACATTTTCTAAATGTCTATTTTTCATCTGATAGGAAATGTCCTATAGATGTATTGTCGATGAGCAAATATTCTAAAAAATATGTCTTGCAGATGTAAATGCAGTCGTCAAATAGACTCTGTGATGTACATGTGCTATCAGGGAAGTGATGTGGTTATCCCACAAAAAAATATATAACATTTTATTTGTAGTATTGGGTGCAAACAAAATATGTTTAATGTAGAACATTACTTGCACATTCCCCAGTTTTTCTCGGTCTGTATTTCTCTTCTTATTGTTGTAGTTGTTGGTTGGCGTCTCTGGACAAGGCGGGAAGGTTTGACCCGAAGCGGCCGATGTTGTGGGGTTTCTTACTCCCTCTAGCGGTCATGTTGTGTTTTAACACATCTCTGCTTGTCTACTTCTCTCAAACCATCTGCTGTGCGAATCCCAACCTCAAGAGGTACGTAACTGAACCGTGAACAAATGGTCCATGTTTCAAACAAAGTTCAATGTTAATGTAAACTGAATTGATGCTGTTAATAACATTCCTTTACTACAATATAATAAGTTTTGGTTTGAAAATAATTTGAATTCATGTGACCAGTATCTGAGGTTTAATTCTCAGAGTTGCAACATTTGCAGTTCTGTAATAGTAAATTTTTATCACTGTATTTTCTATATTATTTAAATGTTCATTTTGGTTCTTTAGCTCACGAGGGACTCCTATGAAGAAGAAGATTTTGAGTAGTTTCTCTTTGGCTGTTGTGCTCGGTTTGTCCTGGATCGTTGGTTACTTTGTGCTCATTACTCATGACAAAACACTTTACATCATTCTCAGTGTGGTCTTCTGTCTCTGCAACACAACACAGGTACATTAAAACACAATACTTATAATTATTTTTGATAAACTGACACTAAGGACTGTTTTTGATGTTCAGAAAAGATTTTTGTTAGATTTATTTAAGCTGATGTTTTAAGATATTATGTATATCTTCATCTTGCATTGATTGGTGACTGACCACTAAATTTTCTGTCCTTCAAAGGGTGTTCAGATTTTCATTTTATTCACACTGCAGTCTTTTCTAAAGACAAGGACTCGTAATAAACTGGATTCTAAGACTGAATCAAAGGGGGAGCATTAAAAAATGGACACAAAAAGAGAACAACAGACACTATCATATACAACTCTTATTATTTTATTTATTTTAATTTAAACTACTGTATTTTTGATAGAAAACCATTTGTCTGGTGACATTTATTTTAATTCAAATTAATATCAAATGCATAGTCTCATATACTCATATTGTACAAGTAAAGTTGATAGAAATTTCAGATATTACAATGCAAACAGTCCTTTAACCTTTACTTTAGTCTTTAATTTTTATTGGACTTGCTTTAGAACAAATTATGGAATTTACATTGTACTCATAAAAAAACTTTATCTGAAAATAATGAATGTGGTTTGTTTTATTTATTCTTTATTGCTCTCAAGGTTCAGGCAATGTGAAACAATACATAACAATAGTTTAAAGTAATATTTGTTATATATTAACACATGGGTAGTCATGGGTAGGTTTCACAAAAGGCAAAATGAAGATATAATCTAAAATAAACAAATCTAATCTAATCTAAGATCTAACAGTATTTTTTTAAAGTAAATCGAAACTCTGCCACAAGAAAGATACAGGAGAACAACACAGGAGTAACATGACAAACCAACCCCAAACATAGACAAGATCCTTAGCAAACCAGGTTTATAAGGAAGACAATTAAGAGAATAGTACACCAAAAAATTAAATGTATGTCATCATTTACTTACCCTCATGCTATTCCAAACCTGTATCAGTTTCTTTCTTCTGTTGAACACAAAAATAAGATACGATGAAGAATGTTGATAACCAAACAGTTGCTGGTAGCCATAGACTTACAAAAGGTTCTTCAGGATGATAAATAAAACTGTTACTGCATATTACTGCACCATTTTTGTGTAGGAGTTTAAGAAACGTCTCGGTTACGTATGGTAACCCTCATTCCCTGAAGGAGGGAATGGAGACGTCATGTTGGTGACTGATGAATTGGGATATCGATAGTCCAATCTACTTTGAGTGTAAACTAAATGAGCCAATGCACATTGGCGTGCAATTATTGCATCCAGCTGCCGGTGATCACAGCATGAGTATAAGAAGTCAGCAGGTGCAATGCATACCAGGTTTTCGCTGGGGAGCTGAGCCGGTGACCTAGCTGCTCAGCAGCCATACAGCAACCGTGGCAATGGGACGTGACATCTTACCATACGAGGGTTAGCATACGTAACTGAGACATTCCCTTTCAGTCAGTCACTCTCGACGTCGCATGGTGACTGACGAATTGGGATCCCTACCAAAGCGGCATGGGTGCTGCCACTTACATCCTTCCCGAAGGAGTTTTTGGAAGCAAATACACATATAGCATCCGTTTAGGTGTAAATGGAGGAATTGGAGGTGATTGAAACCCTCTTGGGAAGGCAGAAGTCTGCCGGGGAAACATAGGCTCTAAGGCTATACCGTGGACTATACACATCTGAATACTGCTTAGATCTAAGTATGGAACCAAGCCTTCTATGGTTCTCAATGATTCATTGTGAAGCCCCGGCGCCAGACGTTCCGTCACATCCGGCTGCCAAGGGTGATGGAGGATCTCAACAGTGTCTACAGTACGGACACTCAGGAGCAGTTTTAGCAAGCCGACACCAACCGGGGACTCTCTGTGCCACTACCCGTTTGAGGCGAGAACACAGGAGGATACCGGCTCTACACGAAGGCTCTAGAATCTAGCGAACGTGTTGGGGGTCCCCCAGCCTGCAGTTCTACAAATATCTGTCAGTGAGGTGCCACGAGCCAGCGCCCAAGAGGATGCAACACTTCTCGTTGAGTGAGCTCGCAACCTGAACACTCATAGCACACCCACATCCAAATAAACCAAATTCAATTCAACCACAATCCAATAACGCATCCTACGATAAAAAACAACACATTCAATTCAATTCAATTCAATTCAAGTTTATTTGTATAGCGCTTTTTACGATACAAATCATTACAAAGCAACTTTACAGAAAATTAAGTTTCTACAATATTTAGTAGTAGCTTATCAGTGGTGACTGTCAGTTCATGTGCATATAGCAGAAATGTTCAGAAAAATCAATAAAAAGACGTAAACAGACGATTAACACTATTAACAGCAATTATGCAATCAAACTTATAGCAAAATGTGGTAGTTCTGTATGTTGTCTCTGGGTTAGCATCATCTGAGGTCCTCTGAGGGGCTGGCATCATCTCTTCTCAGGTGTTCTGGATCCAGACTGGAGCTTGTGTAAATCCTAGTTACCACGGGATGTAAATCCCGTGGCAAAGCAGAGAAACAAATAGAGACATAATTAGCGTAGCTGCTGTTCCAGCCAAGTACAATTAATTCGTTTAACCCAAGCTAAAGAATAATAATGCACATTTGATCAGATATAACTGCAGTCCAAAATTATGAGATGCATTATTTGAATGCTTGGCCAAAGAGGTGTGTCTTTTTAATCTAGATTTAAACAGAGAGAGTGTGTCTGAGCCCCGAACATTATCAGGAAGGCTATTCCAGAGTTTTGGGAGCCAAATGCGAAAAAGCTCTACCTCCTTTAGTGGAGACTTTGCTATACTAGGTACTATCAAAAGTCCAGCGTTTTGTGACCTTAGGGAGCGTGATGGGTTGTAGCGTGGTAGAAGACTAGTTAAGTACGCAGGAGCTAAGCCATTAAGGGCCTTATAAGTAAGTAATAATATTTTGTAACTGATACGGAACTTAATAGGTAGCCAGTGCAGAGACTGTAGTATTGGGGTAATATGATCATATTTTCTTGACCTGGTAAGGACTCTAGCCGCTGCATTTTGGACTACCTGTAGCTTGTTTATTGAGGATGCAGGACAACCACCTAGCAGTGCATTACAATAGTCCAGTCTAGAGGTCATGAATGCATGAACTAGCTTTTCTGCATCAGGAACAGGTAACATGTTTCGTAGCTTGGCAATGTATTCTAAAGATGGAAGAATGCTGTTTTTGTAATATGGGAAATATGATTTTCAAAAGACAAGTTACTGTCTAATATAACACCCAGATTTTTTACAGTAGAGGAAGTAACAGTACATCCGTCTAGTTGCAAACTGTAATCTACGAGATTCTGTGTAATGTTTTCTGGTCCAATAAGTAATATCTCTGTCTTATCTGAATTTAATAGGAGAAAATTATTGGTCATCCAATCTTTTACATTTTTAACACACTCTGTTAGCTTAGATAATTTAGAAGTTTCATCTGGTCTTGTTGAGATATATAGTTGAGTATCATCAGCATAACAGTGGAAACTAATCCCGTATTTTCTAATGATATTACCAAGGGGCAACATGTATATTGAAAATAGCAGAGGACCTAGGACAGATCCTTGTGGCACTCCATAATTTACTGGTGATAAATGAGATGACTCCCCATTTAGATAAAGTGGTAGCGATCGGACAGGTAGGATCTAAACCATCTTAAAGCCTGCCCTTGGATACCTGTATAGTTTTGTAATCTATCTATGAGTATGTCGTGATCTATGGTGTCAAACGCAGCACTAAGATCAAGTAAAACTAGCAATGAGATGCAGCCTTGGTCTGATGCAAGAAGCAAGTGCATTTGTAATTTTAACAAGTGCAGTTTCTGTGCTATGATGGGGCCTGAAACCCGACCGAAATTCTTCATAGAGATCATTTTTTTGCAGGTAGGAGCACAATTGAGCAGACACAACTTTTTTCTAAAATTTTAGACATAAATGGAAGATTTGAAATGGGTCTGTAATTTGCAAGTTCACTAGGATCTAGTTGTGGTTTCTTAATAAGAGGCTTAATAACCGTCAGCTTGAATGGTTTTGGGACGTGACCTAAAGATAACGACGAGTTAATAATATTGAGAAGCAGTTTTTCTGCTACAGGTAACAACTCTTTCAGTAATTTAGTGGGTACAGGATCTAATAAACATGTTGTTGGTTTAGATGCAGTGATAAGTTTATTTAGCTCTTCCTGTCCTATAGTTGTAAAGCACTGCAGTTTATCTTTGGGTGCGATAGATAAACCTAAAGTATTAGACGCTGTAGAATCTACATTTGTTATTGTATTTCTGATGTTATTCTATTTTATCAGTGAAGAAATTCATAAAGTCATTACTATTTAACTGTGAGGGAATATTTAGATCGGGTGGCGTCTGGTTATTTGTTAATCTAGCCACTGTGCTAAATAAAAACCTTGGATTGTTTTGGTTGTTTTCTATGAGTTTGTGGATATGCTCGGCCCTGGCAGTTTTTAGAGCCTGTCTATAGCTGGACATACTGGTTTTTCCACGCAATTCTAAAAACTTCCAAGTTAGTTTTTCTCCATTTGCGCTCAAGACTACGAGTTTCTTTCTTGAGAGCGTGGGTATTACTGTTGTACCATGGCACAGTACGTTTTTTTTTACTTTTTTCAATTTGATGGGGGCAACAGCTTCTAATGTATTAGAGAAGATAGTGCCCATATTGCCAGTCATTTTGTCTAGTTCATGTGTATTTATGGGTACACAGAGCAGTTGAGATAAATCAGGCAGGTTATTGCGAATCTGTCTTTGGTGGCTGGAACAATAGTTCTGCCCGGGACGATAACGCGAAGCTATATAGTTATTATTATTAATACGCAGAATGCAAGATACAAGGAAATGGTCAGTAACATCATCACTTTGAGGTACGATATCTATGTCAGTAATATCGATTCCATGCGATATAATCAAGTCTAGCGTATGATTAAAACGATGAGTGGGCCCGGTGACATTTTGCTTTACTCCAAAAACAGTTTAATAAGTTAGTAAACGCAAGTCCTAATGCATCATTTGTATTATCAATATGAATGTTAAAATCTCCGAAAATTAGCGCTTTATCAGCGGTAACCAACAGGTCTGAGAGTAACCCTCCAAATTCTTTTAGGAATTCTGTATACGCCCCTGGTGGTCTATACACAGTAGCCAGAGCAAGAGGTATGATAGATTTCTTTTGCATATCTGACAGTGTAACATTAAGCATAAGTATTTCAAATGATTTAAACCTGTATCCTGTTTTCTGGGTAACACTAAGAATATCACTATATATTGTTGCAACACCTCCCCCACGACCAGTCTGACGGGGCTCATGTTTATAACAGTAGTTTGATGGAGTAGACTCATTTAGACCAATATAATCATTTGGTTTTAGCCAGGTTTAGCCAGGAGTACATCAAAACTATTATCTGTGATCATTTCATTTACAATAACTGCTTTGGGTGTGAGTGATCTAATGTTTATGAGCCCAAACTTTAAAAATTGTTTTTGTTCATTTATTTTACGTTTTTCTGGTTTAATCACGATAAGATTTTTTCTAGATACTACATTAAATTTATATTTTGACCTCACTATTCGGGGAACAGACACAGTCTTAATAGATTGGACAGCGCAAGTACTTCTATTTAAGTGGGTAGAACAAAAGCCATCATAGCAGTTATTTGAGAATTGGCTTACTAGTCAAATGGAGCGTAGAGTCCTGGAGATGTTGTCCGACAGCAGTCCTGCTCGGACTCTGCTGGGGTGCAGGCCATCAGCGCGAAAAAGCCTAGGTCGCTCCCAGAAAAGATTCCAATTATTAACAAAGAGCAGTTTCTGTTCTTTACACCATGACAATAACCATTCATTTAAAGCAAAAAGTCTACTGAACCTTTCGTGTCCTCGTCGATACGTGGGCAGCGGTCCTGACACGATGATCGTCGCCGCGGGCGTCGTGCTGCGAACCGTCTCGATCAGGCTCCTGAAGTCCCTCTTCAGCGTCTCCGTCTGCCGCTGCGTGGTGTCGTTAACCCCGGCGTGAAGCACGACCGCTCTGGGGCTCTCGTCGGCCTTCAGGATTGCGGGTATCTGCGCAGAAACATCGAGAACACGAGCACCAGGGAGACAGTGAGTGTGCACTTTACCTTCGGCTAACGTAGCACGGACGTGTCGGACGATGGAGTCTCCGACGATCACAGCGTCGCGTTCCGTCTCGCGGAGGGGAGAGAAGCGGTTCCGTGTGGAGATCTCGAAGACCGGAGTGGGAGAAGTCGTCGCCCGGGGCCTGGCTCACGTCCTCCGCTGCGGAGGCACCCAGGGTCCGTGGTGTCCCGGTGCCGGCGTGAAGGACATCTGGGCAGATCGCGTCCTGGGTGCACCGGGCCCGTGCAGAGAAACACACGGGGTGGGGGTGGTGGGACTGTTAGCAGCGCGCTGTATACTTACCCTGGACTTGTGACCGTCAGCCCGGGAGGTTTCCAGCGCGGCTCTCCGCTCTCTCAGCTGGGACTGCCTCTGCTCCAGGACCCGAATCTGCTTCTCCACGGCTGAACCGAATGCAGCTCGAACGTGTCGTCACCTGCACTCAAAGGTAGACAAACATCCGCCATTAAAGCAAGTAACAGTGAGTAAAGCAATTGTAATGTGTGTGAATAGAGTATTAGCGATGCACGCGGGTTTAGCGACAACCACGCTGGTGATGCTAATGGGCTATAAGCTACTAGCGGACTCGGGAAATCAAAATAAAACTAGTGATAACAAGGCGCTCTCTGATTGTTTTTTGTTGTAGAATACGATAGAGGATATATTCACACGTTATAGAAACGAAAATGATGGTGTATAAAATAGATTTCAACAATAAAAAAAAATAGAAGATAGAGAATAACGTGACGGAGCTCAAACTAGAGGCATACGACCCCTTCGATTCCCCTTCTGCCGGCCTCCGTAACAGACAAAGACCTGGTCTGAGGTCCTGAAACTTTGTGTCCAGTCAACGTAGCATCTTAATGCTCGGACGGGACAGAGCAAAGCCAGGGTCTGGGTCTGCCTTCTTCAAGGGCAGTGCTTGCAGGTTCACCACTTGGTTTTTGAAGGGTGTAGTGGGAACCTTGGTAGGCAAGGCCGGGGCCTCAGGATTACTTGGTAGTCAGCCGGCCCAAACTCTAGGCATGAGTCGTCAACCGAAAATGTGACGGGAGCGCAGACCAACTTGTCGGGTGATGTACGCAGCGGTCGCTGTGCTGTCCGTTTGCCCCAGCACGTGCTTTGAGACTTTTAAAGGCAAGTCTAGGCAATTGATGTGCCAATCCAGCTGCGGGCCCGTCCAAACCCCTGAGACTACATGCCCATTGTATGTGGCCCCCCAGCTGGTGGCGGAGCCATCCGTGTAAACCACAGCATGCCTGGAGATCTGCTCTAGGGGTATGCCTGCCGGGAGGAACCCGAGATCTGACCAGGGGGTGAAGGTTTGGTGACAGGCCAGTGTAACTTGGACCCAGTGAGTGCCATGCTTCCACGCCCATCTCGGAACTCGGCCATAAAGCCAGTGCTGGAGCGGTCTCATATGTAACAGTCCGAGCAGTGTAAGTGCAGCTGAGACCGCCATAGGCCCCAGAAGCCTCTGAAAAAGTTTCAGTGGGACCGCTGTCCTGCCCTTGAACGTATTCAAGCAGGCTAGCACCGACCACGCACGTTCCTCTGTGAGGTGCGCTGTCTGTTCAACCTAATCTAACTCCATACCGAGAAAATAGATCCTCTGCATCTCTGCAGAGTTTGCTCTTTTCGCAGTTGACCCGAAGGCCCAACAGGCTGAGATGCTGGAGCTCCAGGTCCCTGTGCTCGCACAACTGATCCCGAAACTGTGCTAGTATAAGCCAATTGTCTAGATAGTTTAGGATGTGAACAGCCTGCCCTCTGAGGGGAACAAGAGCCACCTCCACGACTTTCTTGAAGATACGGGGAGACAGGGACAGCCCTGGGTAGGACCTTGTACTGATATGCCCGTCCTTCGAACGCAAACCGCAGAAATGGTTTGTGGCACGGAAGGATCGACACATGAAAGTATGAGTCCTTCAGGTCGATCGCTGCAAACCAATCTCGGGGACGGGCGCACCCGAAGATGCATTTTTGCGTGAACATCTTGAATGGTAGCCGATGAAGAGCCCAGTTCAAATCTCGCAGATCCAAGATTGGCCGTAACCCACCACCTTTCTTGGGTACAATGAAGTAAGGGCTGTAAAACCCCGACCTCTGGGACCGGCTCTGTCACGTCCTTCGCCAGTAGGACTGCGATCTCTGCCCACAGAACAGGGGCATCAGCCACTTTCACTGTAGTGAAGCGAATACTGCTGAACTTGGGGGGACTCCAGGCGAACTGAATCGCATAGCCAATGCTGATGGTCCGCAGAAGCCAGTAAGGTGGCCTGGGTAACGTTGACCAGGCTCTTAGAAACCGTACAAGCGGGACCAGTGGAACCACAGCCGTACCTGCAGTGGGGCAGCGAGGTGGAACAGCTGTGAGCAGGCCGGAGTGTGGGGTGCAAGGGTCGCCTGGTTCCACAGGTTGGCAGAGGGTGCGTGAGTAGGGCCTTTGTTGATGCTCTCGAACTGCCCGCTGCTGCCATCTGGCGAAGGAGGAGGATGAGTGAGGTCCGGTGCTTGGCCGCCCGCAACTCTCCATGTCCTCCTGGGACCCAGAGATAAAGGAAGCTGCTCTTTTGTTGAGAATTTGTGTACCGTCAGCTGTGAGGCCAATGATGGGGAAAAACTAAACAACACATTCTCCTCCCGGCCCTCCTCTGGGGGAGAAAGTGGTGTGTTCACCATTTCCTGAAGAGCAGATCTCTCCATCTCTGGGTCGCCTGTCTCAGGGCTGCTTGCTCTTCCGTTTGCTGCCAGGTTTGACGGGGTCTGCCCATGCCCGGCTCCACGACGCTGCTTTGCTGGAGGCTGCTGCGGCTGCGGGAGCGGGGGCGGACATGGGGGCCCACCCTCGGTGACAAGCAGGCTGGGGCACTGCAGCCCGGCGAACGGGTGGAGGCTACAGCTGCCCGCCAGGGCAGGATGTGTTGGTTCGACTCAGTCTGCTGCTGGGCACCTGAGAACGGCTGGGCAAAGCTCTCAACTGTGTCGTCGAAGAGGCCTTTCTGGGTCACAGGGGCATTGAGGAGCCGAACCTTGTCAGTGTCCCTCATGTCTGCCAGACACAGCCAGAGTTGGCGCTCCAGAGGTAGAGGTTTCCACTCGAGCCCTACCCTCTCGGTGGCCCGGGAAAGCATAGCTGCCATCTCCGGATCCGATTCAGGCTTTGCCACCATCCTGGTGGGCGGCAGCGCAGCCGAATCTTCATCGGACAGCTGTCCCTCTGATGCTGAGATCGACATCTGGTCTGGGGAGGTCCACTGGATACCGCTGGTACACTCTTTGAAGAGGGCCCAGTGCGTTCTGTGGGTTGCTCCGCTGGATCGGAGGTGCAAGAGGAGTGATGGTTGGTTCCCTGCGGGGTTTGCCACGACTGTAAACCTCAAATCATCACGCTACTGCCGGAAGTGGTTCTCCTCTGTCCTCCAGAACGAGCCCCAGATTGCAGCAGAGACAATGGGGACTCCACCTCCCTGAAGGTAGCGGAGCCTGGTTTGCAGCTCCGAGATGGTCATCTTTCTGCAGTGGGAACATGACACATCCACGAAGGCCACCTCAGCGTGCTAGATGCCCAGACACATGAGGCAGCGATCGTGACAATCACCCGTTGCCAGGTAACGACCGCACGCAGAAACGCACGGGTGAAACGGCATCCTTATAAGGATGATCTGTCGTCTTTACAAAGACGCACCCGTGAAGCTTTTAGAGAAAATTTGCTCTTTAGGAAATGTTCTTTCAGTGCACACAGGGGAGATGGCCGCTTGCAACATGACAGGGAGTAGTGCAGCCTGAAGTGCGCAACCCACTCAACACTGGAACGACCGCTGCTGAAGCGCCATCTCGCCAACACAGGAAGCTTCCAAGAGTGTAGCTCACAGGAGACACAGTTGAGCAGAATGATACTGTTGCTCGGCTCCGAAGCGAAAAGCTGGTATGCATTGCACCTGCTGCCTTCTTATACTCATGCTGTGATCAGCAGCAGCTGGATGCAGTAATTGCATGCCAGTGTGCATCGGCTCATTTAGTTTACACTTGAACGTGATGTCTAGAGTGACCGACTGAAAGGGAACCAGGAACAAGGAACTAATAATCTCAATATAAAAGACCATGAACACAGATGACTTCTGTAAATCTTGAATTGCAGATGTAAACTAAACCATCAAACACACACACACACACACACACACACACACACAAAAAAAAAACACCAAAAACAAAACAAAAAAACATCCAAGATATGCAGGGGTTGGACAAAATAATGTGAACACATGGGAAATAAGCAATAGTTTATTATTAAACTATTTATACACCTTTATTTATATTGTGCTTTAAACAAAAAAGATTGCGTCAAAGCAACTGAACAACATTAATTAGGAAAACAGTGTGTCAATAATGCAAAATGACAGTTAAAGGCAGTTCATCATTGAATTCAGTGATGTCATCATGCAGCTCAGTTCAGTTTAAATAGTATTTGTGCAATAATTTGCAATCAAGTCAACAATATCGCTGTAAATGAAGTGTCCCCAACTAAGCAAGCCAGAGTTGACAGGAGAAAAGTTCTCCTCTGACCAGACGAAACCAGCAACAGAAAAAGTCTGATTAAACAAAACAATCTCCTGCCTCCAGTTCTCCTCTGACCAGACGAAACCAGCAGTTCAATTCCAGGCTGCAGCAAAGTCTGATTGTCCAGAATAATCGTCTGTTTCCTATGGTCTTGTCCCGGTGGTCATCTGAGACAAGGTCTTTACAGGGGATCTGTATCTGGGGCTCTAGTTGTCCTGGGCTCCGCTGATATTCAGGGCTCTAGAGGTCCTTTCTAGGTGCTGATCCACCATCTGGGCTGGATACATACTGGATCCGGGTGACTGCAGTGTTGACAGGACCAGGCTAATATGATCATACTTCCTGGTTGTAGTAAGAACTCTAGCTGCTGCATTTTGGACTAACTGGAGTTTGTTTACTAAGTATTTACAATAGTCTAACCTTGAGGTCATTAACGCATGGATTAACATTTCTGCATTTGACATTGAGAGCATAGGCCATAATTTAGATATATTTTTGAGATGGAAAAATGCAGTTTTACAAATGCTAGAAACGTGGCTTTCTAAGGAAAGGTTGCTATCAAATAGCACACCTAGGTTCCTAACTGATGACGAAGAACTGACAGAGCAGCCATCAAGTCTTAGACAGAGTTCTAGGTTATTACATGCAGAGCTTTTAGGTCCTATAATTAGCACCTCTGTTTTTTTTCAGAATTTAGCAGTAAGAAATTACTCGTCATCCAGTTTTTTATATCGACTATGCATTCCGTTAGTTTTTCAAGTTGGTATGTTTCGCTGGGCTGCCAAGAAATATAGAGCTGAGTATCATCAGCATAACAATGAAAGCTAACACAGTGTTTCCTGATGATAATTCCCAAGGGTAACATGTAAAGCATGAAGATGTAACGTCCTTGTACTGAGCCTTGAGGTACTCCATACTGCACTTGTGAACGATATGATACCTCTTCATTCACTGCAACAAACTGATGGCGGTCATATAAGTACGATTTAAACCATGCTAATGCACTTCCATTAATGGCAACAAAGTGTTCTAGTCTATGCAGAAGAATAGTGTGGTCAATAGTGTCGAACGCAGCACTAAGATCCAGTAGCACTAATAGAGAGATACAACCACGATCAGATGATAAGAGCAGGTCATTTGTAACTCTAAGGAGAGCAGTCTCAGTACTATGATACGATCTAAATCCTGACTGGAAATCCTCACAGATGCCATTTTTCGTGTTTTTAAGGAATATAATTTTGAGGATACTACCTTTTCTAGTATCTTGGACAGAAAAGGGAGATTCGAGATCGGTCTATAATTAACTAGTTCTTTGGGGTCAAGTTGTGTTTTTTTGATGATAGGCTTAATAACAGCCAGTTTGAAGGTTTTGGGGACATATCCTAATAACAATGTGGAATTAATAATAGTCAGAAGGGGATCTATGACTTCTGGAAGCACCTCTTTTAGGAGCTTAGATGGAATAGGGTCTAACATACATGTTGTTGGTTTAGATGATTTAACAAGTTTATACAATTCTTCCTCTCCTATAGTAGATAATGAGTGGAACTGTTCCTCAGGGTATCTATAGTGCACTGTCTGATGTGATACTGTAGCTGATGGCTGCATGGTTACAATTTTATCTGTAATAGTATTGACTTTAGAAGTAAAGGATTTCATAAAGTCATTACTGCTGTGATGTTGGGAAATGTCAACACCTGTTGATGCTTTATTTTTCGTTAATTTAGCCACTGTATTGAATAAATACCTGGGGTAAGGTTTGTTTTCTTCTAAAAGAGACGAAAAGTAATCAGATTTAGCAGTTTTTAATGCTTTTCTGTAAGATAGGTTACTTTCCCTCCAAGCAATATGAAATACCTCTAGTTTTGTTTTCCTCCAGCTGCACTCCATTTTCTGGGCTGCTCTCTTTAGGGTGCGAGTGTGCTCATTATACCACGGTGACTGTTTTCCTTAACCCACTGAAGTCGATTAACGCGTATACGCGTTTTGGGGTATTTTCTCCTTATAACCCAGAAAAGAACTTAAATTACACTTTCAGTTTGGATCGTACAGATAAGAGCAATACATTAATCGAATCTGTAAAGGGTCTACTTTTCTTTTGTATACAGACATAATAACAACAAAACTTTGTGCACTTATAAAATAAAGATAACAAACAAGGAGTGCTGTCTGCAGCCTTTCTCTGCGCTTATCTTCATTTACAAACCCGTCATTAAAATGAACTGTAACTCAGTGAATACTCAAAACAGAGACATGAGAGAGATATCTATAGAAAGCCTGACATATCTACTTTTAAACTAAACAAGTGCTGCCGAAAACAAATATTCTGTGATAAAGTAATCCATATGAAAACAACGCGATGTCCGTTTTTCACGTCTCCCTTCATTATCTTCTAATGCGACCACGCCCCCACGCTGAACGCGCTTTTGAGATGATAATGTTTCACTGAAGCGCATGGCTTGAATACGCCCACACAACAGAAGAAAATGCAGCGAGAAACTTCTTCAAAATTTTTTATTTTACTGTTTGCTTCGCGATGAGAGGAATAAGACATAATTCACCCCAAAAAGATGTGATGTGGTTGAGGATTTGAGATTTGGATTTCCTCAGAAAGAAAGAATGAAGCACTTTATTCAGCAGAGATCATAAACATGAGTAAGTCTCTTTTTATTTATTTATATACTTGTACTAGTTTTCACATAACGTGTAAACATTTTACTAGTTAGACTTTTTCCAAACTATAATTCCTGACTAAATGTATAATCAAGTCAAATATTATGAAGTTTCAATAACAATATACACTACTATACCATTCAAAAGCTTGATGTAAATAATATAAATGTAACAATAAATGTAACTGTAACAAATGTAACAAACAATAATGTTCTTTCAATTTATCCCCCCCTAAAAAACCTGAAAAAAAATATTCTCAGCTCTTTTCAACATTAATAATAATAATAATAATAATAATAATATAATAACAATAAATGTTTTTTTTTTTTTTGTAGAAAATAATTATTAAATTAAGTTGTGGGATAATTAAATATATTCTAAATAAACTACACACATAAAATTATATACATTTATTTTGTCCTCACATTCTTTCTTGTAACTCATCCCTCTCAGTGACACAAGCTGACCTGAATGGCTCATTATGCAGCTCATTATGCAGGCCTTTGTCTTCTCAGGTGTGAATTCATGATAGTTGACGCCTACTCACACAAAAACCAACAAAAAAGTGTTTCCAATCACATCATTTAGAAAGAATTTAAATCAATACATTGTTTTCTGTAAGTGAGTAAACAAGATGATTTTCACATCATTTAGAAAGAAAAATTCTAGGCTACAAGCTCCAGTTCTCAAAAGTCCCGGGAACCAATGTTCTGTATGTGTTTTATTGCATTTTTAGTTTTTCACTAACCACCCATAACATTTTTTTTTTCTCAAAAACACAATCATGTACATACATGCTGCTCACATATTATTATAGCCCAGTTTGTGCTGATTACAGTGAGATTAGACTTTAGCCATTTAGATATTTATAAGAAACTGAAAAAAGCACAAATGTCAGGGCATGAAAAAACTTCTCCAGGCCCCAAAAATACCCTTAGACTCCAGAGGGTTAACCTTCCTTAAGTGTAAAGGAGCAACTGTATTTAAAATGCTAGAAAAGAGAGAGTCCATAGTTTCTGTTACATCATCAAGTTGTTCTGAGGTTTTGGATATGCTAAGGAATTGGGATACATCAGGAAGATTACTTACAAATCAGTCTTTTGTGGTAGAAGTGATGGTTCTACCATACTTGTAACAAAAAGTAGAATGAAGTTTGCACAAAACTACATAATGATCTGAGATATCATCGCTTGGCTGCATAATTTCAACACCATCAACATCAATTCCATGTGGCTGTATTAAATCTAGAGTATGATTTCGACAATGAGTAGGTCCTGAGACATGTTGTCTAACCCCAATAGAGTTCAGAATGTCTATAAATGCTGATCCCAATGCATCTTTTTCATTATCAACATGGATATTAAAATCACCAACAATTAAAACTTTATCTGCAGCCAGCAGTAACTCGGATGTAAAATCAGCAAAATCTTTAATAAAGTCTGTATGGTGGCCTGTATACAGTAGCCAGCACAAACATCACAGGTGATTTATCATTAACATTTGTTTCTCTGGATAATGTTATATTAAGCACCAATACTTCAAACAAGTTATACTTAAAGCCTGCCCTCTGAGAAATCCTGAAAACATTGTTATAAATTGAAGCAACACCTCCCCCTTTACCTTTTGGACGTGGCTCATGTTTATAACAGTAATCTTGGGGTGTAGACTCAATTAAAATAATGTAATCATCAGGTTTTAGCCAGGTTTCTGTCAAACTGAGTGCATCTAGATTATGATCAGTTGCATCAGTTACACAAGCATATTATACCTGATATTATAATGAGCAGCATTAGTGGGGCTAATTGTGTTTTTCCCACTGTTAAGCACTCCACTCTCGCCGGGCACGCTCTGAGGAGTGTGTCTGTGCCTGTGATATTGCAATTGCGGTCCCGCTGCTGCTGAGGCAGGAGACGACTGAGATTGCGGGGATCCCCCATGATCCATACAACAAACTAATGTCATAGTGGTATCGTGTACTGTAATCGAGTATAGCCTAAGTTAAACCTGTCGAACCGTAGACAGCACACGCGGCGTTCATCTAATAAAGATCTTCATCGCTAGCAAACAATAGCCTTTGCAGATTTGCTTTTAATTCACTGCAGATCCAAAGCCACGTCTTCAACGCTCTTGATGTTCTTAAACTTTCTTTTACAACTCTGAGTGAGAACCGCTTCAAACGGCTTAGCGCACGCGGCAGGGAACTGAACGAATCATTCTAATTGATTTATGAACCAATTCACTGGTTTGATCAAGCGTTTGAACAGAATTGACTCAAAAGAATGAATCATTCGTGAATGAGCATCGCTCATTGCCAAGAGAAAAGTAGACGGCGCGTTTGGAATAAACTGAGTCATTTATAACTTTTATTGCATTAAGATAATGTAACGAGAGGAACGTCGCCCACAGTAACGAAGTAAAAGTACAGATTTTTCCCCCAAAATTTACTTAAGTAAGAGTAAAAGTACTCATCTTTAAATATACTCAAAAAGTATTAGTTACCCAAAAAATCTACTCAAGTAAATGTAACGAAGTAAATGTAACTCATTACTACCCACCTCTGCACAACTGTCATCTTTCTCTCTCTCAATCAAATGATCAATAATAAATTCAAATAAATGCTATAATTCATTCAAATAAATGTGATCTAACTGCACTATTTCATCTCTGTGTCTGATTTGAAGCGAGCAGAATGCTAGAGCTAACCCTGATAGCACACGTACATCTCAGAAACGTCTATAGACGTTTGCATTAACATCTGCAAGACGTATTTTGTGTGTTTGCTCATCTGTGATACATCTATAGGATGTCAAATAGATGTTTAGAAGATGACTTTAAGATATTTATGATTTAGAGTGCATTTAAAACTGACATCTTAAAGATGTCTATCAGATGTTTGTACACATCAGATGCTTTCCAGATGAAGCAATCTTTAACAGACATCTTGTAGACATACATGTGCTATCTGGGAACGAGCCATAACTGACGAAAATAACACATGGGTCATTTTTACCCATTTGATCAAATATTGTGCTGCAAAGAGCAATACTACTTTTAACTTGTCTATAACTTGGCAAATAACCATGGAATAAGCAAGATAATCAACGGCTTGCCATGCATTAAATGATGTGAAAAAGCAATTTTCTTCGGGTGGTTCTTTGCCTTCATGTCGTGCATTTAAAATCCTTTAATGCATGACAAACCGCTGATTAAATGTGTATAAAGTACCTGAAAGCCATACTCAAGTAAAAGTACAGATATCTTACCAGAAAATGACTTTGGTAGAAGTTGAAGTCACCATTTAGAATATTACTTGAGTAAAAGTATGTGATATTTAATGTACTTAAGTACGAAAGGTATTTTTTAAATCTTAAACATACTTAAGTATTGAAAGTAAAAGTACAAGCAAATGCAAAATGGAAAAGAAGCAAATGAGTATATATATATATATATATATATATATATATATATATATATATATATATATATATAATGCTCATGCACAGCTTGAGTAGCAAGATTGTGTTCAGTTTGAACTCTTTCTTCAATTTTGTATTTTTGGGTAAGAATAAGAAGCACTTCATCCGGTACTTAGTGTCTTTCATTCCAGCATAAGAAAACATGTCTGGAATCTGCATCTGAAATAGCATTTAGATGTATATACACAGTTTAATGTATCTTAAAGGAGACATGATGCATTTAACCTGCAGTTACAGATGCATAAATAATTTTGTTTTTAACATAAACATTGAATACTGATATCTAAAATGATTTAAAACATGAAAAAAAAAAAAAAATTTGAAATGCTAAAATAAAACAGCCATTTGTTCAAGCGATACCTTTTGACATCAGATAATCAACTAAACACAAACTATAAATTCAAACATCCAACTCATTCATTAAAAAAGCAGTGAACTGTGTTAAATTCAACTCAAATTGTGAAACTTGTGTATTAAATAAATTCAATGCACACAAACTGAAGTAGTTTAAGTCTTTGTTTCTTTTAGTTGTGATGATTTTGGCTCACATTTAACAAAAACCCACCAATACACTATCTCAACAAATTAGAACATGGAGACATGCCAATCAGCTAATCAACTCAAAACACCTGCAAAGGTTTTCTGAGCCTTCAAAATGGTCTCTCAGTTTGGTTCACTAGGCTACACAATCATGGGGAAGACTGCTGATCTGACAGTTGTCCAGAAGACAATCATTGACACCCTTCACAAGGAGGATAAGCCACAAACAGCTATTGACAAAGGAGCTGGCTGTTCACAGAGTGCTGTATCCAAGCATGTTAACAGAAAGTTGAGTGAAAGGAAAAAGTGTGGAAGAAAAAGATGCACAATCAACCGAGAGAACTGCAGCCTTAAGAGGATTGTCAAGCAAAATCGATTGAAGAATTTGAATGGACTGAGGCTGGGGTCAAGGCATCAAGAGCCACCACACACAGACGTGTCAAGGAATTTGGCTACAGTTGTTGTATTCCTCTTGTTAAGCCACCCCTGAACCACAGACAATGTCAGAGGTGTCTTACCTGGGCTAAGTAGAAGAAGAACTGGACCGTTGCCATGTGGTCCAAAGTCCTCTTTTCAGATGAGAGCAAGTTTTGTATTTCATTTGGAAACCAAGGTCCTAGAGTCTGGTGGAAGGGTAGAGAAGCTCATAGTCCAAGTTGCTTGAAGTCCAGTGTTAAGTTTCCACAGTCTGTGATGATTTGGGGTGCAATGTCATCTGCTAGTTTTGATCCATTGTGTTTTTGTAAACCAAAGTCACTGTACCCGTTTACCAAGAAATTTTGGAGCACTTCATGCTTCCTTCTGCTGACCAGCTTTTTGAAGATGCGGATTTCATTTTCCAGCAGGATTTGGCACCTGCCCACACTGCCAAAAGCATGATTCTCTATGGGGTTCAGGTCTGGTGAGTTTGCTGGCCAATTTGTCAAGAGGAAAATGAGAAAAGATGCAGATGAGCTGGAGGCCACTGTCAAAGAAACCTGGGCTTCCATACCAGCTCAGCAGTGCCACAAACTGATCACTTCCATGCCATGCCGAATTGAGGCAGTAATTAAAGCAAAAGGAGCCCCTACCAAGTATTGAGTACATGTGCAGTAAATGAACATACTTTCCAGAAGACCAACAATTCACTAAAAGTGTTTATTATTACTATTATTATTATTTTATTATTGGTCTCATGGAATATTCCAATTTGTTGAGTGAATTGGTGGGTTTTTGTTAAATGTGAGCCAAAATCATCACAATTAAAATAACCAAAGACTTCAGCTACTTCAGTCTGTGTGCACTGAATTTATTTAATACACGAGTTTCACATTTTGAGTTGAATTACTGAAATAAACAAACTTTTCCATGACATTCTAATTTATTGAGATGCACCTGTAAGTTACCTGCTCATCTCAATGATCAGCGCCAGGCTTTTTTGTGTCCCTCCTATACTTTATGGAGGGATGGAGATGTTCCCTGTGGCTCAGCAGATTTATTGGCACAACAAAGCTTATAGGTTCATCGTTGGCTTCTCTGCTGTCTCTATAATGTACTTAGTTTTGATCATTTCACTTCAAGTACATGGCTGGCAGATCTACTACAGCAAAAAGCTGCTGGATGCCTGGTTCACCAGCACACAAGATAAGAAGAAGAAATAAGAGACTGCTGGAGAATAATAGTTTGTCAGCTGCTTATTTATGTCTTTATTTTCTTTTCCTGAGGGCTCTTCAATCACATATGTTTTTATTATTACCTGACTAAGTACTTTGAGCCTAAGAGGAGGTCAGAAATGCGTAAAACCAGGATGTTCAGTGTCAAGCTTCTCATCCACTGGCTCTCGGCCCAAATCAAGACATCACTGAAGTTCGTTTCTGCTTAGGTTTGAACGGCTGGCTCCACATGCTGTTTAACCAGTACCTCAAGTCATTAAGGGATTCATCGGGATCTAGGTATATCTGGAAAATGTACACTCTAACAAATACTGGGTTGTTTCAACCCAACTTTGGGTCAAATATGGACTAACCCAACCACTGGGTAAAATGTTAACATGAAATTTTTTACTCAAAAGTTGGGTTATTCCAAATTTGACCCAAAGTTGGGTTGAAATACTGTAACACCAGCATTTTTTAGAGAGTAAACTCGATGAGGAACCAGGCGGTGTGTGAAGAATCACAGCAAAAGTCCATGTACTAAAATAGTGTATGTGAGATATTCTGTTCTTTTCCACTTATCAGCTATCAATAAAATTATCAGAACATGTTAATCAAACCCATAAAAGCTTTGTTCATCTTTGGAACACAATTTAATTTATTTTGGATGAAAATCTGGGGGCTTGAGACTGTCGCATAGACTAAGCATTAAGCAGTTTTCTGCTTTTGGGGGTTCGTGCTTTTGGCCATTAGTTTGCATTATCAGTGTTGAGATGTGCTGTTAATTTGCCTGTTGTTCAATGGCATATCTGAAATAACAGCAATTTGCATCTAATACAAGGCTCACTTTGAATAACAAAAGGAAGATGAGTAATCTTTAAACGTGTGACACATGCCAATCTTTTACACAATGCAGTGTTTTTATTGGACCTGAAATCAGTTTGTTTGGAAATGGTACATTAGTAGAGTGCACACACGCATAGTCGTATTTTGATATTAATCGCGTGTGCGCGCCTGCTTTGAATCTCTCCAGAATATTCAACAAAGATTTGTTCTTATGTAAAGAGATGATTAGGTTGTGTATACATATGTCAAATTATTCACATGATATCATTACCTATCTACGCACATTTAACAGGTTGAAAAATTTAAAATACAAAGGAAACAGCAGCATTTTCTTTATTGTTGTTGTTGTTATTATTATTTTTATTATTATTATTATTAAAGGGATAGAACACCCAAAAATGAAAATCATTTACTCTCATGCCATCCCCAGATGTACAGACTGACTTTCTTAGGATGAGGGTGTTTTTCTTCAAAATAAAGAAAGTTAATTATATCTGGAATGGGAGTAATTTTAATTTTAAGATGGACTACAAATTTAAAATAGCCTATATTTTATTTTCTATACATACTTACCACTACACTTTTTTTCAGACTAGTTACTAAAGCCTAGATATGTGTTCTTATCAGATCTGCCAAGTAGGAAAATGATACGACCTGCCCAACCCAACATGTTTCTTGTCATTTTTGGTTTTTGCAAAACATCGCACATTACCGTGTCCATAGCTCTTTTTTTTTTTTTTTTCTTAAAATGCAAATATATCATGCCAAAGTCAACATATGAGATCCTCCTACATAAGTCATAACCAGACATCTTCGAGAACCAGATCTGGATGATTAATGGGATAATGATGGATTGCTCCATGCTGCTGCTTATATTTCTCTCAGGTAAAGGATTATTGTAACATTACAGATTAACTTTCAGAAAAATAGATTTTTATTTTTAATTAAATTTTTGTTAGATGTAGGGCAGGTTTTATATATATATATATATATATATATATATATATATATATATATATTGGGTACTTATAATACTTATTGTGCATGTGTGTGTGTGTGGTTTATGTTGGGTGGTCTGTCTTAATGGTATACTTTTTGGGTACTTATAATACTTATTGTGCAGGGAATAGGCAGCCCACCCATAAAATACTGTCTTTGCCCTGTTTTGGGAGCAGAAATAAACTGCAAATAAACTCACTACACTCTGTAGAAGAACCATTTTGGTTCCCCAAACAACCTCCCAGTGAAAACTCTTCAAAGAACCAATTATATATTAGTGAGATTTTTTTTCTTTTATTTATATATTTTTATATTCTACACTCTTTATTGGCAGCCTTGGTTCCATGGAATCTTTCAATTGCACAAAATGTTCTTTAAAGTGGAAAATATTTTTTAGATTATTAAAATGTTCCTCACTATATGAAAAAAAATAAGGGTTTAAAAATGTTCTCTGGGTTGCGGAACCCAAAATGGTTCTTCTATGGCAGTGGTTCTCAATTCCAGTCCTCGCGTACCACCGCTCTGCATGTTTTGCATGTCTCTCTTATTTAACACCTGATTCAGATAACCAGCTCATTAGAAGAGAGCTCCATGAATGAACTGTGTTCCGACTGACATGAACATTCATTCACGGATTTGCACTACACCACTTCCTGCAGCGTCTTCACACACAGATGAAACTTACTAGAGAAGTGTGACATAATAAACCTCTGTAAATAAATAGGATTTAAATTCACATCATGCACACTTTAATGCCCTTTGAATGGAACATATACACTCCCTTTGAATTGGAATCATGGCGGAATATCCTGTGATGTCCACATCGCAGGGCACTAATGATCGTATAGAACAAACGTCTGAAGTGATAAGAGAAACATACAAAATATGCGGTGGTACACGAGGACTAGAATTGAGAACTACTGTTCAGTGGCATCACCGCGGAAACCAACTTTTGGAATTGTAAATATCATTTTCCCAGTATAAAGATACTTTCGTGCAATGGAAAGGTTTCATGGATGTTAAAAGTTCTTCATGGAACCATGAATGCCACTAAAGAACTTTTACTTTTAGGAGTATTATTTAAAGTGTTTAAAAACAATATATAAAATCATATTGTACCAAAAATATAGTACTGATCTAAACTGAATAGCTTTCTTCTGTTTGAACAGCATTTATAAATGAGAGGTTACTGTATGTCAATGGACAGACTACTGAAAACACTACAATGCTTACTACGACTGCCGCCACTGATCTAAACACCACTACATCTGCTCCTATGACCACCGTACCATATACTACAACAAGAGCTACCATTATTTATTATTATTATTATTATTATTATAGTTTTTCCAATACTACCAATACTACTACCACCACATTAAGTGCTATGACCACCAGATCTTCTCAACCTACAGGTATGCATTTCAGAAGAGTTCTCTTAAATTCTGGCCTGTAAAATAAATAAGACCATTTCAAGTTTTGGTCGAGGATGACTTATTAGTTTCATTGCAGGTAATACCTGTCCAGAGGGAACACTCAATGGTTTGACCTTCCCACTCACTGTGATCGGTCAGACTAGCTATTCAACACAGCTTTGCCCTCCAGGAACACCCAGTGGTATGTAGTATTACAAATATACATACATTAGTGGAGAAAAGAAAAATATCTGGCCATCAGATCTCAGATCCTTTATCTTGCCAAAAAAAAAAAAAAAAAAAAAAAAATATATATATATATATATATATATATATATAGAGAGAGAGAGAGAGAGAGAGAGAGAGAGAGAGAGAGAGAGAGAGAGAGTAACATAACTTAATTTGTGTCAGAAATACATAAAATATTCTAAATTGCAGTTTGGGTTTATTATTTTTTTGGTTTGTGTTCTTGAAGCAAGCATGTATAACCGGTCTTTTATGTCTTCTGTAGCTGGTTTTCCAGTGGCCTCAGCTCAGTGTTTGAATTTACCACTTTTCCCAGCATTTGGTGGAGTTAAACTTCTGGACTGTGGCTTGAACCTGGAGGTGTTCGAAAGAAAAGTCAACGTCTGTATTTATGTCTTTGATATTCAATAGGGCGCACTGGTTGACAATTTTAATGACAAAAGTTTATGCGAGTGTTATTTTAGTATCATTAGTGTTTATTAATGTTTTGAATGAGATTCTTTCGATTTAATTTTTTATTTAGCACTGTTAATTATTGTATTATATTGTTTTTTATGTTTTTTTTTTATCAATTTTTAATGTTAAAATTGCAGCCCATTCCATAAATTTGTATAAAATATATTTTTTATGTACTAATATTTTGAGTTTGTGGCAGTTTAATGGTGTAATTAAGAGTTTGATTACTGTCAGCAAACACATTTCTTACGCCAAAGAAACTGGTTGATATATCTGTAGTAGTCATCAAATGTAACAAAAAAAAAACAAAAAATAAAAAACAAACAAACAAAAAAAACCTTTCCTTAATATTACAACTGCCTCAGGTTTACTGTATAGTCATTATTCAGTCATTGGTTTGACCTCTGGCATTTTGAGTGCTTTTGATTAAACAAATATTGGCACAATGGTTTTGGTCGTTTTGTTTAGGGGACTCTGGAACAGAATATGTACGTTGCCTCCAGTGTCCAGATGCTCACATCCAAACCTGAGCAGCTGACGTCCCAGAACATCACCTCAGCTGCTAAGACTGTCAATAACCTGCTGTCCGCCAGCATGTTAAATAAGGTAAGAATGTACAAACGATACATTATGTTAATTTGTTTGTCTGACAGTCTGACTTCATCGTTCTGTAGAAATGTAATAATATTGTAATAATAATGATGATATATCTTTTATACAGTCAGTTGCAGAGTCAGTGGTGGCCACCATCAGTCAGCTCATGCACACTGATGAAGACCGATACTCTGAAGACACTTACGATGCTCTCGAGAAGTATTTACAGTCCACACATAACGACACTGTGAATGTTTTATAATAACAAAACCACATATTTCGGTGTAAAGCAATTACAAATAAACAAATGTTTATATATATGTTTATATATATACATATTGTTTATATAATTTTCTATATTTCTGCATAAATATGACCTAAAACATAATTAGATTTTCACACAAATCCTGAAAGTAGACAAAGATAATCCAATCAAACATAGAAGACAAAAATATATAGTTTTTGAGTGGCAAAAGTATGTGAATCTTTGCTTTCAGTATCTGATAGTATCTGGTGTGACACCCTTTTGCAGCAATAATTGCAGGTAATGTTTCTTGTAACTGCTGATCAGTCCTGCACAACATCTTGAAGGATTTTTAGCCCATTCCTCATTACAAAACCACTTTAACTCTGTGATGTTAGTGGGTTTCCTCCTATGAACTGCTTGCTTCAGGTTCTTTCACAACATTTCAATTGGAATTAGGTCTGGAATTTCAAAAACATTAACTGTTCTTCTTTAACCATAACCTTATGTGCTTGGGGTTGTTGTCTTGCTGCAGAAACAAAAAGAAGAAACAGAATGGAACAAAATAAACAATAGTTACTTTTTTTTCATGTTGTGTAAACTTTTTTTTAGACATAAAATACTTATTTATTTAATTTTCAAATTACTTTGAAATTACAAAATTACAAATAATCTTCAGAAATAATAGTTACCATGCTAAAATTATTTTATTTTGTGTACATTTTTTATTTATATATAAATGCAAAAAAAATATAACATTAAATACTACTACACTACAAGTTAGAAAAAAAAATACTAAGTGCACTATATATTTATTTGTCCATTTACAACATTTACATTTAGATAAATTTATTATTCAACAAAACTTCGGAAAAATAGATACCGTAGTAAATTTAATTTCTTGATGCGTAAAACATTAAAAATACTGAAGAAAATGACTTAGAATTGTGTTATTTTTATTATTTGGCAACTATTATTATTATTGTTGTTGTTGCTGTTAGGATG
Organism: Cyprinus carpio; assembly: GCF_018340385.1. NCBI lineage: Eukaryota > Metazoa > Chordata > Actinopteri > Cypriniformes > Cyprinidae > Cyprinus > Cyprinus carpio. The sequence continues at coordinate 15,005,434 of NC_056593.1, read as the reverse complement.
GATATGTGTTTAACTTTTGTATGTGTATAATTTCTATAGTCTCACAAAGACTTTAGAGGATTTTGCCTTGAACATGGGTAACTCTAGTGTACTGGTGCAACCAAACCTAGCGGTGCAAAGCATCAAGTTGTCAAAGTGGACCCCACAAGTGCAATTCTACGCTGCAACAGGTCAGTGCCGAAACTTCATATAAAGTGTAATTATTTTACATCTGTGATGATATCAGAAAAAAAAATTATACTTCTTAAACAAAACTAAGCTGCATTTAACTACTGTAGGACTGTCAGAGTATTCTCCTGAAAGAATCGGTCTGGGTGCAGACGCTGCTAACATGGCATCCTCTTCAGGACGTCCCGTTGATCTCCTGTTAAATATCAAACTGCAGAATGATTCCCAGAAAGACTGGGGTACCGTTTATGTTTCTGTTCTCATTTTGAGTTACATAATTAAAAGTCAAAGTTTTGAATACCTTTTCCTTCTGTTTCCCCATAGGGAACAAAAATCTCGGTATTGGAGTGGTGCTTTATGAAAATGATAAGTTTTTCAACTCAAAACAATTTAATAGTGAACTTGATACCAAGAGAAGGGTGGTGTCGGCCAGCCTGTCAAACAGAAGCTTGCTTGATAACGTGGAGTTCACCATCAAGCCAGTGGTAAATGATTGTAAAATCATAATGATTACATAAAATATAGCAGCTTCTCAGTCACTCGTGCTATTTGTCAATAGAATATCTACATATGAATTAACGTAAAGTCAGTTGTTACTTCAAAATAAACCCTGGTCAAGGTGATGAGGATCAGATATGACTGGTTTGTATATTATACTGCTCATTTTGCAGCAACTTGCCCCCTTTATTAATAAATTATTATTTCATTAATAATAATCAAATGAAATAATGAAAATAATGATGTAATATTGACAGAAAAAAAAATATTTATTTATTTTTCATATATATTTATATGAATATTTTAATAAATTAATATACTAATTAAAACAATTGTACAAACATATGTAAAACCATACTTTGAATAAATTAATATGTAATAAGGATATAATAAATTAGGAATACAACAAGTTGATTAGCTAACTAGCTAAAATTACTGAGTGCATTTCTATTTCTATTTATTTATTTATTTTTAAATTGTACTTATAATAATTTATTATTTTTGTATTTTTTTCCTTGTATAGTTATAGACTTAAAGATTTTCTTTAGAAATAAATAACTACGTGCATTGCATTGTGTCTTTATGTTTTCAGAATACAGCCGGTTTAACATCTTACGACTTTGCATGTGTGTTTTGGGACTACGCTCACAGAGACTGGAGAACAGAGGGCTGCGTCAAAATACAAGATCCCAGTGGAGTGCAGTGTGAATGTAACCACACCACCAACTTTGCAGTTCTTGTGGTTAGTTTATCATACATATTTTAAGCTAGTGAGCTGCCTAGATGCCAAAATGGAACATAATTTCCTATAGAAACTCTCTATATATGCAGTAAATAATTTTCCTTTCGTGAAGGACACAGGAGACACGATTCATAACTGATTTCAAGAGAATCTGCCGTTATCATGATGCTAAGCTAACTTCATTTGTTATGTCAGCTAACCTAATGTAGTAGTTAGTAAAAATACACAGAGCACTTTAATGTTTGGTGAATGTAGGTGCACAGCAAAAAATCCAGAGTGAAATCAACTCTGCTGGGAGTACATGTGAGACCACACTCAAGAGTGTGAAAGTGTTAAAATAGGAGTGTTAAATTAACACTGAAGCGGAGTTAAAGTTAATGAGATAATTAAGTGATTAACTGAGTGATGATTGACCATTATTGACAAAACCTGATGTTAACAAGCAGAATCAACAAAGACAAAAATCACAATTTTTAATGTCACCATTATAGTGGTCAGTGTTTGCTTTAGTTGGGCTCTTGACCCTTACGTTTTTAAAATTCGATTTGGTTTGGCTGTTGTAATGGAGTTATAAAACAGACGGGCAAACAAAAAATATTGGTTTTCCTGAATCACTGAGTTAAACTTTCATTGTTGATTATTACGGCCGAATGATTCTTCAACATAGGATTGCCGGCATTTTAAATACAATCTGTGGAATTTCTTAAAAGTTGTTTGTTCAAAAATCTTTTAAAAGAGTCTTTCATTTTGCTCTTCAAAAACAAACATCAACAATCAACCTGTGAACCTCAACGACGGTGACAATCAAAAAAGCATGTTGCAGGAGACTTGTGTTGCAGTGCATCATGGGAGCCATGGATGAATTTTGATAGGTGGCACCCAGAATGCACTGCAACACAAGTCTCTTTTTTGATTGTCACCGTCGTTGAGGTTCACAGGTTGATTTTTGATGTTTGCATGTCTAAATGAAAGACTCTTTTGAAAGATTTTTGAACAAACAACTTTTAAGAAATTCCACAGATTGTATTTAAAATTCCGGCAATCCTATGCTGAAGAATCATTCGGCCGCAATAATCAACAATGAAAGTTTAACTCAGAGATTCAGGAAAACCAATATTTTTGTTTTATAACTCCATTACAACAGCCAAACAAAATCTGACTTTTAAATGTTAAGGGTCAAGAGCCCAACTAAAGCAAACACTGACCACTATAATGGTGACATTAAAATAGTGATTTTTGTCATTGTTGATTCTGCTCGTTAACATCAGGTCTCGTCAATAATAGTCAATCATCACTCAATTAATCACTTAATTATCTCATTAACTTTAACTCTGATTCAGTGTTAATTTAACACTCCTATTTTAACACTTTCACACTCTTGAGTGTGGTCTCACATGTACTCCCAGCAGAATTAATTTCACTCTGGATTTTTTGCTGTGTGAACTGTATATATTTATTATCGAGATGTCTCTCTCTTTGTAGAGCTTTAGAGCAGACTACACTTATTCTGAAGCTTTAAACTGGATCAGCATTGTGGGATGCAGTCTGTCTATTGTGGGTTTGGTCCTCACCACAGTTTATCAAATTAAGACCAGGTAAATGCACTGGATACATTTAAGAATAAATGGTCCTTTACTGTACTGTACCATGGTAAAATAATTATGTCATTGTACAGTATACTTTGATTTAGGGCTGCACAATTAATCAAATTTCTAATCGTAATTACAATTATGGATGCCACAATTACATAATTGTTCAAAGCAGCAATTAATCGTTAATCCACTTATGGTATTCTGCATGCTTAAGATGTGTGTGTGTGTTTTTTCTTTTCTTTCATTGTTTTCATTTAGTTTTAGTATAACATTATAATATCATGCATATTTTTACTTTTTTATTTAAAGAAGAACCCAATCCAATGTATAGTTGACATTTGAGGATTAATACTGTAGAAAAGCAATAAAAGTTTATTTTCATATATAAATATGGCATGCAGTTCCTTTAAACAGTGGTATAACGCTATTCAAAACATCATTTAATACAAATTGTGATCATTTTAATTAATAATCGCAATTACAATTTCAAGGGAATAATCGACAATTATGATTTTTGTTCATAATTGTGCAGCCCTACTTTGATTTCATACTATTGAATGATCAATATTTATATATTGCAATATTTAAAGTTCTTTCATCTACTTCAAAGAATACAATGGTATAACCATGCTACGCTGAGGAAAATAAGCCTTTCTTCAGTATTTTTTTGTCTTATTTTCCAGTAAAAATATTGAAACATTCTTAATCACAGTAAATGTATTTAGAAACAAACTTGCTAATTTGTTTACATAGTATATATTGAAATAATTCTAGCAATTTTTGTGATATGTGTGCTTAAAAACATATTTTGCCAATAGTGTAAGATAAAATTAAATAATAAAATTCAAATACATTCTTTATTTTTATTTTATTTTATTTTATTTTATTTTATTTTATTTTATTTTATTTTATTTTATTTTATTATTTTTTTAATTTAATTTAATTTAATTAAGGGATATCCAATATATTGCAACGATATTTATATTAGATCATTTAACATTCATTATTTAAAAATACTATTTCACAACACTGTTAAGTTTAATCATTAGCAAATCAGTCAATGTTAATTTTAGTGTTTTATTTTTTAATTTATTTGGTATAGAATTTTATAATTGTTCATGTGTCGGTTATTCACCATAAAAAGAAAATAATTATCAGTATACTGGCCAGAATTTATTGTCTTGCATCTTTAATATTTTAATGGAAAACAAGACAAAAATACTGATCTTTTTTCTTTTCTTTTTTTGCAACATTTATTGTAGATTGTGTATTTCTATTGTATTATGTCCACCAAACTAATAGTAATACTATAGAACTGGTTCATGGAAAAGTCAAAATTACAGTGTATTTATTTCATTTTTTATTAATCCTCTTGATCTTTTTTTTTTCATAAACTCTACAGGAAACAGAGAGGAGTCAACTCCACTATGCTCTTGGTGAACATCTGTTTGTGCATGACCACCTATTACCTGCTCTTCATTTTTGGGATCAACAACCCGGTCAAGAGCTCAAAGGCATCAGTTTCAGAGCAGAATGTTATTCCTTCTTCAGATTTGCAGGAGATAGTCGATCAGGGTCCTTGTACAGCAATCACAGCTCTGTTGCAGTACTTCCTGCTGGCCACGTTTGCCTGGAACATCCTGTATGCGGCTCATGTGTTTTTCCTCATTAGAAATGCCCTCAACGGTCCGCCCCGAGCTTTCCGCACCATCGCCATGATACTCGGCTGGGGTACATTTTATCACACTGATATTAAAAGTCAGGACAGTTTGATTCTGTTTGCATACCTTGTAAATAAAGAATATATGGTATTAAATAGTTTATAATAAATAAATAAATACTGACCAACAATTACAACATACAACAGTATTAAAATAAAAAAACTATACAATATATATAAAATACAACAAAAACAACAGTAAATATACGATCATTTTAAATGCTATATGGGAATTTAGGCTTCACAACATTATAAAGTACAGTATGGAAATGGATATTCTTTTTGAGATTAGCTGAAGATGGCATTTAACCATTATTAATGTATTGTTATTATTAAAGATTAACTTTAAGTGAGCAAAAGTAGCCTAATCTCAAGATATAAAATGAGAAAGGAGCATGAGGATAATCATATAATTTATAATAATCATTCTGAAAAATCACATTCAAATATAATATGTCTAGGTCTGCCTGCTGTTATTGTCGGCATCTCACTGTCCACCACCTACAGCTTTAGGAACCCTTTAGGTTATCGACAAGAGGAGTTGTAAGTTAAAAATCACTTTTATCGCTTTATCCACCTTATATTTCACCGCGGAAGTAAGCTGTTTCCTGTAAATGTGTGAGACTTCCACTTCGTTAGCTGCTAGAGTTAAATAACTAGAAGAATAACATTCAGAAAATGGGAAAAACTCTTCCCAGATAGCACATGTACTTCAGCAAGATGTCTGTTAAAGATCTTTAAAGCATCTGCTGTGTACAAAAATCTGATAGACATCTTTAAGATGTCAGTTTTACATACATTCTAAATCATAAACATCTTAAAGGCATCTTCTAAATGTCTATTTGACATCTCATAAGAAACAACCATCAAACACACTACAAAAATAACAAATAACACATAAAAAATACAAACATCAAATGTAAATGTAGACCTCAAATGTCACAAACCCAAAAAACATATGCAAACCAAAAACATTTGCACATCAGTTTGAAACATCAAGCAGCATAACGGACTGTTTTTGTACTTTTAAACTAACTGTTTTTGACACCGGAAGCTTGCACATTAAGGTTACAACCCAGATAGCACATGCACATCTACAAGATGTCTGTTAAAGATCTTTAAAGCATCCGCTGTGTATAAACATCTGATAGAAGTCTTTAAGATCTCAGTTTTACATTCATTCTAAATCATAAACATCTTAAAGACAACTTCTAAATGTCTATTTGTCATCTGATAGGAAACGTCCTATAGACGTATTGCAGATGAGCAAATATTCTAAAAAATATGTCTTGCAGATGTAAATGCAGACGTCAAATAGACTCTGTGATGTACATGTGCTATCAAGGAAGCAATGTGGATATCCCACAAAAAATATATAGCATTTTTTTGTACTATTGGGTGCTAACAAAATATTTTTAATGTAGAACATTATTTACATGTTCCCCAGTTTTTCTCGGTCTTTATTTCTCTTCTTATTGTTGTAGTAAGATCTAACAGTATTTTTTTTTTTTTTTTTTTATAAAAGGCAAGTTGAAGATCAAATCTAATCTAAGATCTAACAGTATTTTTTTTTTTTTTTTTTTTTTTTATAAATCTAAACTCTCCCACAAGAAAGGCATAGGAGAACAACACAGGAGTAACGGGACAAACCAGCCCCAAACATAGACAAGATCCTTAGCAAAGCAGGTGTATAAGGAAGACAGTTAAAATAATAGTTCACAATAAAATGAAAAACTTGTCATCATTTACTCACCCTCATGCTGTTCCAAACCTGTATGTGTTTCTTTGTTCTGTTGAACACAAAAGAAGATATTTTGAAGAAGGTTGATAACCAAACAGTTACTGGTAGCCATTGATTTATTTATTTTTATTTTATTTTTATTTTTTTAGAGTGTAGAAAACCAGGAACAAGGAACTCAGAACAAGATGAAAGTAATCAATATATAAAAGACCATGAACAAACATGACTCCTGTAAATCTTAAATTGCAGCTGTAAACTAAACATAAAAATCATAAAATCATAAAAAAAAAAAAAAAGATATGCAGGGATTGGACAAAATAATGTGAACACATGGAAAATAAGCAATAGTTTATCATTAGGGTGTTTTACCACTTTTTACCACATTTGACTTTAGAACAGATTTCAACCTTCTTAGAATAGATTCATACAACTTCTGAATAGTTTCCACTTGAATGTTGTCTACACAATAAAAGCATCTACCAGTTGCTTTAGCAAAATTCTCTGTAAAACAGTCCACAGTGGTTTGATAATATTAAAGCTAGGTGATATGTCTGGCCAGGGCAGATGTTGAAGTTCATCTTGGTGCTCCAACTGTCCAGGTTTTATGATCATGACACCCTTTCAGCATTTTAGCACTGTGATTAAAGTTTTAGCAGTTGCAGATCTTATATGGATGTTGGCTTTGTTAGGTTCCCTTTCAAGGGAACTTCGAACTGCATCCTCTAGGGGTCGCTATGGGGAACACCTTGTCATGACCCTTTGTCTGAAGCATACATTGAAAAAACACCAACGAGTTGGCCGGCGACAGCCCCTGATGTCACTACCGGCGTGACTATGGATAAATAGAACACGTCATACTCTTCTTCGTCTTCACTGAATGTTTTGTTTGAAGTGTGCATCTGAACAAACACGGTAAGAGCGATCTTTCCCTGTTTATCATGGCGACCACTAGCAAGGCATTTAGACAGTGTGTGCATCCATGTCTGCGTTGTTTGACACCCGATGACACACACAGTCTTTGTGTCGTTTGTTTGGGTGAAGAGCACGCACACGATGTCCTTGAGGGGGCAATCTGCGTGCATTTTGAGCATTTTTTTTAATGAAAAAGCTCCGCTCTCGTTTGTCTCTATTTTTGAGGAAAGAGGGGCAGCCATCTGCTTCCTGCGGTTCAGGACCCGCCGCTGCTGAGGCAAGGAGTAGTGTGAGCTCGTGGGGATCACAGGTGGATCTCGCTGAGGAGTTTAGAGAGGGACTTTCCCTTTCACGCTCATTGGCTGCAGACGAGAGTGAACTTCAGGAGGAGGATGTTTTATCTTTAACACTTTCTGATACTGAAGTTAGTGCTCTGCTGGGTTCTACCCAGGAAGAGCAGGAGATGTCTGAGGGTGGCGAAGAAGCTGAGGCTGAGCCTTCTCAATCCTCCTGCCCTGCGTATGAAGAGCTGTTGGAGGTTATGGATCGCGCCACGGCAAAGTTGGACTTGCCATGGAAGCCTGCCAGCAAGGTGACGCCTCAAGGTCGACTCGACGAGCATTATCTTTCTGATCATAGCCCTCCAGCTCAGGTGAGCCTTCCATTTTTGCCTGATCTCCGTGCAGAGGTTCGAAAAGGAATGGAAGAGGCCATTTTCTTCTCGCATCCATCAGTTTCAGCATACGAGTTATACCAACATCGAGGCGATGCGCGAAAGTGGCTATGAGAGGATGCCCCCTGTAGAAGATCTCTCTGTGGGGGAGATGTCCTCTCTTAAATCTCCCTCCTTGCCATCTAAGCCCCTCCAGGATACATCCCGCTTAAATGGCAAGGCATACGCAGCAGCAGGTCAGGCTGTGGCTTCATTGCACACGATGGTAGTGCTTCAGGCTTATCAGGCTGATCAGCTGAAGGACCTGGATAAAGGCGAGGGCCTTTCCCGAGAGCCTTTCCCAAGCTGTGCCGCACCACAGATCTCTCTTTCCATGCTACCAAGCAGGTCGCCTCCACCATGGGTAGGGGTGAGCCTGTGGGTTGAACCTGACATCTGTGGGTGAACCTGGCAGACATCGGGAAGAGAAAAAAAGTGCTTTCTTCTCGATGCTCCGGTTTCGCCTTCCGAACATTTCGGTACCTCCATTGAGACGGTAGTCGAGAAGTTCAAAGAGGCGAAGGCGTGCTCAGCTGCCTTCAAATCCTTCATTCCATGAAGGTCCAGGTCCGAGCCTGAACAACATAGGGGTCCTGGCCCGTCTCGATCTGAGGATCAAAGACGGGCACAGAAGGCGGGTAGGGGTAAGAGGAATCGTGGGTCACGAGGAGGTAGGCAAGACCTTAGGGATGTGATCCAGACGAGGCAGCATTCTGTTCCGAATCAGAGCGATACTTATGTATCTACTCGTTCCCTTTGGGGGTTTTTACATCTGCTCTTATCCTCCCCTTCCTAATTCCCCTGTTACCACCAGCTCTCCACCTGACCGAGGTTAGGTGGGAACTTCTTGCATAACAGTCTCCTATGCTGGACCTATGATGTTTTTGGTTGGTCCTTACTGATGGTCCGGACTAAAAGGAGGCGCCCCTTGAGCGGGGCTCCAGTGCAGGAACCAGGGTGGGTGAGTATGAAACCCATTTTATATATATTTATATATGTATTAAATTGCTGGTGGTTATGTGTGTACTATAACCTCTGTGAGTTTCCTTTGCAGTGCTCAGTTACAGTGTTTACGAAACACTCGTCAGCATTATGTCCAGCCGGTATGATAGCCCTGATTCCGGCTTCATGTTTCCGGTATCAGGTGGCCAAGATCACAGGTTTCTGCGGGAGCCTCCTTGATCATCATGCCTTGTACGACACTGCAAGGAATTTCATGGACGTCCGGCCAGGCCACCCTGAGGGGCTTCCTGGCCGCTTAGTTGTTGCTGTCACATCAAGCGAGAAGTGGAGGTGGCAGTTACAGAAGTCTTCTTGTATATGCTGCCTCAGGTGATGCTCCCCTCGCCAGAGGTTTGTAAATTTGTGCTTGCCTCTCCCATGCGGTTTGGCACCTCTGCGATGCTTAGGAACCTTTAAGTACACACGCTAAGCTCTGTGTATTTTCTGAAAACCACATGGTGGTGAGTGTGCATGTGAACACTTTGCGCACTTTCTAAAATCCACTTAAGTGGTAAGTGTGCACGCAAGACTCTGCGCACTTTCTGAAATCCTGTATGGTAAGGGTTACGAGTTCAGATTCGTTCCCTTTCTTGAGATGGTTAGACCTTGGTTCCTTGGGCTCCACTCAGCCAGTGTATATTTATTTATACACTTCAAGCATTGCTTCCCTCAACATGAGGTGCTATTTGGGCGGTTCTGGTGGTAGTTTAGCAGTGCTCCCCTTTACCAAGAAGGGTCGCCTATGAGTGTGCTACTCTCTTTCTGAATTTGAAGTTCTCCTCTCATGTGAGATTGAGTTCTCTGTTCTTTCCCCAGAGCGCTCCAGCATTATTTTCGCTGAACACTGTTGTTCTTAAAACACTTATGTTCTTAAAGGGGTGCTATTATGCTTTTTCACTTTATCAACTTTAGTTAGTCTGTAATGTTGCTGTTTGAGCATAAAAAAGATCTGCAAAGTTACAAAGCTCAAAGTCCAATTCAAAAGGAGCATATTTTTCAGGATTTGTGACATCACAAAGATCGACGAATGGGACGAGACCTGGTTGAGGTGCACTAGAGAAGGCAACTAGTGTTATCACTATGTCGGAGACACGCTAGTTTTCCCAAGGCAGATGAACTTAGAGTGGTTAAAATCATCCAGGTTTAAATCGCGCTCAAATTGATTTGATTTTGACGCAATATTTACACTGAAGCTCACTGCAGGCTGCTATGGTAAGGCGCATGACATTTCCCGACCAGGCGCCGTTGTGCTGCCAATCACAACACAGACTGGCCCAGCTAACCAATCACAGTACACACTGGCCCAGGTAAACCAATCACAGCACATCTCGTATTCCAGAAGGCGGGCCTTCATTTGATACAGGATCTATTCCAGCCGTTCATGCCAGACTGGGGAGAGAGGTGTTGTAATAATGTAAAATATGTGAAAAATAATGTGTTTTTCGAACAACCTAGTATGAGAACCTGTTCTAGTACACCCCCAAAACAAAATCAAGACCTTGTAAAAGAGCATAATAGAACCCCTTTAAAACATGTATGTGCTGTGTGAATGACACAGAGTAATATGCAATATACTATTATTATGCAGTGCTGTTCAATTTCAAATTCAAGTTCAAGTTGAGCTTTATTGTCATTCCGCTACATGTATGGACATACTGTGGAACGAAATGTTGTGCCTCACAGGACCACGGTGTTACATAAATACAGATATACAACAGTAAAAACCTATACACAACTAACCTACTGACAGATTTTGACTATAAATATACTATATATAAATGTTTACCTATGCATAAGCTAAAAAAAAAATACAGACTATATGAATGCTTCACATAATAATTTACCTATACACAACTAATCTACTGACAGATTTGGAATATGAATATACTATATTAAATAAACGTTTACCTATACATAGACTGAAAAAGAAAAATATATAGACTATACAGATGCTTCACATATTACTGTACATCTTGTGATGATGAACACGTTGGTTATCATCACGTGAACATCAGTTCACAGTGTTATTGTGTATATTGATTTACGGTATGTTATGATTTGATGTGTATAGAAACAATGTCATGTCTAAAGTTCAAATTGTATTTTGTAGGCAAGTACAAGAATTGAACAGAGGCTTTGAAGTTTCCATATTTATCTTATGGTGCATATGTTTATTGTTTAATACATTTTATAGTCTAACTTACCTGTCTGGTCCTGTGCTTGGGAGGGGAGTGTTTTGATGATGTAAACATCCTGATCTGCTAGGTTAATTAGTGGTTAGTCCATTTACTGGGACAGAGATGAATATGGATGCTTGGAAATTGTAATTGTATTATTTGGAAGGTGTATTGTTTACATTTGATCAATGGGGATATTCATGATTATGATGTGTGTTTAAATGTGTATCTGATTGGCATTGATGCAGAACTTCATGTGTATTCTTTGTAATGAGTGTTAATTTACCCCTACAGTTGGTCTGATCCGCTAGTGTTTGGCGGGAAGATTGTATACAAGTGATCGCTCTGGGTTTACTGAGGGAAGGGGAGGCCTTGGATGGCCAAGGGCTGTAGCATGTGAAGCCCAATGCAGGGAATGTGTCTGTCTCAAGTGAGTCTTAATTGTCGTGGCCAGGTCTGAAGCCTTGTATTGCTGCTCTCAGCATGTTTTACTCCTATGTTATGTGAAGTTCATTTGAGTATTTTGTTGGACTATTTTTGTTTATTTTGGTGGGAGCACGTGTGACAGGACTGTCAGTAAATAAATCACTTGGACTTTACCGATTGCCTACGTTGTCCACCATTTATTCAATCTATTCTCTGGCCCTACCTCGTTCAAGTGGAAGTGGCAGAGGCTGATCGTTTGTCCAGTGGGAAATGCCACCAAAGAAACAAGATGGAGCTAAGGGTAAAGAAGATGGCAGACCAGAGGAACTGGTTGCGACGAGTCCATCTCCAGCTCATGATGAAAGGTCTTCAGGGAGTACTTCAGAGCACATTGCTACAATGCTTCAAACTTTTCTACATGGTCAACAGCAAAGAGAAGAACGGCTGGAAAAGGAAGCACAGCGTCATGAGCATAAATATCGGATGCTTCAGCATCAATTCGTACAACTACAGTCTGAAGTTCATCGAGAAAGACATGAACAACGGGCAGAAGGTGCGGCAAGGGTGAGTGATGCAGCAGTGACTACAGGAGGGAGTTCTGCTTCAACTGTTCGTCCCAGGCGACAACCGACACAAAGTGAGGTAACTACATCAGTAGGGTCAGATGAAGCTGCATCGGTAAGACATGATGCATTGACAACCTTTAACAGCCAGAGAATGCTGCCATGGTCAAGTGATGAGGACATTGAGCATTATTTAACAACTTTCGAACATATTGCTCAAGCATGCAAATGGCCGAGACAAGACTGGGTGTTACATCTGTTACCATTGCTAACTGGCAAGGCAAGAGCAGCTTATGTGGCCATGGAGCCCGATGATTCACTGAACTATGATTGTGTTAAACAAGTGATACTTGACAAGTTTGAAATTAACCCAGAAACCTTCTGACAACGTTTCAGAGCGTGCAGTCTAAGAGATGATGAAACTCCACGGGAATTGTATGTAAGGTTGAAAGACCTGTATGAAAAGTGGATGGTCCCTTCGGGACGAACCAAGCAAGAGATCGGCGATCAGATAGTGCTTGAACAGTTCCTCAAAGAGCTGGATCCAGAAGTGAGAACGTGGGTGAAGCAGAATGGCCCTACTTCAAGTAAGCAAGCGGCGGAAATGGCAGAGACATTCTTGGCTGCGAGGCGATTGTTACATCAGCCGAGACGATGGCAAGGCTTCAACCACAGCTCAACCGGTAAGTCTGGGGATGCTAAAGGCAGTGGTCTGAAAAAATTTGATGCGGTTAATCGAACGTTACAAACTAGTTCTACTTTGTGTAACAGTATGCAGGCAGGAAGAGTTAGTCAGTACAACAGAAGGTCGGTAATTATATGTCATTCGTGCGGCCATTCGGGCATAAAAAAGCTGATTGTCCTGTGCAAAATGTGGCTAATACTCGCCTGTGTTACGAGTTAAGACCTCAGTGAAGTTGAATGAGATTGAACTGAATAATGACACAGTAATTGAGGTGAAGATTGGAAACATGTTGTTCAAAGCATTGGTGGATTCATGTTCAAGTCAGACATTAGTGAGACCAGAATGTCTGGGAAAGTTAAATATGCTGAACCATGACAAGTTGAAGGTCTGTTGTATTCATGGTGATGAAAAAGAGTATCCCAAAACTGAGATTGTGATTGAAATTGGAGGCCAGGCCTACAGTTTAACTGTTGGGGTAGTTGACAAGGCACCTTATCCGGTAATATTAGGCAGAGATGTACCTGTGTTAGTGGATTTGTTGCAGAGTGAGAAAAACATAGCGGAGGCTATAGTGGTAACAAGAGCACAGGCTAATCGTGATGAGGTCAGTAAACAACTGTTGCAAGATTTACCTTTCAATGTGGTTCCAAAAGACAGAAAATCTAAGAGGGAGAAACGTCACGATAAAGTTGTCGGTACGGAAATAATTGAAAACATGCCAAAACCTAATGCAGAGGATCTTGAGCAAATTCCTCATGATATTGGGCAGTTGCAAAGACAGGATGAAACTCTTAAATCGTTGTTTGAAAAAGCTAATGCTAACAATACAGCATCAGCATTCATTCATAAAGATTAGCTGATGATTAAGGAAGACAAATTGTACTTAGTGAGTGCGGAAGGTGAGAGATTGGTGGTACCGGAGTCAATGAGGTTAAAGGTGTTACAATTGGGTCATTCAGTACCGTGGGCAGGACATTTAGGCCAGCAGAAAACACTGTCTAGAATTGCTACTAGGTTTTATTGGCCCAAGCTCTATACAGACGTTGTTGATTTTTGTAAATCATACCCAGAATGTCAGCTGGTTAGACCAGCTAAAAAGAGTGACCGAGCACCTCTGGTAAACTTACCTATCATTGACATACCGTTTTCTCGTATTGCAATGGACATTGTAGGCCCTTTGGAAAGGAGTAGATCAGGTAATAGGTATATTTTGGTTGTTGCGGATTACGCTACTCGTTATCCAGAAGTTTTTTCTCTCAGAAACATCAAGGCAAGACAGGTTGTGAATGCACTGGTTCAACTGTTTTCTCGAGTTGGATTGCCTAAAGAGATAATCACTGACCAGGGTACTAACTTCACTTCCAAGTTAATGAAACAAGTTTGCTCAATGCTACATATACATCCAATACAGACTACCCCTTACCACCCTCAGACTGACGGTATGGTGGAGAGATTTAATCAGACATTGAAGTCAATGCTACGCAAGTTTGTGTCTGATACAGGTACTGATTGGGACCAGTGGTTGCCGTATTTGATGTTCGCCTACCGTGAAGTTCCACAGTCATCAACTGGTTTCTCACCATTTGAGATGCTCTATGGGCATCAAGTTCATGGACCACTGGATGTGTTAAAAGAGGCTTGGGAAGGAGGTTCTGCACGTAAGCAAACAAATATTCTGTCATATGTTATGAAGATGAGGGAGAAATTGAGTGCAATGACAGATCTGGTGAGTGCTAACATGACAAAAGCACAGCAACAGCAGAAACATTGGTATGATCAGTCAAGTAGGAAAAGAACCCTGACTATAGGTCAGAAAGTAATTTTATTACTTCCTACTTCTAAAAGTTCTCTTTTGGCTAAGTGGCAAGGGCCATATGAGGTGCTTAGAAAATTGAGTCCCACTAACTATGAGATTTCTCTACCTAACCGTAAAAAAAGTCTCAGATTTTCCACATTAATCTTTTGAGGCCTTGGAATGAAAGAAAAGGCTCATGGCCCGAGCAGTTGTGGGCAAGGAAAGTGGAGGATGAAGAGGAATTAGAGGAACAATATTTTCCTGTTAATTCAATGTCAACTTTCCCAGTAACAGATCATCTGTCATCTAAACAGCAAAATGAGTTCCAGAAAATAGTTCCAGGGGATCTCTTTTCTGATAAACCAGGAAAAACTAAACTTTTGCATCATAATATTCGTCTTCTTGTAACCGAGCCGATCAGGCAGACTCACTGCAGAGTGCCAGCACGACTGATTCCAGCCTTGAAGGAGGAAGTTCAAATGATGCTGGAGTCTGACATTATAGAGCCTTCAACAAGTGAATGGTGCAGTCCAGTTGTGCTAGTTCCAAAGAAGGATGGATCGCTCCGATTCTGTGATTTCTCAAAACTGAATGCAGTATCCGCTTTCGACCCTTATCCGATGCCGAGAGTCGACGAGTTATTTGACAACTTTAGATCTGTGCAAAGGATATTGGCAAGTGCCATTGGCTGATTCAGCTAAGAACTTGACTGCTTTTCGTGTCCCTTCAGGGTTATATCATTTCAAATATATGCCGTTTGGTCTGCACGGGGCCGCAGTAACCTTTCAACGTCTGGTTGATCAAGTACTACGAGGTCTTGACGGATGTGCAGCAGCATATATTGATGATATCATCATTTTCAGTGAGACATGGGAACAGCATCTGGAACATTTGACAGGTGTTTGAAAGGATTCAACAAGCAGGGCTGGTTGTGAATGCAATGACATGTCAAATTGCTAAACAGGAAGTTTCTTTCTTGGGCTACATTGCTGGAGGAGGATCAGTGAGGCCTCAGGTGGACAAACTACAAGCAATTTTGTCATGTGCTCTGCCGTTAACGAAGAAAAGTGTTCGGTCATTTTTAGGTTTGATAGGCTGGTATAGAAGGTTTATACCTAACTTTGCCAGCAGAGCTGCACCATTGACTGACCTTACAAAGAAGAGTGGTTCTTCCAAAGTCAAGTGGACACCTGAATGTGAACGAGCTTTTCAGGACCTTAAGTCTTGTTTGTGCAAAGACCCGGTTTTACAGAGCCCGAATTTTGATCTTCCTTTTGTTGTCCAAACTGATGCATCTGAGCTAGGACTGGGTGCGGTACTGTTACAGGGTGAAGGAGAAAATCGCCGTCCTGTGCAGTACATAAGTAGGAAGCTTTTTCCTCGAGAGACTAAGTATTCCACAATTGAGAAAGAGGCTCTAGCCATCAAATGGGCCTTGGACACTTTGAAGTATTATTTGATTGGTAAAGACTTTGTGCTTGAGACAGATCATAGAGCTTTGCAATGGCTCAAGAGAATGAGAGACACAAATGCAAGAATAACACATTGGTACTTATCCCTTCAACCTTTTAAATTTGAGATCCAGTACAGAGCAGGAGTGCTTAATGTGATGGCTGACTTCTTATCACGTCACTCCTGAGGTCGTGACTGTTTAGAGGGAGGGGGGTGTGTGATGATGAACATGTGGGTTATCATCACGTGAACATCAGTTCACAGTGTTATTGTGTATATTGATTTACGGTATGTTATGATTTGATGTGTATAGAGACAATGTCATGTCTAAAGTTCAAATTGTATTTTGTAGGCAAGTACAAGAATTGAACAGAGGCTTTGAAGTTTCCATATTTATCTTATGGTGCATATGTTTATTGTTTAATACATTTTATAGTCTAATTTACCTGTCTGGTCCTGTGCTTGGGAGGGGAGTGTTTTGGTGATGTAAACATCCTGATCTGCTAGGTTAATTAGTGGTTAGTCCATTTACCGGGACCGAGATGAATATGGATTCTTGGAAATTGTAATTGTATTATTTGGAAGGTGTATTGTTTACATTTGATCAATGGGGATATTCATGATTATGATTGTGTGTTTAAATGTGTATCTGATTGGCATTGATGCAGAACTTCATGTGTATTCTTTGTAATGAGTGTTAATTTACCCCTACAGTTGGTCTGATCTGCTAGTGTTTGGCGGGAAGATCGTATACAAGTGATCGCTCTGGGTTTACTGAGGGAAGGGGAGGCCTTGGATGGCCAAGGGCTGTAGCATGTGAAGCCCAATGCAGGGAATGTGTCTGTCTCAAGTGAGTCTTAATTGTCGTGGCCAGGTCTGAAGCCTTGTATTGCTGCTCTCAGCATGTTTTACTCCTATGTTATGTGAAGTTCATTTGAGTATTTGTTGGACTATTTTTGTTTATTTTGGTGGGAGCACGTGTGACAGGACTGTCAGTAAATAAATCACTTGGACTTTACAGATTGCCTACGTTGTCCACCATTTATTCAAACTATTCTCTGGCCCTACGGCAAAAATACGTTACAACTCCGGTTAGCTGTAAGCCAACCAGCTCATCCGATCTCTGGTGGCAGTGGCTTTCCGACACATCTGCAAAGAGAAACATCGTAAGTCAAGCAGCTGGCTGGGGAACAGTGCAAGATGATTTGTAGTGCATTGAGTATTTTGTGGGATTATGTACACAGAGCAGTGTGTGTGAAAAGTGTCTAGTGGGCATAGAGGAGAATTGCACAATAAATAAATGTTTCAGACAGTTTTTCTGTGATGTGGTAAAGTTGGGGGGTGGAGGGGGTGAAATGGTCCATGTTTCAGGAGGTAGGGGTTTTGTGTGGGGTTTCAGAGGAGGGTGGGGTGATTTGAGTTCAGGGCTCTCACAGCCTGGGGGAAAAAGCTGTTGAGCAGTCTGGCGGAGCGGGCTCTGATGCTCCGGTACCGTCTTCCTGATGGTAGGAGCTGGAAGACACTGTTGGAGGTATGGATGGGGTCCTTCACAATACTGTTGGCTTTGCTGGAGCATCGTGTGAGGAAAATGTCCAGGATGGAGGGGAGAGGGGCACTGATGATCTTTGCAGCTGTGTTCACTGTCCGCTGGAGGGTCTTGCGGTCTGCTGCACTACAGTTCCCGTACCAGACGGTGATGCAGCTGGTCATCATGCTCTCAATGGTTCCCCTGTAGAATGTGGAGAGAATGGGTGGAGGGAGACTTGCTCTTTTCAGCCGGCGGAGAAAGTGTAGCCTTTTTATTTTTTCATTAACATTAGTTTGATTGTAAATGGATGGCTGTTTTTTTGATGGACTGATTGACTTCCCACTCCAGCAATGATCCAGCCCTGCCTCTGCTTTATAAACCAGACAGGAACAAGAGTAGTTAGTTCTATAAATGTCATATCCAATACGTGAGAAATGGACTACTGTCTGCTGCTCTCAATCTTTACCTCAGGTAAGGTCTAAAACTTTGGTGTAGGATTAATTTTGAAACTCAGGATTATTTTTCACTCAGCAACTGCTAGTAACTTTGTAACAAATAGTTACAAAGATACTGAAATAAACTATTTTTAAATTTTGAAGTAGAAAATGGTATTTTCTTAAAAAAAAATCCTCCAAGAATAACGTCAATAAAGTTTGAGTATATTAATGATAATTAATAATCATTATATTTTAAACAATAATTTGTCATTATTATTATGTAAAAATGATCAGGTTATTGTTTCTCTTTCGTAATGTAGATTTTTTTGGTGCGTTATCTGAGTAGTTTATTTACAGTACCACAAGACACTTCCTGTGTATTGTTTATCTCTTTACCATACCATTGCATTTACTAGCTGCCATAAAAACATTATATGGGGAAAAAAAGTGTGCCAAAACTTTAAAAAATCTTTGTAAAATATAATTGAACATTTATGTGTCATATTTCTTTAATGCTTTTTTAAAAGTAGAAGTCATAAACCGGGTTTAAATACCAGCTGCACTATGAAGATTGTCATTGTTGTACAGTATATTAAAAAGTTAATTTTTGTACTAACAAAAAGTTTTAGGTGTTTGTTGTTGTTGTTGTTGTTGTTGTTGGATTAGATCAAGTAGCATTTTAAGCTATTATATGGGCCTCTAACAACACAATGTCATATTTTCTTAACCATTCTTTATGGGAAAAAGTATATACTATATTCATGAAACAAAACCACATATTTTTTACTATACGTGTGAAATTAATGTGGAAAAATAAATACTCTGAACCCAGAAGTAGATTTACACAAACTGAGAAAGTCAAAAATTGTTGTGCTCTGTTCTCCCCTACTAATTTGACTACATAATGTACAATACCAAACACTATAAACAAAATAAAACAAATTGCACAAAGGGGACTGTGCAATGTATGCATGTATACAGTGCAAATATGTAAATAAGCACAGTTTCTATCTAGAATGTATATGTTTAGTGTAAATGAAATTCAGACTGCTCTCTCCCGCGGCCTCATGATGGATAGTAAAGTGTCCATGGAACGCACACTTCAGAATCCCAGTGGAATAATACATCTTCCGTAGACTTTTCGCCTACTGTTTTTATTTATTATGAACTTGGGCATACTACTTTTTAGGCATACTGTTTTTTTTTGTTTGTTTGTTTGTTTGTTTGCATATAATATAGTATATAATTTCAGATGCAGCGACAGTGTTAGTCAGACGGAGGACCCTATCATACACCCGGAACAATGCGACACCAGGTGCAACGCAGGTATTTTTTGCTAGGTTCAGCCCGACGCAGTTGTCATTTTTTTTACATCCTGCCCCATGTTGTTTAAATAGCAAATGCATTTGCACCCATTTGTGTGCCCATGGGCGTGCTGGTCTCAAAACGAGTTGTGTTCACGTGCATTGCTATTTTGAGGCAACTGAAATAGACTGCGCCATTGACCAACAAAAACCTGGTCTAAAGTCTGGCGTTATATATATATATATCTTTTGTTTATTTAAAGAGCCTGTTAGTGGGCTAATATGCGCATATAGGCGGATGAATAATGTGCATTCACTTTGCTTATTACACCCACAGAGATGCACAGCAGCACACATTTTTAAACATTTTAAATTAAAGAATTTAAATGTAAAAGATTATTTTTGTGTACATAAATATAAAAATGCCTGCATGTCATAATGGATAGTCACTGCATGTATTAGATTTACGTGTAAGAGCAGATCCGTTCCATCACTAGAGAGGCGTTCAGTTTTTCCGCTTGAAAATTCTGCCATATAAATATCAAATCCGCCATGGCGCAAACACAACTGGATTTTTAAAAGGAATGGGAGATAAGACTCTGATTGGTTTGTGGCACGTTACGCCCAAAACACACCCATTATTCATTCAGAGAACAGGGACAACCCTTTTAGACCATGTGCCGGGTGCACCGACCATTTTTCCCGTCTTTAAACTAGCAAAAGGTGATTCGGACAAGCCCTAATCACAATTGCACTGTGCGCTTTAGACGATGCTCTTAGATCGTTAAAACAGGATTTCATAACTTATTTATTTATTTAATTTAATTTAATTTTTAAATCAATGTTTCTGGAGCTACTCCCAAAGAAAAACAGAACGTAGCCACCAGCACCCAGATCCTCATATCTATACCAGAATGGCTAACACCTCACTACATCACAAATGCAGCTCAAATAACCAACATCCTGCTTTCTGACCAACAAACTGCACAAACTATGGTACTTAATAAGCCTTAAGCAGATATTAACATTTAAAGTTATTTCATGATTTTAAAGATACAACATGTAAAGATATCATAATTTTACTCACTTTTCCCACTTTCATTTTTTGTAATCTTTAGAAAAATAACTGTAATTTCATTACAAGCATTTTAAAATATAATAATATAGCTGTAAGCAGCGATTATTTAAGCATTTTAAGGTCTTTAAAAAAGAACATATTTTGAAACACTTTCTGCCTATCTCATGTTAATCTTGAGTACCTATAGAATAGCATCGCATCCTTCATATCTCATATCCTTAGAGTCTTTAGTATCAGATTCCTAAAAGACAGATACTGCTTTACGCTTCTCTGAAAACAGTCGAGCTCCTGCCGAAGGAAGTACAACCTTTGAGATGGGTCAGTAGAAGTGCAGTCATTGGTGTATTGGGAGAAGAGCAGTGGGGAGAGCACACATCCCTGAGGGGCGCCAGTGCTGATGGTGCGGCTGTTTGACCTGAATTTCCCCAGTTTCACTAGCTGCTGCCTATCTGTCAGAAAGCTGGTGATCCACTGACAGATAGAGCTAGGAATAGAGAGATCTAAAGGCATGTTGGGATTATGGTGTTGAATGCCTAACTGTCCACAAACAGGATCCTCACATAAGTCCCCTGTTTGTCCAGATGCTGCAGGATAAAGTGCAGTCCCATGTTCACTGCATCTTCCATAGAACTGTTTGCTTGATAAGCAAACTGCAGGAGGTCCAGTGATATACTTCAGACAAGCTAACAGAGGGGAGTTGATGGAGGTGTTAATGTTTGTATAGAGAGATGGTCAGAACAGTTGTGGTGTGTAAGACCAGGACTTTCATATCAGCAACCGTCCAAGAGGCAAAATTGTTTAGAATGAGGAGAACTATAATATGATATGACGATCAAGTGTATGTGTGAAAAATTCAAGGCCATTTGCCACAAAAATACAGTGTTTGCAGCTTTTTGACAGTAATAGAGCCACTGATGGGATAACCGCCTTTAAAGTTTACATGCTTCTTTGCAATGGCACGTCAAACACACTCAGCTGATTTTGTGAAGGTCTAGGCCAAACTGGATTTTTAAGCTCTATCATGTGATTTGCCATAGAAATACAGTGTTTGCAGCTTTTTTAGGGTTAATGGGCCACCTATGGTCTGATCTCCATAAAAGTTTGCATGCTTCTTTGCAATGTCACATTGCATGCGCTCAGCTGATTTCATAAAGTTATGAGTTTTTGTTTGGGCACACTTGGCCAAATCCGCTTTCAAAGGACCCAGTTATAGCTGTTCAAATGCTGTCCAAAAAACCTAGGACTAGTTCGCAAAAGTATTTTTATTTTTTTAATCTTGAATAATTGTAGAAAATTATTTGATTGACAAGTGGTTCTTGATTCAAAGTTGTTCAGAATAAGATCTATTATGTGATATGAATATTGTGTGTATGTGTGAAAAGTCGTGCAATATACAATCATTTACACACTTGAAAAATGCAATATTGCCATCTAGTGTCCAATTTCTTTCAAAATTTTCACAGACTTTTAAGGCCATAAGTCAAACAGGCCCACCAAGTTTCATTCTGATCAGCCTCCTTTTACTCCGTTTTTGAAGGTGCTTGAACTTTGGACACAGACACTGCATGTGAATTTTTAAGTCATTTGAACTAACAGATGTGTAGTTATAGCCATTTTTAGGTTTTTGTCCTGTTATAGCACCACACAGTGACCAGACTCCATGATTTTTTTCTCATGTGAACTCAGACTGAGGTCTTAGGTTTTTCAAAAAAATCCAAAATAGCTGAAAGTTTTGCCAGAATTTCAATGATATAAGACACTTGAGTCTGTGACAAGCACTTTTGGAGTCATGGGCTATTTTGTACTTTTGATCACTGTAGGGCTCCTGTCAGGCCGATTGGGGCGAGCCTTTGTGATGTTGCAGACAGGGTGGGTACTACCATTTTTAAATGTGAATGATTAGTAAAAAAATATAGCAAGTCATTATTTACTTATGTCTTTTTCACTTTCTCTCTACTCTGTTTGTACAACTTGTATATCAGATTGTTTTTCATAATTTGCATGTTGTCATTTCCATATGTAGTGTAAACATTGCAAGTCAGTATCAGTTTTTTTTAAACTTCACATGAAAGAGACAGATATACTAATTTGACTAATCCAGGTACAGCACAGAACACTATATGTAATGTCATGTAATACTGAATACCAACCACAATTGTCTTGAGAAACATTTTCTTCTTCATTGTGCAGGATATTGCTGTATCAGCAGTCACTACAATATATGCTCCTGAACACAAGTCATGAGATGATACTGCAATTTCTGAGTAACACAACATTTCACACTCGCTGATTTGCTACTGACAGTACCATCTTATAGTATATGCAAAATTCATAATCACTCTATTTTTTGTCTGACATCAGATTGTGTTTGTTCAGACTAACACAGACTCTACAGAAACTCCCTCTGCATGAGAAACCAAATCCATTGTTGGTGCAACCGTAAAATGGCAGTGCAGTCGCTGAAGGGACAAAAGCCAATCTGACAAGTCTAATTAACCTCTTTTAAAGGCAAGTGTTTGCAGTTTGTACAAAAATATTAGGCAGCAAAACCATTTCAGCATTGATAATAATTAGAAAAGTTTCCTGAGGAGCAAATCAGCATATTAGAATGATTTAATTTGTCATCACAAGAATAATTTACAATTTAAAATATATTAAAATAGAAAACAGCTATTTTAAATTGTAATAACATTTCACAATATTACTATTTTACTGTATTTATGATAAAATAATGCAGACTTGGTGAGCATAAGAGATTACTTTGTAATTGTTCCAAACTTTTGATCGATAGTGTACTGTATAAACTGTAGAAGTAAAGCTATTATAAATATCCATTTAGCATGTTAGCATGATTCTAAAAGACATGCTTATCTTAATATTTCCAGGGCTGAATGATACCTTTTTACCTGACAGAATTTACTGCAAATAACAGAGGCTGTGTCTTCCAAACATATAGTTGACCTTCAAATGAATGTCACATTCAGTGAAGGTAAAGCTGGATTCAGACTCTACTCTACAACTTTACTTTTCCTTTTCTTGTATTTTGTAATTTGTGAGTTGTGAGTTATATTTTAATAGTGACTATTTCACTTTTTCTGTAGATTTTGGTAAATATATTGGGTTTGTCCTCTATGATAATGATCAGTTCTTCCAGTCAAAAAGCTTTCAACCTTCTCTGGATACCAAGAGAAGAGTGATATCTGCTAATCTTCAAGAAAATTCTGGAATTGACCAGGTTCAGTTTGCAGTCACACCATCGGTGAGCAGCTAGTCCAACATCACACTTCTTGCTTTTCAGCACGGTTGTAATTACATTATAAAGTATGCAATATCATCCCATTTCACCTAAATTTTCAGGCCTTACTGATGGTAGGAAGCCATTTTCTACAATCTTTAAAATAAAGGTTACATTTCAGGAACAAGTTTTGGTTCCCCAAAGAACCTTTCAGTGAACAGTTATTAAAGAACCACCTTTTTCCACTATAAATAAACTTTTGTGGAATGGAAATGTTCCACTGATGTTAAAAATTCTTCATGGAACCATCAATGCTAATAAAGAACTTAATTTTAAAGGGGTCATGAAATGGAGAATCAAAATATATACGTATATACAAGGTTACAATACTGCAAGATTCACAACTCAAAACTATCTTCCACATTTAAAATATTAATATTTATTTTCTACCCTTCTGAAATGCCTGAATTTGACACCTCTTAACATGCATCATTACCGTATGTAATCAAGGATCCATGTTCTGAACAGCTCATGTTTGTTCATCAATCATAACAGTGATGTGCTGTTAGATAAAGATTGGAGGCAACAACAATGGTCCGTACAGGTCTATAGGGACATGCAGTTTGCAGCTGTAAAAAAATAAATAAAATAAAAATAAAACTTTTCTATTCCAATAATAAGATATATTTACATCAAGATGAAAATACCATTTATATTTGAGTTACAGTAAATGGATCAGCAGAGTCTATGATGCTGTAAATTAAAGCCATTTCCACTAGAATCTAATGCAGGTGTCATTTTCTACAGGCATTTGATATCAGTTATCAATATTCTGAAGCCTTGCATTGAATCAGCATCACCAGCTGTGCTCTGTCTGTGGTGGGACTGTCTGTCACAGCATTGTACCAAATCATTACCAGGTAAAAGTGTACACTGTTAATCGTACAGCTTTTTGCAGTGAATCTGCAGTGAATCTCTTCGTCTTTGGCATAAACAACCCTGTCCAACATGTGAATGTTACAAAGATGTCTGACGATAATATAGTTCCTGAGTCTGATCATCACAAGTACTCAGATCAGGGACCCTGTACAGCTCTGCTTCAGTACTTCCTCTTGCTTACGTTCACTTGGAACACTCTGTACGGCATTAATCTTTATGGTTTCCACAGGTCGCCATGGCTGTTGGATGGGGTAGGAGACATTGAACGTGTGCAAAAGACTGTGCTATTTAATTCATGACTAACTTCAAATAGGTTACAGTATGGGTTAAAATAATATATGGATAAATATATTAAATGGTATTTCAGACAGGACCACTTTGGCAAGTTACTTGAGTTTATTGAAACACAATTTATTTTTGCCGGTATGGTTTCTTATGGGGGTTCTTGCTCCAAAATTAATTGAACACACAAGAGCTTTAACATTAACTCCCTGGAACCATCAGCTTGGAAATACATAGACAATTAAGACACTTAGTAATGTCTTTAAAAGCGAACAGTGGTAATCGTGTAGATGTGGCAGTGGGACGTCTGTACTGTAGCTTGGTTATGAGGGTGAGTGACTCTCAGCAGTGATGTCCATGCCAGCCGGGACTTGAAAGCCTTAGTGATCTGAAACAAAGAAGACGACAACCAGAAGGTGCACAGTAATATGCTCATGCTAATAATGGGGAGGGAGGTAGGGTTGCGAGCAGTTTGAGCATACTTACTGATCAGTAATGCCACGTATATATGTCCCGTGTTTATTGAAACACAATTTACCTTTGGCTGTATGGTTCCTTATGGGGGTTCTTGCTCCAAAATTAATTGAACATACAAGAGCTTTAACATTAACCCCCCCCCCCCCCCCCCCCCACCCAAACGTAATGAGAGGTATTACTGCCCGAAGAACCCCCTAGAACCATGCTTGTTCCATTCCTGCAAAAGAGAAAAGTCAATGTTGTTGAGATATTCTTAATGTAGCCTACTGTTTAGCAGAGGGGTATTCTCCTCTCTAAAAGGAGGGAGAGAATAGCAGGCCCCTCTTTAATTTAAGTAGTGAGGGGTGTTCATCCCCTGCTGAGGGATGAACAGCAGGCCCCTGCAGTTAAAGCAGCAAAGGGTGTTCTCTCCAGCAAGAGAAAACAGCAGCCCCCAATTTTGTATTTTTTTTTTTTTTTTTTTTTTTGAGGGGTGTTTGTCCTTCGCTGAGGGATAGAACAGCAGGCCCCTGCAGTTAGAGCAGCAAAGGGTGTTCTCTCCAGCAGGAGAAAACAGCAGCCTTTTTTATTTTTTTTTTTATTTTCTCGATGGACTGGCGGCTGGCCCCAAATATGCAGCAGTGGTATTCTCTCCAACAGGAGAACCACAATAACAAAGCAGCATGTCCCTAAGATTGGCATGAGGGGTAGGAGAGCAGCATGGTATCGTGAATACTACGAGATGCAGAGTGTTTTTTTTTTGTTTGTTTTTTTTAATGGAAGAGCTGCTCAAGGCTTTTTGCACTAATATAACATCTTGAGTTGTAGGTCTAATGTATCGTTGATATGCTGATGATGACCTCCGACCCATTGCTTTGACCATGGGTATGGAGACTGTTGAAGCTGTGGTGGTTGCTGCGCCAATGCGGATTGAATGGCTGGTATAAAGCGCGGGTCCATACCACAATGGAGGCATGCGGTTCGGAGACGTGAGGCAAACCAATGCTTGGACATAGCTTCTCCTTTCTCTGTGATGAAAAGTGGATCTGTAGGATTGGATTTACTGCGTGAGCTTACCAGCCGGTTTATGGTTGTGAGGGGACAGTATCCGTTGTTGGTTCTAGAAATGTTAATGGTACTTCTGTTATTATCTCTGTCTGTTTTGGAAAGTTTCAGATAGATGGAAAAGTAATCAGTGTGAAATGATATGTCTTTGATTGTGAGATTGTGTGAAGGGTCGAATATTTTGGTGTTAATAGTGAATTCTCCTCCCCTGAGGAATCCATAAAAGGTGGTGAGGAACGCTGCTTCTAGAAGCGAGTTTGTGTGTGGAGTGAAAAGACCTGATCTTAATTTATCCACCATTGTGTGCACCTGCGAGAGAGACAGCAGTAGTCATTTATCTGGAATCGCAGGGCTTTCCTTTATTAACCCGTTAAGTAGATGGCATATGGAGGGATTTTGTAACAGGCTTTGAGAGGAAGGATCTAAACATCTAATGTGGAATTGAATGCCTGAGATCATTATCTTGATGGTGGAAGGCTTAAGCTTTCTGGATTCAAAGCAGTGCATAATGAAAGCACATATTATAGGTATGTTAGCTGGGAGTTTAGGCATAGAGAAAGCATTGCAGAAATCTGAAAAAGACGTCCATGCCAAGTCATAAGTTTTAAGTGTCGTTTTTGCTAGCCCTGATCTCATGTAGTGTGCGGCTGATTTATGGTAGTTTTGCAATGTTGCATTCAGTCTAGGACGGTTTGACTGAAGTCCGGGCAGCCCAGTCGTGATGAAGCAGCTCCCGGACACAGGCGTCTGAATTCCTGGAAATTAAACCGAGACAGAGAGTCAGCTATTTTATTATCCAGCCCAGGTATGTGAGTAGCTTAAATTGTAAAGTTGTTCATAACTGAGAACCAGGTTAGATGCCTAATAAAATGGTTAATGAAAGGCACAGAGGAGCGACCCTTGATAATAATGTTCGCTGTGGCTTCGTCATCACAGAAAACAAGGATGTTTTTCCTAGTCCATTGATCTGCCCATAATAAACAAGCAATCACTATAGTATATAGTTCCATAAGTGCTGTCGATTGGATAAAGGGAGCCAGTTCCTTAAGTTCTTTTGGGCATCTCTCTACAAACCATTGTTTGTTAAAAATCCCCCCCAAACCCGATGGAAGGAGCTGCATGGGTGAAGAATTGTAGTTTAACTTAGGTTTATATATCTTCTTCATAGAAGAAGGAAATGCTGTTCAAGTTGTTGCATAATTTAGACCAGAATATTAAATCGGACCTGCAGCCTTCATCTAACATCACCGTGTCATGCATTTTCTCAACCGTTGTAGACAGATCTAAAAGTCTGGAAATGAAGGAATGACCTTGGGGGATAATCCTTATAGCAAAATTGAGATGGCCCAGCAGAGAATGATGATCCCTTTTTGTTAAGGTAGGTAATCGGGAATAAGTTCTGATGAAACCTCTAATCCTTTCTAGTTTGTCTAGTGGAAGAGATGCTTGCATTTTCACTGAATCTAGCATGATCCCCAGGAAATCGTGGACATGAAATGGACCTTTTGTTTTTATTTCTGTAAGAGGAATGCTGAATTTATTATATGCTTTAACCAGGGAATTGATGCTGCGCGATGGGTTGGCATCTGGAAAGTAGATGAGCAGGAAGTCATCAAACAGATGAAGAACGAATGGTAGTTTGAAATTATTTAGTAAGACCCAGCAGAGTGCTTCAGACAGTGTATCAAAAATCTTTGGGCTGCTTTTACACCCAAAGGTGAGTCTGACTGAAAAATTTTATTTTTCTCACCAACTGACCCCAAAATGATGTCACTGAGAAGGGTGTAAGGGCATGATTTTGAAGGCATTGGTAATATCTGCTTTACTGAGCCATGCTCCTCTGCCGGCTAATTTAATGAGTTTAATTGTGTTGTCCACTGTGGAATAAGTCAGGGAAAATGGTTTTGAGGGAATTAAACTGTTAATGCTTGGACCCCCTACTGTGGAGTGGGGAGGGGATAAATCAATAATGCAATTTTTTTTCCCTGAGTATTTCCTAACTGCGACTCCTAAAGTGTTAATGTGGAAAAGTTTGAAAGGAGGATTACCAAAAGGTCCGATCATGTATCCCTTCTCTATTTCTTTCCCCATCAGATCATCTATGGCCTGGGGATCTTTGATAGCCGACTGGAGGTTTTGACAGGTGAAAGAGAAAGTGGGCAGATAGGAAAGACCAGCTAGGAACCCATGCATGAGCCCTAGAATGAGTTAAGACATGAAACAGCGATTTGGATGCTTTTCCAGAGCTTTAGATAGCTCATTTGTGTTCACCAGAGTATTTATTCTTTTTTAGAAATTTTGCGTGCCTGGACAAGAAAACTTCAGGTGACTGTTCCCACAATAGCTGCAAGCATGAAAAAATGTACAATTATAAAGAGTACAAACATTCTCATTGAAATTATAAAAAATACACCTTTTCCTTCCACGAATCACCAGTTCCGTAACCTAACCCATACTTACGTAAGATAAATCAGGTCCTAGGGCAGAGAGATGCGGTGTGGGAAAACGAACAGCAGAGTGAGCATGACAGAGCTCGGTGGCCCGTAAAGTGTCTGCTAATAAGTGCAAGATCGACTACGGACCAGTCCAGTCACTGATTAAAGCGGTGTATGTAGATTGCTGCTTTAGATGAAAATGATTAGTGTGCCTCCGTAAGACATAGCGAGATCCAAAATGATGGCTAGATAGGTATCTAATTCCTTTCTGCTGTCTTGATACACCTCACAGATAATGGTTCTGAACATGCCAAAAGCAACGTTAAATTCTGCCATAGTTAAACTTTTGGTGAGTCTTGGATTGTTATCTTTAAGAATGACAGATATATCCCCACAATCCACGATCCTTCTTTCATTAGTTTCTGTGCAAAGCAATATTTTAACCAAATTACCTGACAGGATTTGAGCTTGCAGTTGGGGAGAAATGGCAGTTGCTGGGGGGAAGAAGGGCACCCCAGTGGAAGCCGCAGGTAACGCTGATCCGAGAGATCTTCTAGGAAGATTCAAGGCGGAAGTAAGGGCGTGGTTTGATGTTGAGCTGAAAGTCTGCCCATCAAACATCGCCTGAGGTGCAGAAGACAAGCGCTGTGATTCCAGCACCTGGATCCTGTTGTCCATGTCAGAGAGGGCTCCTTGACAACAGCGCTGAGAGAACCCCTGTCGAGCTTGAGAGGGATGAGCTGTTTTTACCTTCTTCGGAGCTGGATACGCTTGATCAGTGGAGATATTTTTTCTTTTCTCTGAGGCTTTACGGCCGGTAGATCGGGGAAGAGAAGATACTGCGTTGGTAGATGGGGGCTGCGGGTCTTGATTGACTTCTTGTAAAAGAGTCAAGAGCTGATCATGATCCAGATTCGGAGGCACCTGTAAATTGAGAGAGTACAAGGTGGACAAGATCCTTTCTTTGGGCCATTTGTTGATGGAGAAAGGATTCCTCGCTGCTATTCTAGAACTGCATCTCACTAGCTGGGTTGGATCGACGTCTTCGGTGTAATGATCCAGAATTTCATCTGGAGACTCTTCAGATAGGATTTGTCCTAGGATGTCCGAAGTATCCATGACCAGGAAGCAGCAGGTAAGACGTGAAAGAAATAACGTAAA
The DNA here is from genome assembly GCF_018340385.1 of Cyprinus carpio. NCBI lineage: Eukaryota > Metazoa > Chordata > Actinopteri > Cypriniformes > Cyprinidae > Cyprinus > Cyprinus carpio. The sequence continues at coordinate 14,975,329 of NC_056593.1, read as the reverse complement.
TGTAATTTTCATGCTCTTTATAGCTGTATTGCAATGCTTACAAGCAGTTTGAGCATACTTACTAAGCAGTAATGCCACATATACACTCACCTAAAGGATTATTAGGAACACCATACTAATACTGTGTTTGACCCCCTTTCGCCTTCAGAACTGCCTTAATTCTACGTGGCATTGATTCAACAAGGTGCTGAAAGCATTCTTTAGAAATGTTGGCCCATATTGATAGGATAGCATCTTGCAGTTGATGGAGATTTGTGGGATGCACATCCAGGGCACGAAGCTCCCATTCCACCACATCCCAAAGATACTCTATTGGGTTGAGATCTGGTGACTGTGGGGGCCATTTTAGTACAGTGAACTCATTGTCATGTTCAAGAAACCAATTTGAAATAATTTGAGCTTTGTGACATGGTGCATTATCCTGCTGGAAGTAGCCATCAGAGGATGGGTACATGGTGGTCATAAAGGGATGGACATGGTCAGAAACTATGCTCAGGTAGGCCGTGGCATTTAAACGATGCCCAATTGGCACTAAGGGGCCTAAAGTGTGCCAAGAAAAAAACATCCCCCACACCATTACACCACCACCACCAGCCTGCACAGTGGTAACAAGGCATGATGGATCCATGTTCTCATTCTGTTTACACCAAATTCTGACTCTACCATCTGAATGTCTCAACAGAAATCCAGACTCATCAGACCAGGCAACATTTTTCCAGTCTTCAACTGTCCAATTTTTGGTGCGCTCGTGCAAATTGTAGCCTCTTTTTCCTATTTGTAGTGGAGATGAGTGGTACCCGGTGAGGTCTTCTGCTGTTGTAGCCCATCCGCCTCAAGGTTGTGCGTGTTGTGGCTTCACAAATGCTTTGCTGCATACCTTGGTTGTAATGAGTGGTTATTTCAGTCAAAGTTGCTCTTCTATCAGCTTGAATCAGTTGGCCCATTCTCCTCTGGCCTCTAGCATCAACAAGGCATTTTCGCCCACAGGACTGCCGCATACTGGATGTTTTTCCCTTTTCACACCATTCTTTGTAAACCCTAGAAATGGTTGTGCGTGAAAATCCCAGTAACTGAGCAGATTGTGAAATACTCAGACCAGCCCGTCAGGCACCAACAACCATGCCACGCTCAAAATTGCTTAAATCACCTTTCTTTCCCATTCTGACATTCAGTTTGGAGTTCAGGAGATTGTCTTGACCAGGACCACATTCCTAAATGCATTGAAGCAACTGCCATGTGATTGGTTGATTAGATAATTGCATTAATGAAAAATTGAACAGGTGTTCCTAATAATCCTTTAGGTGAGTGTATATGTCCCATGTCTAATAGGAGAATGGTAGTGATTGGAGCGATTTGACAGCTGACCGCTTCAGCTGGTCGCAACACTATGCCTACGTGGCCTGACTGAACTAACGCTGCGCTCGATAAATATTCACATTTGTATTGCTGTTATGCCAGTGTTGTGTGTGTGGTCCGATTGATGAGCAAATGACTCTAATGAGGCGGTTCTTTCAAAAGATTGTCAAGTCAAGTCAAGTCACCTTTATTTATATAGCGCTTTAAACAAAAAAGATTGCATCAAAGCAACTGAACAACATTAATTAGGAAAACAGTGTGTCAATAATGCAAAATGACAGTTAAAGGCAGTTCATCATTGAATTCAGGGATGTCATCATGCAGCTCAGTTCAGTTTAAATAGTATCTGTTCAGTAATTTGCAATCAAGTCAACGATATTGCTGTAAATGAAGTGTCCCCAACTAAACAAGCCTGTGGCAACAGCGGCAAGGAACCAAAACTCCATCCATGACAGAATGGAGAAAAAACCTTGGGAGAAACCAGGCTCAGTCGGGGGGCCAGTTCTCCTCTGACCAGACGAAACCAGCAGTTCAATTCCAGGCTGCAGCAAAGTCAGATTATGCAGAAGAATCATCTGTTTCCTGTGGTCTTGTCCCAGTGGTTGTCTGAGACTAGGTCTTTACAGGGGATCTGCCTCTGGGGCTCTAGTTGTCCTGGTCTCCGCTGTCTTTTAGGGCTGTAGAGGTCCTTTCTAGGTGCTGATCCACCATCTGGGCTGGATACGTACTGGATCCGGGTGACTGCAGTGACCCTCTGACTTGGATCCAGACTGGATCTGGTGGCTACAGTGACCTCGGAATAAGGGAGAAACAGACTAATATTAGCGTAGATGCCATTCTTCTAATGATGTAGCAAGTACATCAGGTGTTATGGGAAGTTAAAAAAATAAACTAATTCTAATTCAACACCTGGCCCATTTACAGAACTGCAAGTTATTGTTACTTTCAGTGGTCTATGGTGTAATGCAGCAATATTTGTGTCCTGAATGTTCATGAAACTCTGTGTTATTACTATCTGATTGTGTGGAATTGAATCCTGTGGCATTTTTCTACCGGCGTGGTAAACTAACCAATTTACCTCTACATCCAAAGATGAAATTAAGCAAACTGAAGAAGCTTTAGAAATCACTCATTGTGCTCAAACTAAATTAAAGTAGTCTTCTATATTGTCTTCTTCTATAATCACTTCTATATTGTTATTAACCAACATTTTAAGGAATATAGCAAAATATTGCTTAGTTCGTTCTTCCACTCCCATACATCCTGGGTATTAATTGCACAACAAACATATGACTTAACCTTAACCATCAAATAATGTCTCCAATATGCAATGCCATCAGTGTCTATAAAGCTTTTCCTGTTTAGGTTTGCCTGCTGTTATTGTTGGTATCTCATTGGGTTCCACTTACCGTGTGGAGGAGCCTTTAGCTCATCGACAAGAAGAGTTGTAAGTAACAAATATTTTTAACTTTAAAAATTAACTTTACTAATTTATTTAATGTTATTACATTGATTTCAAAAATGTTGGTTCACTTGTCATTTTTCTTTTCTGCAGTTGCTGGCTGGCTTCACTGTACCACAAATAAAAGTTTAATATAATATAATATTATATATATATATTCGTGCTTCCTTTACTGCTCATGCTGATCATGTAGATAAGTTTGTTCCTTCATGGGAACAGAATTAGATAAATTTATATTAACATCACTCACTCACCAATGGATGCTCTGCAGTTGAATAGGTGCCATCAGAATGAAAGTCCAAACAGCTGATATAAAATATCTTCAATAATAATCCTCAAGTAATCCATTTGACTCCAAATTATGTATTACTCTGTAAATTAGTTTTGCTTATTTGAAGTAAACATGTTATACAAAATGGGGAGTATTTACGGAAGTGTGTAAGATTGGTCTATATTACTTGCACGCATTGTGTCGTTACATGCTGACGTTATTCAGATGTATTTATTTGTGCAACTGTTTGGTCAAAAGCAACACATTGTACAGTATCACGGTAGAAATATTTTGCAATATAGGCTGATCTGTGGTGAAATGGTTATTTTTTGATATACATATGTATTAACATTGCCTCATGTAAACTTCCACAATGAAAAAAATGAGGTAAATTTCGAGTTTACCTTTACCTCAGGTCACAATCAATTTGGTACACCTAATTCACTATCATCCTAAAATAATCTTTTATCTTAGAAAGGCAATTTAAACAATTTAAACACTGGCTATAATTCATTCAAATAAATGTGATCTAACTGCACTATTTCATCTCTGTCTGATTTGAAGCGGGCAGAATGCTAGAGCTAACCCTGATAGCACACATGCATCTCAGAGACGTATGTCACGCTACGCTGCCGGAAGGAACACTGAGTTGAAAGTAATCGAGAGAGTCTTTGTTAATCCTACACAGGGGTAAATCCAACATGGAACACAGGAGGAAGACACACGTATGTAACTGGTAGACCCGAAAAAAACACAGACTGAACAGACATGGGTTTTAAAGACAGGCTAACAAGGGACTAAGGAGACACACCTGGGAACTAATCATTTAAGGAGGGACAGAAACTGGGTCACACAGAACATGTAGAATGGAACAAATGCAGGGAAAACACAATATAATGAGTCCAGGGGTGTGACATTACTCCCCCCCCTCCCGGAAGGTGCGACCTCGCACCATAGGAACAACAGAGGGAGGCATGGGTGGGAAATTGGGAGGAGGTTCCGGTGGAGGACGGACTCCCGGGAGGGGGCCAGCAGACAAAGACCACGGAGGAAGGAGCCAGGGAGGAGACAGGAGGGACCTGGAGCAGGAGTAGCCCATCAGGACCCAGGCCACAGCCATAACAACCCAAGGTGGAGCCGATGGTGGGAGGAGCCATGGAGGAGGAATGGGCGCCGACTCCAGGAGGGCAACCAATGGCGGTGGAGCAGGTGGAGGAGGAGCCCGAGGCAGAGACGGAGAGCTGAAGAGCCAGGGTGATGGGGAGGATCCGGAGGTCCTAGGCGGAACCGCTGGCGCTGGCAACCAACGCAGAGATGTGGATCCGGGAGGCCGCGGTGGAGCCAGAGCGACAGAGTACTGAGATAGAGCTGAGGGGATGAGGGAGCCTGATGGAGCCAGAGGTACGGAGGGATGAGGCGAAGCTAGAGGAGTGGAGTCCCGAGGCGCAGGATGGTCGATGCCAGACCAAGGCGGAGCCGGAGGGACGAGGGAGCCAGGTGGAGCTTGTGGACTGCCGGGCCACGGTGGACAGGAGGGAGCTAGGAGCCATGATGGAGCCAACAGGTCAACGGGCCGAGGCGGAGTCCAGGTCACGGAGGCAGGAGGTGAAGGAGAGGGAGACTCAGAGCACGGCGATGCTGGAGGATTGCAGTCCTGCGGAGCTCGCACCGCAATGATGGTGAGCTGAGGGCGAGCACAGGGGCTGCCATATGACAGTGGTGAAGGAGGCAGGAGCGGGTGGGCATTTTTGAGGACCGGCCACAGGAGGGCACATTCTAGGAGCAGGCACTGGAGGACACATTCTAGGAGCAGGCACTGGTGCGAGCTCTGGGGTTGGAGCCCTTCCTGGGCTTAACTGGGGAACAGGAGCCCTTCCTGGGCTTAACTGGGGAACAGGCACTGGAGAATTGGAAGCCCCCTCAGGGCTGGATGAGGAAACCAAGAACGAAGGAGGGCTGGATGGGACCAGCGGAGACGTCGGAGAAAGGAGAGGGGGTAGTTCATCCTACAGTTCAGATTCCCAGTCTATAAAATCCACATCCTCATTTTGACCATGTTGGCATTCCATATTCTGCTCACCCTCAGCCGCAATACAGGGGGCGGAGCTCCTCTCCACACTCACCCTATCCGTGTCCTTCTCCCTTCTGGCAGACGGTGTTGCCGGCTCACACACCTGGTCTGATGTCACGGCGTCTGGCTCCGCAGCAACCTTCAGCTCTGTTGCTCTATGTGGCGATGGTTCATCAGTCATGCTCTGGCTCTCCGTCAGCGGCGGGCTTGGGCATGCACTCCACACATCGAGGAGATGGTGGGCTGGGCTCTGGGTCCGGAGTGGACCTGGAGTGGACCTGGCAAGATCCTCCATCAGGCAGACGGTGAGATGTGACCCTTTTCTCGCCAGAGTCCACTCCACAGATTCCTCCCGAGGACCATCTTCGGACAACGGCGCTCTGCACGCAGTGTTAAGGCTGGCGTTATAGAATGCACAGAGTGCATCATCCGGGTAGGTGGCGAGATGGGCTAGCAACAGGAACTGCCTCGTATGGTCCTTGAGAGAACGTCCTTCCTGCTCCAGGGGATCCTGAAACACAACACTACGGAAAGAAAAAGGACTGAATACCGGAATACAAACGGAAGGTAGACACGCAAATTAAACTTTTGTTGGTTGGGTCTTCTGTCATGCTACGCTGCCGGAAGGAACAGGGAGTCGAGAGTAATCGAGAGAGTCTTTATTAATCCAACACAGGGGTAAATCCAACATGGAATACAGGAGGAAAACACACGTATGTAACTGGTAGACCTAACAAACACAGACTGAACAGACATGGGTTTTAAAGACAGGCTAACAAGGGACTAAGGAGACACACCTGGGAACTAATCAGACACACTTGGGAACTAATCAGTTAACACATGCAGGGAAAACACAACATAATGTGTCCAGGGGTGTGACAACGTCTGCATTTACATCTGCAAGACGTATTTTTTTTAGAGTGTTTGCTCATCTGTGATTCGTCTATAGGATGTCAAACAGACATTTAGAAGATGACTTTAAGATGTTTATGATTTAAAATGCATGTAAAACTGACATCTTAAACACCTCTATCAGATGTTTGTACACATCAGATGCTTTCCAGATGAAGCGATCTATAACAGACATCTTGTAGACATACATGTGCTATCTGGGAATGACACGTAACTGACTAAAATAACCGTAATTTTTACCCATTCGGTCAAATATTGTGCTGCAAAGAGCAATACTTTTAACTTGTCTATAACTTGGCAACTGACCATGGAATAAGCGGGATAATCAACGGCAGCACGTCAAATAAAGGATTTTAAATGCACTTTGCTTTGGGTGGTTCTTTGTCGTGCATTTAAAATCCTTTAATGCACATCAAACCGTTGATTATCCCTTAAATAAAAAATGCAGTTCCTCTGATCCTGTTCTCAATCCCCTAAGTGTGGCTCTGAAGTCTGAGATAAAGAATCTGAACATTTCTCATGCAGTGGTCCTTTTACCAGCACAAGCACAGGTCATTCACATTAACCTGAACATCGTATCCCATAAAGTGGTGGCCTATCCTTACCAATGTTAATACCCATATATTCTGAGCATCATACCTACCAGTTTCATGTTGGCAGCTGGGTTCAGTGTATGTCAGTGTTTACAGCTCTAACACAAGCTACAACAATTAATGAAGAAAAAAAAGAGAAAAGTTGTCTCTTCATTAGTAAACTTAAGTAGTTCAGACAGGATGCTGAGGAAAAACCCACTAAACTCCCGGCATGAAAATTCTCGTCTCACTGTCTGAATGTTCAGCATGTGCACGTCTGCATATAGTCTAATATATTTATATACTAAAAAGGCAGAAGCATTTCTTTATCATAATGGTTTTCTGCTTTTGGGGGTTCGTGCTTTTGGCCATTAGTTATCAGTGTTTAAGATGTGCTGTTAATTTGCCTGTTGTTCAATGGTGTATCTGAAATAACAGCAATTTGCATCTACCACAAGGCTCACTTTGAATAACAAAATGAAGAAGAGTAATTTATCTTTAAACGTGTGACACATGCCAATCTTTTACACAATGTAGTGTTTATTTGGACCTGAAATCAGTTTGTTTGGCAATGGTACATGAGTAGAGGGTACGCACGCATAGTCGCATTGTGATCTTAATTGTGTGTGCGCCCCTGCTTTGAATCTCTCCAGAATATTCAACAAAGATTTGTTCTTATGTAAAGAGATGATTAGGTTGTGTATACAAATGTCAAATTATTCACATGATATCATTACCTATCTACGCACATTTGACAGGTTGAGAAGTTTAAAATATAAAGGAAACAGCAGCATTTTCTTTATTATTATTATTATTATTATTATTATTAAATGGATAGAACACCCAAAAAAATTTATCATTTACTCTCATGCCATCCCCAGATGTACAGACTGACTTTCTTAGGATAAGTGTGTTTTTCTTCTAAATAAAGAAAGTCAATTATATCTGGGATGGCGAGTAATTTTAATTTTGAGATGGACTACAAATTTAAAATAGCCTATATTTTCCTACTTACCACTACACTTTTTTCAGACTAGTTGCTAAAGCCTAGATATGTGTTCTTATCAGGTCTGCCAAGTAGGAAAATGATACGACCTGCCCAACCCAACATGTTTCTTGTCATTTTTGGTTTTTGCAAAACATTTTTTGCAAAACCAAGACATTACCTTGTCCATAACTCCCCCATCCTCCCCACCTAACATGCAAATATATCATGTCATCATATCAAACTCAACATATAAGATCCTCCTGCATAAGTCATAACCAGACATTTTCAAGAAGCAGATCTGGATGATTAATGGGATGATGATGGATCGCTCCATGCTGCTGCTCATATTTCTTTCAGGTAAGGGATTATTGTAACATTACATATTAACTTTCAGAAAAATAGATTAGTTATTACTTTCTTTTTAGAGGTATATATATATATATATGTATATATGTATATATATGTATATATGTATATGTGGTTTATGTCAGTAGTAATGCTATCATTGTTATAATATATTTTGATACAAAGTGCAAATAATTATATTGAACAAAAAAAAAAAAAAAAAAACTTGTTTGTGAACCAGGTTGTTTTGACTAAAATACATTATTCTTTATTATTATTATTATTATTATTATTATTATTATTATTGTAGGTTCAATTTATATTCATATATATATATATATATATATATATATATATATATATATATGACTAAGCTTTAGATATAAACATAATTTCACTACAATTTTACTTTTACTTTTTTTTTTTGACTGCCAGATACTTCAGATTCTTCAGATCAGTTTAGACTGATTTGCATGTGTCACAGGGGTTTAAAAAATTATGTGCTGGAGTTTCATTTGCAAAAGATTGTCAAAGTGCAGAGTTTTCTTCAGGTGGTCTGTCTTTATGGTATACCATTGGGCAGGGAATAGGCAGCCCACCCACAAAATACTGTCTTGGCCCTGTTTTGGGTGCAGAAATGAACTGCAAATAAACTCACTACACCCTGTAGAACCATCATTTTGGTTCCCCAAAGAACCTTCCAGTGAACAGTTCTTAAAACAACCCTTTTTATAGTCTAAAGAATATTTTATAATCTACATCCTTAAATATATGGTCTTTATTGGTATCTTTTGGTTCCAGCTTCAACATCCATGGAATCTTTCCATTGCACAAAAGGTTCTTTAGATTATTAAAATGTTCCTCACAATAAGAAATGGTTCTTAAGAACTTTTCACTTGAAGATTCTCTGGGGACCCAAAAATGGTTCAAATTTCACTTTTGGAACCTTTATTAAAGGCATTAAGACATTAAAGGCTCTTCGTGGAACCATATATATATATATAATATATATATATATATATAGATAGAGATATATTTTTTTTTTTTTTTTTTTTTTTTTTTTAAACGAAGCTGACAATAGGATATATGAATATATGACATAATATTGTACCTAAAATATAGCACTGATCTAAATGGAATTGTTGTCTTCTGTTTGAACAGCATTTATAAATGAGGGGTTACTACAAACAACAAGCTTTTTTTGGTACTTCCAACAACCTATTACCACCTATACTACCACCCGTATTATCACTACTACCACCACAACCATTTCGCCAACATCAACTACCATCCCTAATCCACTTTTGACCACTTCTCAACCTACAGGTATATATATTTTTTTTTTTCTAAAGAATTGTCTTAAATTCTGGCCTGTAAAATAAATAAGATCATTTCAAGTTTTGGTCGAGGATGACTTATTAGTTTCATTGCAGGTAATACCTGTCCAGAGGAAACAATCAACGGTTTGACCTTCCCTCTCTCAGTGATCGGTCAGACTAGCTATTCAACACAACTTTGCCCTCCAGGAACAGCCAGTGGTATGTAGTATTACAAAGTACCAGTCATAAATACAAAAACATTATATAAAAGCATTAGTTATCTTAGCATTAGATAAGGCCATCAGATCTCAGATCCTCTATCTAGACAAACTATAAAAAAAAAAAAAAAAAATATATATATATATATAGTATAGCTCAGTATAGTAATTTAACTTAATTTGTGTCAGAAGATTGTTTCAGAAATACATAAAATATGCTAAATTCCAACTATTTAATTTTGAGTTTGTTATTTTTTGGTTTGTGTTCTTGAAGCAAGCATGCATAACCGGTCTTTTGTGTCTTTTATGTCTTCTGTAGCTGGTTTTCCAATGGCCTCAGCTCAGTGTTTGAATTTACCACTTTTCCACGCATTTGGTGGAGTTAAACTTCTGGAATGTGGCTTGAACCTGGAGGTGTTCGAAACCAAAGTCAACGTCTGTATTTATGAGTTTGAAATTCAATAGGGGACACTGGTTGACAATTTTAACAAATTCACATTCATTTTGAATGGCAAAAGTTTATGCAAGTGTTATTTTATTATAATTAGTGTTTATTAATGTTTTGAATTAGTTTTTATTCCATTTTATTTTTCACATTTAGCATTGTTAATTATTATGAATGTTATATTATCCATTTTTAATGTTAAAATTGCAGCCCATTCTATACAATTCTTGTATAAAATATAATTATTTATATATTAATATTTTAAGTTTGTGGCAGTTTAATGGTGTAATTAAGAGTTTGATTACTAGTGTCGGCAAACACATTTCTTACGCCAAAAAAAACTAACAAACAACAACAACAACAAAAAAAAAAAAAAACTGGTTGATATATTTGTAGTAGTCGTGTGGTAATGTAAAAAAAACAATTAAAAGTATTACAGCTGCCTCAGGTTTACTGTATAGTCATTATTTAGTCAATGGTTTGAACTCTGGCATTTTTAGTGCTTTTGATTAAACAAATATTGGCACTATGGTTTTGGTTGTTTTGTTTAGGGGACTCTGGAAGAGAATATGTACATTGCCTCCAGTGTCCAGATACTCACGTCCAAACCTGAGCAGCTGACGTCCCAAAACATCACCTCAGCTGCTGTGATTGTCAATAACCTGCTGTCCGCCAGCATGTTAAATGAGGTAAGAATGTACAAACAATACAATATATTAATTTGTTTGTCTGACAGGGTGACTAGATTAAAATCATTATGTAGAAATGTAATAATATTGTAATAATAATAATGATATATCTTTTATACAGTCAGTTGCAGAGTCAGTGGTGGCCTCCATCAGTCAGCTCATGCACACTGATGAAGACCGATACTCTGAAGACACTAACAAGGCTCTCGAGAAGTATTTACACTCCAGACATACCTGTCACACACAAACACAATATACACTGTGAATGTTTTATAATAGCAAAACCACACATTTCTGTGAAAAGCAATTACAAACAAAAAAAAAAAAAAAAAAAAAAAAAAAAAAAAAATATATATATATATATATATATATATATATATATATATATATATATATATATATATATATATATATATATAACAAATGTAAAAAGTTAATTTAATTTTAGTGGCTAATATACAATAATAACAAATATATATAATTTATGTAATTAATTTAACTTAATTATTATTCATGTTCAACAAAGATTTAAATACAAAACTAACACAATGGAAAATGGAACAAAACTGAAACAATGTGATATGATACAATACACTTTTTTGTCAGACTGAGTCTGAAATTTGTCTTGTGTTGCAGCAGGTTCACTCAAAATTACAATACTTTATCACATAAACAACACATACTAAAGAGCTTTCACACACACACACACACACACACACACACACACACACACACACACACACACACACACACACACACAAAGAACATTTACTTTTTATATGAGTTATTCAACATTAATACAGCTTGATGTACAGATGAATTCTTTAACTTAATTTGACTGTATCTTGGGACATTATATCGTCGATTAGATGGCAACAGTACAAATTCATTATCCAACACAAGATAAGGTTCAGAAACTATGTAATTAGCAAGTCTTACAAGATAATTATGGTAAGATAGTTCATATGCTTTTTGAAGTGGCTGACCCACCATTTTAGAGCAGATTTTTAGTAAGTTCATTAGCTTTGTTTTTAGACTAACAGATAAACTCATATACCAAACTGAATTACAGTACTGCAAGACACTCATAATTACAGACATAAAACCTATAAAAGAATCTGCTTTCTTGCTCCAAATGACCTCAATCTATGGAGAAAGTAGATTCTTTGCATTGATTTTTTTACAGGTACTATCTATATGATCTCTCCATGATAATGTTTTGTCTATCCATACTCCTAAGTATATGCTTCTAATTGTTTGATGTTCTCTTCATGTATAACAACCGGTGTTGTATGAATGTCAGCAACAGGCCCTAATACTATCTCCTCAGTGTTTTTGTTTTAATACTGAGGCCATTATAGTCCAGTTTGCTTACCATGGTATTTTTTCTTTTCTTTTTGTGTAAACCTTTTAGTCTCACAGAGACTTTGGAGGATTTTGCTTTGAACATGAGTAACTCTAGTGTACTGGTGCAACCAAACCTAGTGGTGCAAAGCATCGAGTTGCCAAATTGGACACCACAAGTACAATTCTACTCTGCAACAGGTCAGTGCCAAAACCTCATATAAAGCTCATATAAAGTGTAATTATTATACATCTGTGATGATATCAGAAAGACATTTCTACTTCTTAAACTAAACTAAGCTGCATTTAACTACTGTAGGACTGTCAGAGTATTCTCCTGAAAGAATCGGTCTGGGTGCAGACGCTGCTAACATGGCATCCTCTTCAGGACGTCCTGTTGATCTCCTATTAAATATCAAACTGCAGAATGATTCCCAGAAAGACTGGGGTACCGTTAATGTTTCTGTTCTCATTTTTAGGGACATAATTCAAACTTTTTGAATTCAAAAGTTTTGAATACCTTTTCCTTCTGTTTCCCCATATAGAGAACAGAAATATCAGTATTGGAGTGGTGCTTTATGAAAATGATAAGTTTTTCAACTCAAAACAATTTAATAGTGAATTCGATACCAAGAGAAGGGTGGTGTCGGCCAGCCTGTCAGACAGAAGCTTGCTTGATAACGTGGAGTTCACCATCAAGCCAGAGGTAAATGATTGTAAAATCATAGTGATTACATAAAATATAGCAGCTTCTCAGTCACTTGTGTTATTAGTCAATAGAATATCTACATATGAATTAACGTACAGTCAGTCGATACTTCAAAGTAAACCTTGGTCAAGGTGATCAGGATCAGGTTTGACCGGTTTCTGTATTATACTGCTCATTTTGCAGAAACTTGGCCCAAAAATAAATATATAAATAATGATGATGAAACCAAATACTGATAATAATGATGAAATATTGACACAGAAAAAAATGAATGATAATTTATTTATATATTTATTTTTCATATATATATATATATATATATATTTATCTGAATATTTTAATAAATTACTATAATAATTGAAACAATTCTACACACATATTTAAAATCATAATTTTAAGAAATTAATATGTAATAAGGATATAATAAATTAGGAATAAAACAAGTTAATTAGCTAACTAGTTAAAATTACTGAGTGTATTTCAGTTTTTTTTTAATTGGACAGTAATTATAATATTTCTTTATTTTTTTATTTTTCGATTTTTGTATCTTTGTTCTCATATAGTTATAGACTTAAAGACTTTCTTTTGAAATAAATAACTAAGTGCATTGTGTGTGTGTGTGTGTGTGTGTATACATACATACAGTATATATACATATATTGTATCTTTATGTTTCCAGAATACATCTGGCTCAACATCTTACGACTTTGCATGTGTGTTTTGGGACTATGCTCACAGAGACTGGAGAACAGAGGGCTGCGTCAAAATACAAGATCCCAGTGGAGTGCACTGTAAATGTAACCACACAACCAACTTTGCAGTTCTTGTGGTTAGTTTAACATACATGTTTTAAAAGATCTGCTTTAAAAGCTAGTGAGCTGCCTAGATAGGCAGCATAATGGAACACACTTTTCTACCGAAACTCACTATGTATGCAGTAAATAATGTTCCTTGCATGAAAGGCACAGGAGACACGATTGGTAACTGATTTCAAGAGAATCTACTATTAGCATGATGGTAATCTAACTTTATTTGTTATAAGTTATTAGCTTAACTAATGTGGTAGTTAGTAAAAATACATAGAGCACTTTAATGTTTGGTGAATGTAGGTGAACTGTATATGTACTGAACAAAATTAGGAACGGAACACTTTTGTTTTTCCCCCCATTTTTCATGAGCTGAACTCAAAGATCTAAGACTTTTTCTATGTACACAGAAGGCCTATTTCTGTCAAATATTGTTCACAAATCTGTCTAAATCTGTGTTAGTGAGCACTTCTCCTCTGCCGAGATAATCCATCCTCCTCACAGATGTGGCATATCAAGATGCTGATTAGACAGCATGATTATTGCACAGGTGTGCCTTAGGCTGGCCACAGTAAAAGGCCACTCTTAAATGTGCAATTTCACTGTATTGGGGGATCCGGTGGGTACGAAAACCAGTCAGTATCTGGTGTGACCACCATTTGCATCACGAAGTCCAACACATCTCCTTCGCATAGAGTTGATCAGGTTGTTGATTGTGGCCTGGGATGTTGGTCCACTCCTCTTCAATGGCTGTGCGAAGTTGCTGGATATTGGCAGGAACTGGAACACGCTGTCGTATACGCCGATCCAGAGAATACCAAACATGCTCAGTGGGTGACATGTCCGGTGAGTATGCTGGCCATGCAATAACTGGGATGTTTTCAGCTTCCAGGAATTGTGAACAGATCCTTGCAACATGGGGCCGTGCATTATCATTCTGCAACATGAGGTGATGGTCGTGGATGAATGGCACAACAATGGGCCGAAGGATCTCTTCGTGGTATCTCTGTGCATTCAAAATGCCATCAATAAAATGCACCTGTGTTTGTTGTCCATAACATTCGCCTGCCCATACCATGACCCCATCGCCACCATGGGCCACAACGTTGACATCAGCAAGCTGTTCACCCATACGACGCTATACATGCTGTCTGCCATCTGCCCTGTACAGTGAAAACCAGGATTCATCCGTGAAGAGAACACCTCTCCAAAGTGCCAAACACCATCAAAAGTGAGCATTTGCCCACTCAGTCGGTTACAACGACGAACTGCAGTCAGGTCGAGACCCTGATGAGGATGGCGAGCATGCAGATGAGCTTCCCTGCGACAGTTTCTGACAGTTTGTGCAAAAATTCTTTGGTTATGCACACCGATTGTTGCAGCAGCTGTCCGAGTGGCTGGTCTCAGACGATCTTGGAGGCGAAGATGCTGGATATGAAGGTCCTGGGCTGGTGTGGTTACATGTGGTCTGCGGTTGTGAGGCCGGTTGGATGTACTGCCAAATTCTCTGAAACGCCTTTGGAGATGGCTAATGGTAGAGAAATGAACATTGAATTCATGGGCAACAGCTCTGGTGGACATTCCTGCAGTCAGCATGCCAATTGCACACTCCCTCAAAACTTGTGACATCTGTGGCATTGTGCTGTGTGATAAAACTGCACATTTTAGAGTGACCTTTTATTGTGGCCAGCCTAAGGCACACCTGTGCAATAATCATACTGTCTAATCAGCATCTTGATATGCCACACCTGTGAGGTGGATGGATTATCTTGGCAAAGGAGAAGTGCTCACTAACACAGATTTAGACAGATTTTTGAACAATATTTGAGATAAATAAGCCTTTTTGTACATAGAAAAAGTCTTAGATCTTTCAGCTCATGAAAAATGGTGGCAAAAACAGAAGTGTTGCATTTATAATTTTGTTCAGTGTATTTATTATTGAGATTTCTCTCTCTTTGTAGAGCTTTAGAGCAGACTATACTTATTCTGAAGCTTTAAACTGGATCAGCATTGTGGGATGCAGTCTGTCTATTGTGGGTTTGGTCCTCACCGCAGTATATCAAATTAAGACCAGGTAAATGCACTGGATACATTTAAGAATAAATGGTCCTTTAATGTACTGTACCATGGTAAAATGATTATATGTCACTGTAAACCGTGATTTAGGGCTGCAAAATTAATCAAATTTCTAATCACAATTACAATTACTGTATGGATGCCACAATTACATAATCGTTTAAAGCAGCAATTAATCGTAAGTCATTTTACTCACCCCCAGGCATCCTAGGTGTACAGTATATGACTTTCTTCTTTCAGACGCATCCAATCGGAGTTATATTAAGTATTGTTTTTGATCTTTCAAGCTCTATCATTGCAGTCAGCGGGTGTTGCATGCATCGGTCCAAACGAAGTGAAATAAAAAGTGCCCTTTCATAAAAAAAAGTGTCTCACACAGCTCCGGGGGGTGAACAAAGGCCTGCTATAGTGACTTGATGCGTTTTTGTAAGAAAAACCATATTCAAAACGTAATAATCACTTTAATGTAGCTTGTGCCAACAGTTATATGGAAGCAGCTCCGGGCTGGTGAGTCTCTTGATAACCAATGTTTGTTTACAGGATCTTCTTTGCAAATCCTCATTTTGTTTTGATCTCTCCCCTGCATTTCCGCGTGCGTCACTTCTGAGCGGCACATGCGCAAAGCCGACCTCATATGTCATTCCACCGGAACTGCTTCAGTTTACAACAGTGAGCGCAAGCTAGATTCAAGTGATTATTACATTTTGAATATGGACATTTTTCTTACAAAAACGCATCGATTTGCTACAGGATGCGTTTGTTCACCCCCCCGGCGCCATGTGAGAGACTTTTTTTTATGGAAGGGTGCTTTCTGTTTCATGTCTTTTGGACTGAAGCAATGCAACACCTGCTGAGTGGCATTAAACATCAAAAAACAAAAAACAATATTTAAAATAAAACCCACACTATACTCCTCAAAAAAAAAAAACAAAAACACACATAATACCCCTCGGGTGAGAAAAATGCAGCATAATAATTTTCATTTTTGGGTGAACTAACCCTTTAATACTACAGAAAAGCAATAAAAGTTTTTCAGTTTGAGTATTTTCAGCTTGTTTATTTTCATATAAAAATATGGCATGCAGTTCCTTCAAACAGTGGTTTAACACTATTCAAAACATCATCATAATTAATAATCGCAATTACAATTTCAAGGGAATAATCGAAAATTAAGATTTTTTTTCTTAATCGTGCAGCCCTACTTTGATTTCATACTATTGAATGAACCATATTCATATGTTGCAATATTTAGGTTACTTTCGTCTACTTCAAAGAATGCCATGGTTTTACCATGCTACACTGAGGAAAATAAGCCTTGCTTAATCAGTATTTTTTTGTCTTATTTTCCAGTAAAAAAATTGAAACATTCTTAATCATGGTAAATGTATTTAGAAACAAAATGGCTAATTTGTTTACATAGAATATATTGAAATAATTAAAGTTCTCCATACTTTATTTATTAATATTTTTAAACATAATTCTAGCAATTCTTAGTGATATGTGTGCTTAAAAAAGGAATTTTGCCAATAGTATAAGATCAAATTAAATAATACAATTCAAATACATTCTATATTCTAGTTATTTTATTTTATTATTTTATTTTATTTTAGGGATATCCAATATATTGGGACCATATCTATATTAGATAATTTAACATTCATTCTTTAAAAATATTATTTTACAACACTGTTAAATGTAATCTTTAGTAAATCAATGAATGTTAAAGTTTCATACTGTACAATACAATGTTATGATGCATAAATTTACCTTTAGCATTTAAAATTATTTCACTTTTTTGTGTTTTTTTTTATTTATTTGAACAAAATAGTATAGAATGTTATTATTGATCATCTGTCTGTTATTCACCATAAAAAGCTAATAATTATCAGCATATTGCCCAGAATTTATTATTGGTGCATCAATAATATTTTTACTGGTAAACAAGACAAAAATACTGATTTTTTGCCAAATTTCTTCTAAATCATGTATTTCTATTGTATTATGTCCACCAAACTAATAGTAATTCTACAGAACTTGTTTGTGGAACAGTCAAAATTAAAGTGTATTTATTGTATTATTTATTAATCCTCTTCTTTTTTCTTTTCTTTTCATAAACTCTACAGGAAACAGAGAAGAGCCAACTCCACTATGCTCTTAGTGAACATCTGTTTGTGCATGACCACCTACTACCTGCTCTTCATTTTTGGGATCAACAACCCGGTCAAGAGCTCAAAGGCATCAGTTTCAGAGCAGAATGTTATTCCTTCTTCGGATTTGCAGGAGAATGTCGATCAGGGTCCTTGTACAGCAATCACGGCTCTGTTGCAGTACTTCCTGCTGACCACGTTTGCCTGGAACATCCTGTATGCGGCTCATGTGTTTTTCCTCATTAGAAATGCCCTCAACGGTCCGCCCCGAGCTTTCCGCACCATCGCCATAACAGTTGGCTGGGGTACATTTAAACACACCGATATTAAAAGTCATGACAGTTTGATTCTGTTTGCATACCTTGTAAATAAAGAATATATGGTATTAAATAGTTTATATCTAATAGTAAAATTCTGACTGACACTGATTACATGTTACAGTATGTTAATATCAAAATTCTATACTATTTAGTTAATATACTACAATAACAGTAAATAAACAACAATTTTAAATGCTATATGGGAATTTAGGCTTCACAACATTATAAAGTACAGCACGGAAATTGATATTCTTTTTGAGATTAGCTGAAGATGGTATTTAACTATTATTAATTTATTGTTATTATTAAAGATTAACTTTAAAATGATAAAGATATGAGGATAATCAAATAATTCTGAAAAAATCACATTCATATATAATATGTCTAGGTCTGCCTGCTGTTATTGTCGGCATCTCACTGTCCACCACCTACAGCTTTAGGAACCCTTTAGGTTATCGACAAGAGGAGTTGTAAGTGAAAAAATAGCTTCTTTCGCTTTATCCATCTTATATTTCACTGCAGAAATAAGCTATTTCCTGTGAATCTGCGAAACTTCCACTTGTTTAGCCACTAGAGTTAAATAACTAGAAGAATAACATTCAGAAAATGGGAAAAACTCCACCCAGATAGCACACATACGTCTGCAAGATGTCTGTTAAAGATCTTTAAAGCATCTGCTGTGTACAAACATCTGATAGATGTCTTTAAGATGTCAGTTTTACATTAATTCTAAATCATAAACATCTTAAAGACTTCTTCTAAATGTCTATTTGTCATCTGATAGGAAATGTCCTAGAAGTATTGCAGATGAGCAAATAGACTCTGTTATGTACGTGTGCTATCAGGGAAGTAATGTGGATATCCCACAAATATATAGCATTTATTTGTCCTATTAGGTGCAAACAAAATATTTTTAATGCAGAACATTACTTGCACATTCCCCAGTTTTTCTTGGTCTTTATTTATCTGTCTTATTATTTTTATATTTTTTTTTTCACATCTCTACAAAACGCGAAGAATTTACCACCAGAAGCGGCCGATGTTGTGGGGTTTCTTGCTCCCTCTAGCGGTCATGTTGTGTTTTAACACATCTCTGCTTGTCTACTTCTCTCAAACCATCTGCTGTGCGAATCCCAACCTCAAGAGGTATGTAACTGAACCGTGAACAAATGGTCCATGTTTGAAACAAAGTTCAAGGTTAATGTATACTTAATTGATGCTGTTAATAACATTCCTTTACTACAATATAATCAGTTTTGGTTTAAAATTAGTTTGAATTCTTTCATGTGTCCAGTATCTGAGGTTTAATTCTAAGAGTTGCAACATTTCCAGTTCTGTAATAGTTAATATTTTCTATATTATTTAAATGTTCATTTTGGTTCTTTAGCTCACGAGGGACTCCTATGAAGAAGAAGATTTTGAGTAGTTTCTCTCTGGCTGTGGTGCTCGGTTTGTCCTGGATCGTTGGTTACTTTGTGCTCATCACTCATGACAAAACACTTTACATCATTCTCAGTGTGGTCTTCTGTCTCTGCAACACGACACAGGTGCATTAATACACAATACTTATCATTATTTTTGATAAACTGATACTAAGGATGGTATTTCATATTCAGAAAATTTTGTTAGATTTATTCAAGCTGATGTTTTTAGATATTATGCATATCTGTCTTGCATTGATTAGTGACTGACCACTACATTTTCTGTCCTTCAAAGGGTGTTCAGATTTTTATTTTATTCACACTGCAGTCTTTTCTAAGGACAAGGACTCGTAATAAACTGGATTCTAAGACTGAATCAAAGGCGGAGCCTTAAAAATAATGGACACAAGAAGAAGACAACAGACAATATCATATACAACTCTTTTATTATTATATTTATTTTAATTTAAACTACTGCATATTTTAGTGATAGAAAACCATTTGTCTGGTGACATTTATTTTAATTTAATTTAATTTAATTTAATATAAAATGCATAGTCTCATATACTCATATTGTAAAAGAAAAGTTGATGGAAATTTCAGCTATTACAATGCAGACAGTACTTTAACCTTTACTTTAGTCTTTAATTTTTATTGGACTTGCTTTACATATATATGGATTTAAATTTACATTGTACCCATAAAAAAAATAATAATAATAATAATAAATAGAAAAAAAAAATAAAAATAAAAACATTATCTGGAAATGTATGTGGTTTGTTTTATTTACTCTTTATGTCTCTCAAGGTTCAGCCAATGTGAAACAACACATATTGTAACTACAGTTTAACGTAATGTTTGATATATGTTAACACATTGTCACGGGTAGGTTTCACAAACGGCAAGATGAAGATCTAATCTAATCTAAGATCTAACAGTATTTTTTTAAAAGGAAAATAAAGTCTGCCACAAGGAAGGCACAAGAGAACAACACAGGAGTAACAGGACAAACCAACCCCAAACATAGACAAGATCCTTAGCAAAGCAGGTGTATAAGGAAGAAAGTTAAGAGAATAGTTCACCAAAAAATGAAACCTATGTCATCATTTACTTACCCTCATGCTGTTCCAAACCTGTATCAGTTTCTTACTTCTGTTGTACTTCTTTTTATTTTTTAATAAAGAAAACAACTACCACCAACAACTCTTTGGTTATCAACATTCACCAAAATATCTTCTTTTGTGTTCAACAGAAGAAAGGAACAGACAAAAGCAGGAATAACACATCCTAAACTCTAAAACAAATTCACTTCAGATTTCAGCATAAAAAGGTTCTTCAGGATGATAAATAAAACTGTTACTGCATATAAAGAAGTATAGCTAACCAGGAAGAAGGAACCCAGAACAAGACGGATTCAAACTTCTGAATAGTTTCCAATTAAATGTTGTCTATACAGTAGAATCATCTACCAGTTGCTTTAGCAAAATTCTCTGTAAAACAGTCCACAGTGGTTTGATAATATTAAAGCTAGGTGATTTGTCTGGCCAGGGCAGATGTTGAAGTTCATCTTGGTGTTTCAGCTGTCCAGGTTTTATGATCATGACACCTTTTCAGCACTTTAGCACTGTGATTAAAGTTTTAGCAGTTGCAGATCTTATATGGATGTTGGCTTTGTTAGGTTCTCTGTGGTCAGTTTTTGTTGAACCATTATCTTTAAGGCGGATATTGAGGTTTTCTGTCACTTTACTGCAGTAGTTCTTTGTTGGTTGGACTTACACCTTCTTAATGTTCAGTGGTCCCTTTCATTCACTTTCAGTTTTCAGCCACTTTTCTTTTCTGCAGATGAAATCTTGTCATGCTTTGTCATAATCGTAAAGACTGTTATTCTTAAAACACTTATGTTCTTAAAATATGTATGTGATGTGTGAATAACACAGAGTAATATGCAATATACTATATTTGCATACTCTATTTGTTTCTCTGTTTTGCCACGGGATTTACATTAGGATTTACACAAGCTTCAGTCTACACAAGCTGATGACGCCAACCCCTCAGAGGACCTCAGATGATGCTAACCCTGAAACAATATACAGAACTACCACATTTTGCTATAAGTTTGATTGCATCATATAAAAATTGCTGTTAATAGTGTTCATTGTCTGTCTGATTACATCTTTAATTGATTTTTTCCATACATTTCTGCCAAATGCACATAAACTGACAGTCACCACAGATAAGCTACTACTAAATATTGTAGAAACTTAATTTTCTGTAAAGTTGCTTTGCAACGAGATGTATTGTAAAAAGCACTATACAAATATACTTGTACTATTATTGTGCAGTGCTTTTGTCTTTTTTAATTTCTCATTAACATTATTGTAAATGGATGGCTGTTTTTTGATAGACTGATTGACTTCCCACTCCAGCAATGATCCAGCCCTGCCTCTGCTTTATAAACCTGACAGGAACAAGAGTAGTTAGTTAGTAGTTAGTTTTATAAATGTCATATCCAATACATGTGAAATGGACTACTCTCTTCTGCTCTTAATCTTTAAGGTGTAAAACTTTGGTGTAGGATTCATTTTGAAACTCAGGATTATTTTTCACTCAGAAACTGCTAGTAACTTCCTCAGTTACAATAGTTACAAAGAAACTGAAATAAACTATTTTTAAATTTTGAAGTAGAAAATGGTATTTTCTTAAAAAAATGTCCTCCAAGAATAAATCAACATGTCAATAAAGTTTGAGTATATTAATGATAATTAATAAATAGTATATTTTAAACAATAACTTTTGGTGCGTTATCTGAGTAGTTTATCTACAGTACCACAAGACACTTCCTGTGTATTGTTTATCTCTTTACCATACCATTGCATTTACTAGCTGCCATATAAACATTATATGGGGAAAAAGTGCTCCAAAACTTAAAAAAAAATATTTGTAAAATATCAATGAACATTTATGTAACCATATTTAACTTTCTTACTGAAGGTAGTTTGTTTTTGATCTCAGTTTTTAGTGGTAATTAAAAATGAGACAAATTTGCTATTATTTTAATCTTCAATATGTCATATTTCTTTAATGCTTTTTTAAACTAGCAGAAGTCAATAAACCGGGTTTAAATACCAGCTGCCACTATGAAGAATGTCATTATTGTACAGTATATACCAAGGTAAAAATGTTTAATTCTTGTACTAAAACATTTCTAGGTGTTTTTTTTTTTTTTTTTTTTGGATTAGATCAAATAGCATTTTAAGCTGTTATATGGGCCTCTTACAACACAATGCCATATTTTCTGTCCATTCTTTATGGGAAAAAGTATATACTATATTCATGAAACAAAAACACATATTTTTACTATACATGTGAAATTAGTGTTAAAAAAAAAGAAAAAGAAAAACCCTGAACCCAGAAGTGGATTTATACAAACTGAGAAATTCAAAAATGGTTGTGCTCTGCTCTCCCCTACTAATTTGACTACATAATGTATAATACCAAACAATATAAACAAAATAAAACAAATCGCACAAAGGGGACTGTATGATTTATGTATGTATACAGTGCAAATATGTAAATATGCAGTTACTATCTAGAATGTATATGTTTAGTATAAATTAAATTCAGACTGCTCTCTCCTTGTAATGGATAGTAAAGTGTCCATCGAATGCACACTTCAGAATCCCAGTGGAAGTAATAGATCATCCGTAGACTTTTCCGCCTACTGTTTTCATTTACTATGAATTTGGGCATACTTCTTTTTAGACATACTGTTTTATTTTTTTTTCAAACAATATATTAGTGGAGTATTCGATTTCAGATGCAGCGACAGTGTTAGACTGAGGGCCCTATCATACACCCAGCGCAATGCAACACAAGGTGCAACAACAGTCTGGCGCAACTTATATATATACACAGTATATATATATATATATATATATATATATAGATATATATATATATATATATATATATGCACCTAGAGGCATGGTGAATAACATGCGTACTCTTTTCTTATACACACACAGAGATTGCGCAGCAGCACACATTTTTAAAATTAAAAGAATTGAAATGTAAAAAGATTATCATTGTGTATATAAATATAAAAAATGCCTACATGTCATAATGTATAGTCATTGGATGTATTACAATTACACAAACGAAAATATCCTTTAAAAAGCATTCAGTTCAAACACTTTCAAATCCAGCAAATTAAACCACAAAAACACCAAAGCCCAACATCAACCAAGCTCAAAAAGACTTTAAAAAGAAATGGTAGATGAGACTCTGATTGGTTTATTACACGTTACGCCAAAAGCACACCCATTACTCATTAAGAGAATAGCGACAACACTATTTCTGACATTTGCATAGAATAGTTGCATTTCACCCCCTAGAGGCAGTCACACAGAACTTTCAAATTACTCTACAAACATTTGTGCTATGCCACAACCTGCTCTGGTTTAACCTTCTGATGCTCTGTTGTCATTTTTGGGCCCTGATGGGTAGTTTATAATAATTATTAAATATGAAAAATTTCCTAAAGACATACATTGGCTGAGAAAAAATGTGCCTCTAGAGGAGCAATTCCCCTCCTCTAGAGGGAGGAGTCATATCACTCCTCTCGCATAGTTTAACTTTAAAATCGGTTAAAACTTGTTGGCGGTGTGAACGGGGCTTTAGTCAGACTGGATTTTCCTGTCTAAGCAGCCAGTTCTTGGATAAAATATAAGTTTGCAAGCTGGCCCAGATTTAGCAAGACTGAAGGTCGGTTCCATACTTTTGTCTCCTGATGTTTTGTATCTGTAAAACAGCTGCTTTTTGAGAAGACTTGGTGTCTAAATAATGATTGTAATATATAATCAGTCAGGTCTGATTTCATTAACTTTTTTATTTATTTTTTTTCTTTATTTTTTGAAATCTATGTCTTCTGGAGCTACTCCAAAGAAAAACAGAACTTAGCACCAGCACCCAGATCCTCACATCCATACCAGAATGGCTACCACCTCCAATATCACACATGCAGCTCAAATAACCAACATCCTGCTTTCTGACCAACAAAGCTGCACAAAAACTACGGGTACTTATAAGCCTTAAGCAGATATTAGCATTTAAAGTTATTTCATGATTTTAAAGATACAACATGTAAAGATACAGTATCATAATTTTACTCACTTTTCAAAGTATGCAATACCATCCCATTTCACCTACATTTTCAGGCCTTACTGATGGTAGGAAGCCATTTTCTACACTCTTTAAAATAAAGTTTACATTTCCAGGAACCATGTTTTGTTCCCCAAAGAACCTTTCAGTGAACGTTTCCTTAAAGAACCACCTTTTTCCACTGTAAAACTTTTGTGGCATGGAAACCTTTAAACCTTTTTTGGTGAAGCAAAACATACTTTATAAACTTGAGATACAATATAAACATGTGAAAACTGCATTCCATGACCCCTTTAAGAGTGTATAGAGACTATACTGTGATGTTCCTCATTATCAAATACATTGACACAGGTACGTACAAGTATGGGGTTTGCTAAATTAATACATTGTTGACCTTTCAGGCCCGATTCAACAATGTCCCTCAATGACTTTGCCTGTATGTTTTGGAGTTACCGTCAACAGGACTGGGCATCAGTGACGGTTGCACCAAAACTGAAAATCCCTCGGACATGCAGTTTTGCAGAAAAAAAAAAAGCAAAAACTTTGCTATTCTGATGGTACGAAATATATACACAAAGTATGTAAATCACATTTATATTCAGTTAAATGGATCAGTAGAGTCCCTATGATGCTGTGAAATTAAAACCATTTCCACTAGAATCTAATGCAGGGTTCCCTTTTCTGCAGGCATTTGTATTTCAACACTACCCTCCTGATGGGAAGACCACACAGTCCCCTAGGACAACGATCTACCTACGCCGAGATCCTAAAGAAAGAGTTTTGGATAAGGGAGAGGGTTGGTTTGTATATTGTATTTGTTTAGATATTGTGATATATGTATTATTACCTTTGATGGCCTTTCAGGGAGAGTCAAGATATGTGGATTTGTAGATTTTTCTGCTTTCTGTTATTTTTCCATTAAAAAAAAATGATTTGTTGTGAAACCTATTTCTGGTGTGCATTGCAAAGAGTTAAGAATAGCAGGATTTGAGTATAAAACAATACCTCAGAGAGAAAAAAATTATACTGAACCACCCTTTGGAGATAAAAAAAAAAAAAAAAAACTTGTAATGAATCAAGAAGCATTGACAATCCAATATAAGCTTTTTAGTTCATGTTTTGTGCAATGTCGGCATTATCACACACAGCCACACACACACACACACACACACACACACACACACAACATTAACAGACACACACACACACACACACACACACACATTAACAGACACACACACACACACACACACACAGACAGAAAACCACACTGAGAATAAAGTTGACAGATTTCCTGTTCTGGGTTTCGGGCAAAATGTAGCCTGTACCCAACACAAGCCGAAGCATCACTGCCAGAGAAAAACTACTCAACATCTTCTTCAGAGGAGGAGTTTCACATGATCTAAACAGCAACAGTGTGATATTGGTGAAATATATTCTCATAAATCCATAAAGCCACTCAAACTCTCCTCCTCACTGTGCATTAGAACGATATAGACACATGTCCTCTTCCAGGCATATTTGTAACATTTTCTGTTGATTGGTATAATTCTTAATAATTTCCCTGAAACAATTCTTAATTATTTCCCAGATGGTGGAAATTGGAATTTTCACTGCTCTAGCTCTTTTCTTAAAGCCACTTTCTATTTGAAGCTCATTATCTGTGCGGCACATGAAAATTCTTCTTTGGTTTTTCTCATTGCTTAAAACTTGTATCCATTTTCGTAAGGGGGTGTAAAAGTAAAAAAGTAAATAAAAAAATAAAATAAAATTTTAATAATAATAAAAAAAAAAATAGTAATAAAAATATAAAAAATAATTAAATAAAAATTTAATTAAATAAAAATAAATAAAAATAAAACAAATTATAATTAAATATTAAAATAAAATTAAAAAAATTAAAAAAAATGGATGATTAAGTGGAACTTTTTTTTCCCATCCCATTGTATTTCTGTGAAACAGGAAGCCATGGCTGGATAATTTCATGTTCATAATCATGCTGGTGTGCTCAAAATTGTGAATATGAATGGGAATATATTTCAGATATATTTTACTCATAAGGATTTCTAGAGGTACCAGTAATTGTGTCCAACATGTATTTGAGAAAAAATAAATAAATAAATAAAATTATTTCATAATGATATTTCCCCCATTTTAAAGTCTTATTTTTCCGATAAAGGTTGTATTTTTGTGATTAAAAAAAAAAAAAAGATCAAAGGGATTAACAATGCACATTTATTTTCACAGCCATTTATTTTCACAGCCTTATTTGATTATATTTACAAAGGGTATCAACAATTCTGACCATGTGTGTATAGTCGGGGTGAGCGATATAGCATCAATATTATATCACGATATTTCAAAATATATTCGCGATAATGATGTTTTTGACAATATACAAAAAAATATGGAACAACTTTTTATTGGTGCTTGCAGCTTGCATGCGTCAGCATTTATTAGTGCAAACACAATGAAGGGCATTTTTTCATCCGTTTCCAATGAGCTACTGTTCATTAATGACAGACTACCTAATTTTAAGTGTAAATATATTGTCAAAAAGGTGGCAGAAAGCAGCACATCATGGTGCAATAGTTATTGACCAGTGTTGGCAAGTGTTACTTTAAAAAAGTAATTAGTTATAGTTACTAGGTACTTCTCACAATAGTAACTGAGTTACCAATCATTATAAAAGTAACCAGGAAAGTAATTGCGTTATTTAAAAAAAAAAAAAGTTTGGTTGGTTCAAATGTGTCAAATAACGTGGATATCTCCAATATAATGTTTAAAACTGAGAAATGGACACTTACATGGAATAAATATTTTTAAACATTGTACACTATCAATACAAAACAACAATTTAAAACGACTTCTTTAACACTGATCATTTTTTTAACATATCTAGCAGACCTTATACACCACCAACAGCCACAATTTAACTTAAAATTATAAGTTAATAAAAATATATGTTGTGTGGCCATTTTTTTAGACTCCCTTCTTGAATCAGGCATTCAATGCAAGTCAGCCCTTGATGAAGTCAGACAGGGAATTCTTTTTAAAACATTAGAAAATATATTAAAGTTCTTTTTTCTTTTGATTCCCAATCTGAACCACTATGTGGTGAACGTTATAATAAAATGTAGCCTATTATAGAGTCTATTGTAATTTTATCATTAGTTTATTGTCCTTACTTTTGAATTTTATTTAACTGAACAACAATAAAATTACAATACTAACATTATGAATGTTTGAATGTTGTTGGAGCTTTTATTTTGACGGAACCCACATTAGCCTCATGCTTCTTTTTGTTGACCAGCAGGATTTATAAATATTCTCATCACTAATTTGGAAAGACGTATCACATTGTCACATCATTGTAAAAATTGCATTGTATAGCAACTGACGATACACAGGTTCAGTGCAGATGTCCCTCTTCGGATGGACACTGACCCTGGCTAACAACGCGTCGCAAGCTCCTGCAGCCTGTTTTGAATGCAATTTGTGCGTGAATTAGAAAACAACGTTCTGCAAGCGTATTTTAGTGTTTAAAAGCCATTTCGGGATTTAATAAGCGTAGTAACCAGCAACCGCCACCCCTCCTCTTCCATTGGAAGACATGTGATGCATAACTAAACGGCCTCTCGCTGGTGGTACTTGGAATGGAATTTTTGTGTCTTTCTTCGTACAGTTGGTATAATACTTCCGAAAACTGCCGTTTATGTTTGCGTCACCTAGTGCACACCTCTCATGTGAGCGCATCAAGTCATTGTTCGATACAGTTTGTTCTGTCTTTTTTTGCTTATTTTGGCTGCCAATTTGTGCAAATCCGCCATCAGGTCGCTAACGTTATATCATTGATATCGCATATGATACTTTTTTGTTATAATGGTATAAATTTATACCAGCAGTATCGGATGTATGGCAACACCCTAAATTAGTAAGCTACATGTGAAAATACATTACACACAACACACACACACACCCACACACACACATAATACCAATATTTATTATTTCCAATTATATTCCATTATATGAAATATTAAAAATAAATATTTACTTGAATTTGTTCATATATTACTAATATAACCCCATATAAATGTGACTATATGATCACCATATAAATTGACATATATACCCCAATAGATGGAAAGCGCCAATTCCTTATGTATTTTTATTACCACAATGTATTATTCTATATAATGACCAATATCCTGAAAATTCTGTAATGTATTGACAGTTCATATATAATAACATATTATTTTTACTTCCCGAAGGGACGGGGACGTGTCGCATTGTTCAGGAATAGTTAAATCTCAAATGAAATATGACCTGAAAATTTCACTCACCCTCAGGTCACCCGAAGATTAGCAGGTGGATGAGTTTGTTTCTTCATGGAAAACAGATTTTTAGAGAAGATTTATCTTCACACCACTCGCCTCACCAATGGATTGCTCTGCAGTTGAATAGTGCTGGTCAGAAGGAAAGTCCAAACATGTAGCCACCCTCATCACCTGATGAGGGGAGATGTGAATAGTTTTGAAACCCGGGACACTGAGCTGCTTGCTTCACCCTCAGTGTCTGTATTTTTTGATAAACATTAAAAGCATTGCAACACATTTTAACAAGTTTTTTTTTTTCAATTCAACATAGATTAAACATATGTGACATGAGAGCGTTGCAACTACATGAAATAAATTTTTTAAGCAGGCAACACATTGTTCGTGCGGTACTTATCAGTGGAGCTCTTTCAAACTTGATGAAGCGTTGTACAGGTATTCACACTTTATAAACCCTTGTAAGGGAAACAGGTCAATTTAGCTCAAAGGGAATCATTTAAGATTTTAATTTAAAAGGGAATTTGAACCAGAATCACTGTTTTCACGGCTAGATCACTGAAGCCGGCCAGCGATTCACTGAACGACCGTCCGTTTAAACATAAAATCTGCGCCTGGATATTATATCCAACGTATAGTTGAAAACACTATTAATTAGCACAGTAACAAGAGCGGCAGTTTAAGACATTAACTTGTAGCACAAACACAGGAACTTCCTCTTTTCAATATAAATAAGCCTTTATTAGATAAACTCTAAGAACATATAAAAAATCGTCTAAACACATAAGCACACGCACTCACACATTCACACAAGTTGCAGGAGGATGAGAACGTTAGGAAGAGTGACGTTTAAGAGCTGAACATATGTGAAATCCAAAGTTTACAGCAATACGTGAAATTGTGCATAGACATGAACCAACCATTTAATCATTTAATTAACCCTCGCACCTGCAGTTCCTCAATGAGGTTTAAAAATTATATTAGATAACCCAGTACACGATTGTGATCTGGAGGTTACTTGCGTTGCCTGTTTAACGGGGTTCCCTTTGTGTCGCTGAACAGGGGTTTGCCCGAAGCTGCTGATTGGCTGGAAGTTCAGTAGTCGTTGAAGTGAACGTCTTGGGAAGGCCCGTGGTTGGGCGTTGGGCTGAAGATGCAGAGTTGTGGGCTGGCCTGAAGTTGAAGCGGGCACTCGAGGTCATACTCGGAGACACGGCGTTACAAAACTTAACTCAGAACACGAAACGTCTCAAACGGAAAAGAAAAGAAAACTAAAGTAAAAGGAAAACAGAAGTAAAGTTTGACGAGACTAGGTGGTGTTTCCTTCTCATCGTGGCGAAGTAGCAGCAGGCGTGCAGGCCGAAGCACGCTGGAACGGCGCTCGAAGAAAGCGCTAAAAGTGATGACAAAGCATGACTAAAAGCTAAGCTAAAAGCCAAGGCTAAAAGCCGGCATGACTGATAGCAAAAGCTAAACAAAGTCTCAAAGCTAAAAGCAAAATTTTGATGGTGGTTGAGTTATTTTAAACTGGCCTTTTGGCCACACCTTAAATGTTGTCTTGACCAATTAGATACTGTCGTTTCTCAGGGTGTTGCATTGTCTGTCCCACCCATTCATCAAATCATATGTTATCTTTATCAGCCTCGTGTCGTCCGGAATTTTCCCGCTCTTGCAGAGGTATTAATTTGGACGATGATTCCTATAACAAGATATGATACATTTGACAAATAACTAATGGTCAGAAACGTTTCAAACAAGGAATATACAAACACACCACATACTAAACATGAATATGATCCCTTAAAGCTATTCAAGAGTTATTTAAAAAGACTACACAATAAGTGATTAGAAACATTAAAATCAATGTGTCGCGTTACATAAATGATATGGAGTTAAGCAATGGACTTGATATCCATTTAGAAGTCTTTTTGAGTTCATTTTTGGTGCCTATATGCATTGGAAGTCATTCTCTGTGCCATTCTGGGGAGTACGGATATGTCCTGGGAGACATAGGGGTTAACAGGGTTCCTTAGGCATTTCAGTCTGGTTTGGCTAGGTGGGGGAAGTCAATCCACCCGATCTTTTTTCTCTCTGTCATGGCTTATGTTGAGTGTCAGACTGTGTCCATCTCTCGATTACTTGCCCAAAATTAGACAATCTCTTCTTCGAATTGAAGAAATGTCAATAATTTGTCTAATTGGTGTTAATGTTGAAAGCTGTTCTGTGAAGACTCGGTTATCAGACTGTGGTGCATGGGAGTTGATTTACAACATCCTGCCTTTCTGTGGAATTCCGGCTCATGTTTCAACCAGGCCCCCGATCGAATCTTGTAATGTTGTCTGGTTCACGCTACACCCTTTAACCCATTACAGTTGACGGGACCTACAGCCAGTATGGTGTAGCGCATTACTCAGAATTCGTGCTCTGCATTTAACCCATTCAGAGTACACACACAGCAGGGTGAACACCACACACACCATGAACACACACCCGGGAGCAGTGGCCAGCCATTTATGGCTGTGGCGCCCCGGGGAGCAGTTGGGGGTTCGGTGCCGTTGCTCAAGGGCACCTCAGCGTGGTATTGCTGGCCCGAGACGACGAACCCACAACCTTAGGGTAAGGAGTCTAACCCGAGACTCGAACCCACAACCTTAGGATTAGGAGTTAAACTCTTCTAACCATTGGGACACTACTTCCCTGTAAAAGATAGCAGCTTCCCCGTAAAATATAGCAGCACTGTAAAATATATACATAGCAGCACTATGTAACTTTTGGCGCACTATTGGTTTAATAAACAGAACTGCTCCCATCCCACGGGAAGAATATTCTAACCGGAGCTACTTCTCTATAGTTTATGTCTATGGTGATTCATGCAGGTAAAAGTACTTCCAAAAATGACCAACCCGAACATTCTAAAATAAAAAAAAAATAACTTAAAGGAGCTATGTGGAGGTTTTTACCTAAAAAAAATCTTTAAGATAGAGTTTTCATTTGTACATGTATGAGCCAACCATGATGTAAAAAAAAAGAATGATACCTCGACTGTCCACCACGTTTGCCTCTATCAGCCTGTAGGACTCAATTGTGTGTGGAGGAGTCGGGGCCCGAATTGGCACGAAAATTCACAAAATGCGACGTCATGCGCGTTCTCGTCTACTTGGGCTTACAACAGTACGGCACGCCAGCCATTATAGTAAGCAGCGGCAAATAGTGTTTTTTCAGATGGGACTCTGGGATGGAAAAGAAGCGACCAGCCTCCAGCAGCACAATTCAGACACCCACCACGGACCGGACTCCTCTAAGTTAAAAAAAATAAAAAAACGTATCTAGTGTGGCAAAAAAGAGAGAGCGACCGGGCGTCGTGCGCACTGAGAACGAGCATGAGACTGGCTGCAGTTCCTCTAACGGCCACTGGTGTCAGTAACAGTTAGAAATTTCCAGAACCTACGCAATGCTCCTTTAAAAGTGTACCATAGTGATTCGGGATAAGACAAAAACGCGGTATGGAAGATGAATTCATGATGTACTCACTCATTATATACATTTTGCAAATTTTGTACACAGAAAAAGTAACATAGTTTTGCTTTAATATATTTTAAGTGTTTCTTTTGGAACCTCGTCACAGTAAATTTTAGAACCTTAATCATCATATATGCATTTTATATACTCACATAATGTAAACATGACTTAATGGACTGTTACAATCGCTTTGATGTATACCCAGCTAACAAAAATACGTTAACTGTTATGTAACTGCAACGTAATATGGTGACCAAAGTTACGTCGTGGCGTTGCAAACGGAAAAGTGAACGGTGCGTATACATCGCCAAAATGTAACTTTGTGATGTTGCGGACTTCCGGTTATGGCGTGGAGATAAGCGGTAACGTTATCTTGCGTCGCTTCCACTTTCATCTAATTTCATCAATAATCGCTCTTGCATTACTAATAGAAAGTATTTACTGATATTTCATATATTCTTAACAAATATGGCACCTAAACTGTCGAAAAAAAACGGAGGAAAAACGTTCTAAATCAGATCGAGATGAAGGGCTTTCCGCCTCCGAAGACCACGAGGGGAGGTGAAGTTAGCGGGTGTTACCCAAACTTCGGAGGCCGAGTCTTCAGACGCAGAGACATCGAGGGAAAGCAATCCCGCTAACTTGGATAATATTTTTCAAGCAATCATCTCATTAAAAGTCTGAGTTTTCTGCTAAATTTGAATCGGTGTTAACCATCTTGACGGACGTTAAGAATCAAATAGGTGACTGCTCCGCTAGATTGACAGAAGCAGAGGAGAGAATATCTCAGAACGAGGGACACCGTTGACAAGCTACAATCCACAGCTAAAATGTTGGAAGACAAAATAAAGTTGCTGTCTGCTAAACAAAGAAGATCTGGAAAATCGCAGTCGGCGTTTTCCAAGTGACGGTTGGTGGGGCTGCCGGAGAAAGCTGAAGGCAGGGACGCGTGTGGCTTTCTGGAAAATTTGGTCTTCCTGACGCACTGGGGATGGAACCTCTTCGCTCTCCGCTGATTATTGAACGAGCTCACAGAAATCGCAAGTGTCAGATCAGACGACAAAGCACGCGCCGAGGGCATTAATATCTGAAAAGTTCCTCAATTACAAAGGACAAAGTCCGGGTATTGAATGCGGCCAGAGAAAAAAAAGGGTTCTGTACAAGGCAAGCGAGTGATGCTCTTTCCTGATTTTTCAGCCGAGGTCAGCAAGAACGCCAGCGCTACAACGAGGTCAAGAAAAGCTTAGAGCAAAAAGGTTTGGATTACAGATTCCTCTTCCCTCACGGTCTACAGGTGTCTTTCAATGGAACATTAATATACTGTTTGAGAACCTGGAGAAGTTGCAAACCTTTTTGGACAATCCACCCGAGTAGAGTCCCAATAGAAATAGGGTGGTCACTGATGTAAATAAACTGGATCCCAACAAGAATATAATGCCAGGAGACTTTAGGACTTTGATAATGGCCCACTTTACTACACTTGTTTTGATCATTTTTATTATTACTATTAGAACGACCAGTATTTATTTATTTAAGTTTTTGCATGGGGCATGGGGTTGCGCGACTGAAAGCGTGCAACGTAATTGGACAATGTTCACCGAAACCTGTGTGGGGAAATTTATATTTTGCCCCCCCCATCCTGTAATTTAATTTATATATTTGTGTATTTTTTTATTTTTGCTGATATTTTTTTTTGTCGCATAACCTATCAGTGTAAATAGTTAGCTACCATACTAAAGAGCTTAAGTACGGAAACGTGATGGCGCGTGTTGACATAAGGAGAACGGTTCCTCAGGAAGAGCGAGAGTCGGTGGACCCGTGTCGTTTCTAGTGAAGTTAAATTATCAGGGGATAAGGGTGGTCGAAAAGACCTGGGCAATATGTGTTCATTTAGTTTACTTCGTATTTTTTTCTTCCTTTTTTTTTTTTTATGTCTAAATTGTTTCCAACTAGGGGCTGCTTTTTTATTTCTGGTCTATAAATTTTTTACGAATCTGTTCATTTTAGGGTGTATTTTGGGGACCATTCAAGTGTTGAATAGAAGGAAAAGGGTGCTGCTATGCATACATAATTAATAACAAGGTCTAGAGAAGGTAAGTAAAGTTTAAAAATTACATCCCTGGAACTGTAGGGGACTTAACAGTATTACAAAACTCAAGCAGGTCTGCTCGACTCAAAACAATTGCAGTGCAAAATTGTGTTCCTTCAAGAAACACATCTAAGATCTGAAGATATAATAAGGGTTAGAAGGAGATGGCTGTCTGGACAAGTTTTTTTTCTGCATCTTATAGTAGCCAAGCAGAGGGGTAATTTATCTTGATTCATAATCTCTATACCATTTCAGATGTCCTGAGGTAAAAATACGATACTATGGGGCGATATGTCAATTATAAAGGGGGAACCCTTTTGTCAGAAACCACTAAACTTAATTAGCGTTACGGTCCCCAATAGAGATAATGCGGCATTCTTATACTAACCTATTCTTAAAATATTTCCTCATTTCAGGGCCCCTATATATGGGGAGGTGACTTTAATTGCACCCTAGATCAATGTAAAGATCGATCTTCTGGAGTCGATCGGTCACACAATCAAACAAGGGAAAAGTACTAAAAATCTTTTATAAATGACTTAAATTAATTGATATATGGAAAGAAACCAAAAGCCCACAGATATCCCAATTCTCATGTTACTCAAGTACGCACAGACTCACTCAAGAATTGACTCATTTTCTTATAATCAGCTCCTCTCCTGTCGAAGATTCAGGAATGTTGGTATGATAGTATGGGGGGTTTACTATCAGATCATGCTTCCATATCTCTGATATACAATAGAGCCAATTTAAGAAGTGACCCACCAAACTGGAGATTACATCCAAAGAGTGGCTAGGAAATTCAAAGTGTTTATCTGAATATATATGGAACCAACAGACTTGCCCTATCTTTCTCGATATGACTATTCAGAAACATCAGGTAGTACTAGGTGGGAAGCATGTAAAGGCCTTTATTAGAGGTCAGATAATTAGTTACACTTAAAACAAAATCAAAATTAGGTAATCAAAAGTTAAATCTTCTGGATTCTAAATTGAAAGACCTAGAAAAAAGAACAATTTCAACATAAACATAATGATACAAAAACTTGATCAGGAAAACTTTATTTCTTAGAGCCCAGTATGAAGAGATGCCGCCTCTAGAGTGGCAAGCAAGTATGATGAAACTGAAACAAAGCTATTATGATCAAGGCGAAAAGCAGGGAGCAAACTTTTAGCATGGCGAATCAAACAGTTTTTTGCAATCCGAAAAGTGCTATAATGGCTATTAAGGAAGATGGGGGAGATGTTATGACGGATCCTGTTAAAAACATAAATAAATGCGTTTAAAGGATTTTTTTAGCTCGTTATCTTTCTTTATCAGCTCAGTATATACAGAAGCATCAGAAACAACAAGAAACTTTTTAAATGAGATTAAAATTCCTAAAATTTCTAATGAGGTAAAAGAACAATCTTGAAGCAGATTTATCAGAAGAAGAAGTTTTAAAGTGCTATTGAGAATCTGAGAGGTGGTCGAAACTCCTGGACCAGGCGGAATTCCTATAGATTTTTTATAAGAAGGTTTAAGAAAAAAATTAGCCTCTCCTATCTTAAATATGTTTAAAGAGTCATACCAACAAGGTGTACTCCCACCATCTTTAAGAGGCACCTGCACTGATTATGCTCCTTCTTAAACCCAACAAAATTAAAAACGAAGTGTGAATTCCTATCGTCCAATTTCACTACTAAACTCTGATACAAAGATACTTAGTAAGATACTGGCAAAAAGACTAGAAAATGTCTTACTACCACATTGATAGTGGACTCGTGATCAGAAATGGATTGTGAAAGGCCGTCAAGGATTTCACAATGTAAGGATGTTGTTTCATATTTTACATCATAAAAAGGGTTCTCCAGATACAGCAATTTTATTCTTTAGATGCAGAGAAGGCCTTTGATAGGGTGGAGTGGCCTTTCCCCTTTGGGAGTTTCTACAAAGGTTTGGTTTTGGGGGAAGTATTTTGCTCATGGATTAAGTTATTGTATACACACCCTACAGCAGAGGGTTTCTGACCCAATGGAATAATTTCAAGGCCTTTCAAAGTAAACAGAGGCACCCCGGAAGGGATGTCCTCTGTCACCACTTTTGTTTCTCTTGGTAATTGAACCATTTGCTATTGCAGTCCGGGATGAAAGGCAACATTAGTGGAATTAGGATCGGCTCAATAACACACTGCATATCCCTATATGCAGAGATGTTTTATTATTTCTTTACTGAGCTCAGCCAATCTACCAGCTTTCCTCAATCTCATAAAAAGGTTCGGGAAAGTTTTCTGGCTATAAGATAAATCAGTCTAAATCCTCTATTTTATTTCTCAATCAAGAGGAAAAGTCAAAATTATCATTACTTAACTTCCAATCTTAACGTTGTTACAGATTCAGTTACATACTTAGGACTCCAGATTGTGGCAGATATAGAAAAAATAACCTCATTGAAACTACAATGCCCTAACAAATTCACTTACTAAGTCTGTAGATAGATGGTCAGGTTTACCAAATCTCATTTAATCGGTCGCATTAATATATTAAAAATGAATATACTACCCAAAATAATTTATTATTTCCAAAATATCCCTTTGCCCCCCACTACCTCATTTTTCACCATTCTACGAAGAATGTTTATCCAGTTTATTTGGAATAATAAACACCCAAGAGTCCGGACATCTTTGCTTTACATACCTCCGATAACATAGGGAGGATTGAAACTCCCAAATATTCAAGCATACTATTGGGCATCCCAGTTAAGAGCAATAATGTTTTCATTTTTTCGGCAAGTGCTCCTCCTAAATGGCTAGAAATACGGAAAAATTTATTTGTGAAATCGAAGATTCCTTTTAACTTGTAGTCTTTATTCAGCCAATATAAAAATACTACAGAAAAAATTTGAGTGCAATATCATTTAATCCAATAGTACTGAACATGATTAATGTCTGGGGGAAAGTACGAAATTCATCTAAAGGAAAAAGAGAGTCTCTATTCTGTATTTAGCCCCAATATGGGGGAATGGTCATTTTATACTTGGTCGAAAGGATTTAGGCTTTCGACTCTGGGCTCAGAATGGTGGTGTGTAAGTTAAAGATCTATACAAAGATTGGCGTTCTATGTCATTTACTGATATTACTGATAAGTTCAAAAAATCCCAAAAAACATTATTATAAATACTTGCAAATTTAGGAAATTTTATACGTAATGCCTACGGGGGACAACAAGGAATTGCTGAGTCGAGAGCTAACTAATCTAGAGAAATGTGTATCTAAACCAAGCCTTGGAGGAGGACACATATCTTGTTTAACAACATGTATTGTTAGTTCTCAGGATCTCATCTAATCCAGATTAGCCATGTGGGAACAAGACCTTGGATTTAAAGATAGATAGAAAAATGGGAGCAAACATTTGTACAAAAGCTCAAACACATGACAGTTAACAGCAGACTAAAACTTACAGTACAATTGGCTTATGCGACTTATATAACTCCTGTAAACTAAATAAAAATTTATAGGCAACGTACCAGATACTTGCTTTAAATGTGAACAGTGCAAAAGGCACGTTGATTCATGGTATGTGGGAATGTGATCAAAAAAAGAGTTTGGAAAGAAATTATAATATGATATGGCAGAATAGGTCTCAGTGAGATTGCCACTGGACCCTGAGCTTTTTCATTATTGGAATTCATCCAGCATAACTGGAAAATTAAAAAGGACACTCAAAGTATTGATAGATATGTGCATTCTACATGCTAAACGGCTCATCGCCATTTATTGGAAAAAGATAGAAAGGCTACTATAACTATCAATGGTTAAGGAGAAATATCTTCATGCATTGCAGTGGGAAAAGATAACAATATATTCTTAAGGGTAAAGAAGACCAATTTAAGAGGATTTGGAGTCCCTTTTTATTATTTATCGGAGCAAGGGGATATAAACACACAATATAATAGAGGAGGAAACCCACAAATGCTGATTAGGTATATCTTCATTTGAAAAATACATTTTACTTTGAATTAATCCTATTGGATTTTATTTATCTTATCTGTGGCTATTATTGATTGCAGTGTACTGTTACTCTTTCTCTTCCAAAGTACTTTATCCAATGTTGGTTTGTTGCTATTGCATTTTTCAAGTATTATGAGCCCCGGTGTTGTTTATTTGTTTTTTTTTGTTTTAACCCTAGTTTTGTACATTATATGTGATGTTACAGACATGTGATGTACATTGTTGTGTAAGTGTTTAAGAAAATGCAATAAAAACAGTATTACGCAAAAAAAAACTTTGTGATGTTGCCAGTAAGTAACCTGCGACGTCGTGGCAACATCGCGGATCACTAGTTGTGTGTGCTGGTACATCAGTTGGGGTAATTAAAATTTTTTATAATTATTTATGTTTCTATGGGCAGACATGCGCAGTTAGTTAACCTAATTTATGTCCCTATATGGCCAACAACTAATTTAAAGGCTGTTTCAACAGCTGTGAAAGATGAATACAAACTCGAAATGTATTCAGTTCATTTATTTTGAAAAAAAAAAAGCACAAATATGAACAGTAATACATCCATACATTTAAATAAAAACATAGGATATACAGCGAAATATGAATTAATGCATTCCGCATACAGAAGTCACATAGATTGAAATATATTAATAATAAATACATTTTCATATATGTAAATATCTTACATTTAAATAGAAAAAAATATTTTTCTATACAATATATGGTAAATATATTTTGAAATTTTATTTAAAAAAATATATATATTTAAATATTTGATTTGGCCGCTTTTTACTATTTTCCACATATATCAAAAAAGTGTAAATATTTGACGATAAAAAAAGATATATTACATTATATTTTATTTCCTTATCTGTCAGTACATTTATATATCAGACTATGTAAATATATTACTTTGCAATAGACGACAGATATGTCCATATATTAATTTCTAATATTTCTTAACATTACATTATATATATATATATTATACCTATATGATATATATATATATCTCTATATTTTTTATTTGTTTATATATTATATATATATATATAAATATATATGTAAATATATACGATTTCTATAAATGTAAACATTTTAAAACAATATTTAAGTAAATTAAATCTACATACACGTAAATGTTTAAATTTTACATAGATTATAATTTGCCCCTTCATAATAAATCAAACAGCAATTGGAAAACTGAAAATAAAAATCTCCAGACAATGCAACTTTAAAACAGTGACAGTATTAACTGAATTGGCTTATTAATATAAAGAGTACATTTATCAACACCAGTTCAGCTTGAACCAACAAAAAATTAGGAATGCTCATGATGTTTCTGGCATGTAAATAAAAGATTATCCTTCTGTAAGCAACCAGGGTCAAAACATTATGCACAAATATTAGTTGGCACTCAACACATTGCATTTAAATATCTAAGAGCCATCATTAACCATGCACAGAATTCATCAACTAATCACATGCTCCCACAATAATACATCAGCTAATCACATCCTTAACCAACCTCCACTCAAATATTAATTGAAAATCATATGCACAATCTTTTTTTTTTTTTTTTTTTTTTTTTTTTGGCAATTCACCATTCAAGCAATATCATGCCTGGGCTTCTTTTATTGCAGGTGGCAGCCAGATACTTAATCAGTGGGCAGGGCCAGATACTTAATCAGTTAGTTAACCACTGAAAGAATACTCTACCTGCTCCATTCGGAAGGGCTCATCCCTATGCCCTAATCCCTTCAAATGGTTTACCCTCCGGAGTGAGAGATTTTGATCGAGGTAGGGTTTTAAGGTTGTAGGGGACCAAACAACTGTTTCTTGAAGGGCCCTTCTGCGTCATCATCACATGCCCACATGGAGGTGCCGTGATCATCAGAATGAGCTTTATTGCCAGGTATGTTTACACACACAAGGAATTTGTTTTAGTGACAGAAGCTCCATAGTGCAAAAGAATGACAAGACAGGACACAGATAATATAATAATAATAATAATAATAATATAAAAATAGACAAAATAGAAAATGTACTAAAAAGCAAAAACACAATATATAATATAGACAATTATGGTATGCGGGTACAGGTATATATGTGCAAAATTTGAATGCAAATAATGTACGTGTATTAAATAAATAAATGTATAATATGTTGTGTGTTTCCACGTGCATCATGCAAAAGAATGAAAAAGGATCATCATGGAGCCCAAAGTGTCCATCAGCTTTCCCTTTGAAATCCTTCATTCCGAAGGGCCCTTTGAAGTGGCCAGTTTTGAGCACTTCGGTTTGGAAAGACCCTTCAGTATGGCGGCCATGATTTTTCTCACTCCGAAGTGCCCTTCAGAGGGCAATATATCCCGTTTGGAACGCAAAGTATGACTAAGATATCACTTGGATACAGAAAATGTGCAGGGAATTGTGCTTCACACTGGTGCACTTATGAATAGATGTATTTTTAGCAATCCAAGTTCAATGAATCTCACACCTAACATACAGCATTATGTTCAGCTCACACTGCCACAAAAAACTATAAAAAAAAAAAAAAAAAAATATAAATTATATATATATTATATATATATATTATATATATATATATATATATATATATATATATATATAGTTTCGTTTGGACTGTGTTTACCCTGTTGGAGTTTGGCAATGTGAATTGGCTTTTAAGTGCTTTGGAAAACAAAACAAAACAAAAACAGTATTATATGTGTGTGTGTGTTATGTTTAAGCAATTAACATTAAATTCTTAAATCTTAAAGGGGTGCTATTATGCTTTTTCAACTTTAGTTAGTCTGTAATGTTGCTGTTTGAGCATAAAAAAGATCTGCAAAGTTACAAAGCTCAAAGTCCAATTCAAAAGGAGATAATTTATTTAACAGAAATCACATCACAATCACAATCAAAAACTACAACAAACGACTCGTTTGGACTACAACAAATATTTTCCGGGATTTGTGACATCACAAAGATGGGACGAGACCTGGTTGAGCTGCACTAGAGAAGGCAACGAGTGTTATCACTATGTCGGAGACGCGATAGTGTTCCCAAAACAGGCAAGCTTAGAGTGGTTAAAATCACCCGGGTTTAAATGGCGCTCAAATTGATTTGATTTTGATGCAATATTTAAACTGAAGCTCGCAGCAGGCAGCTATGGTAAGAGGCAGGACATTTCCCGACCAGGTGCCGATTGCTGAGAACCCGGGGGTTCCGTAACACACGGGATTTTAAGGGG
This sequence comes from Cyprinus carpio, assembly GCF_018340385.1. Lineage (NCBI taxonomy): Eukaryota > Metazoa > Chordata > Actinopteri > Cypriniformes > Cyprinidae > Cyprinus > Cyprinus carpio. The sequence continues at coordinate 14,933,518 of NC_056593.1, read as the reverse complement.
CTGAAGCCCAGTGGCCTACTCTTGGGAGGGACCTACTGGCTGCTGGGAAATTATATTTTTTGAATAATTATTTGTATATACTGTATGGGAGTTTGCAGCAGTGACAACAGCATTCTGTAAACAAACTTAAACACAAATGTTCATCATGCCCTGCTTGTAGTAACTAAAATAAATGTTTTAATTTACTCCCGTAATATTTCTTTTGTGACCCGAACACAGGCTAGTGGAAATAAATAAATACATTTTAAAAATAAATAAATAAAGAGAGAATAAATGTATTTTGTGTTAAACAGGTTGATTTTTTCTTTTTAAAAAACTCGGTGCTTGAAATTAAGCTTTTTTTATGGATGATTGCAGTGTTAAGGCCATTGCACACTGAGTCCGAAATTTTCGCATGTGTTTATCCATTTTTCGCATTCGTCATCCTTTCATATTAAAATGCATGCTACGGATGTGAAAACGCAGAAAATCTAACCTGATCTGATTTTTTTTTTTTATTATGGACGAAAGTTTCAGAGGCAGTGTGTAAATGTGATTGACACAACATGAGGTCGTATTTATTTTTGAACGTTTGAAAATTTCGGACGAAAACTTCGGACTTTATCCAAAGTGACTTACAAATGGAAGCAATCAAAATCAACAAAAGAGCAATGATATACAAGTGCTATAACAAGTCTCAGTTAGCTTAAACGTAGTACACGTAGCAAGGGCTTTTAAATAATATAATAAATAAAAAGAAAACAGACAGAATAGAATTTTTTTTTTAAGAATAGAATTAGAATAGTGAGTGCTAAAGTTAGAGGGTCAAATAAAGATGGAAGAGATGTGTTTTAAGCTGATTCTTGAAGATGGCTAAGGACTCAGCTGCTCAGAATGAGTTAGGCAGGTCATTCTACCAGGAGGGAACATTTAATTTAAAATATGTAAAAGTGACTTTGTGCTTCTTTGGGATGGCACAATCAAGCGAAGTTCACTTGCAGAATGCAAGCTTCTAGAGGGCATATAAGTCTGAAGTAACGAATTTAGGTAAAAGGGTGCAGAGCCAGTGGTGGTTTTATAGGCAAACTTCAATGCCTTGAATTTTATGCGAGCAGCTATTTGTAGCCAGTGCAAATTGATAAACAGAGGTGTGACGTGTATTCTTTTCGGCTCATTAAAAATTTATCTGTGCCTGTCCGCGTTCGTCCAGCAATTGTAAAGGTTTGATAGAACTGGCTGGAAGACCTGCGAGCAAGACCAAAAGAGCATTGCAATAGTCCAGCCTGGACAGAACAAGAGCTTGACCAAGGAGTTGTACAGCATGTTCTGAAAGAAAGGGCCTGATCTTCTTGATGTTGAATAAAGCAAATCTGCAGGACTGGACAGTTTTAGCAATGTGGTCTGAGAAAGTGATAGATGAAAACAAAACGAACGCTCATCAAAAGTCATAACTAGGTTTCTGGCGAAGGTTTTGACGGAGTTATGGGTGATGTGCCTAACTGGATGCTGAAAGTTGTGATGAAAACGATGGGTTTGCTGGAACCACAAGCAGTTCTGTCTTGGCAAGGTTGAGTTGAAGGTGATGGTCCTTCATCCAGCAAGAAATGCATGTTTCTGAATGAAAGAACCTAATGATGCCATGTAGACAGAGAAGAGAAGTGGTCCAAGAACTGAGCCCTGAGGCACCCCAGTAGTTAGATGTTGCGACTTGGACACCTCACCTTTCCAGGATACTTTGAAGGACCTATCTGATAGGTAAGACTCAAACCACTGGAGTGCTGTTCCTGAGATGCCCTTTGCCAGTAGGGTTGACAGAGGATCTGCAAGATAAGTATTGAAGATTTGGATTCTGCTCTTGCCAGTCTTAGGGCTTCAACAACTGAGAGCAAGGCAGTCTCAGTTGAATGAACTTCTGAAGCCAGATTGGTTGCTGTCAAGGAGTTTGTTCTGTGTGAGAAAGGCAGAGACTTGGTTGAGTAGTGCAGTTATACGAGCCTGTCTAAATGTTGAGGGAAAAACACCAGTTGGTCATATGTGAATGTGTGGTGAGGGCAGCGGTATGTTAATGATGTGAGTGAAGTGCAGGTACAACTGCATGGAGAACTGGCTTGAAGGAGATGAGATGGAATTAGGATCAAGCAGACAAGTAGTAGGATGATTAGAAGGGTGAGTTTGGAGACTTCTTCTGCCTCAGAGAGTGAAGAGAGGATTTGAATTGAGTGTATGTTTGCTGGGTGTAGATGTGCTTGCAATAGATTGGGGTTGTGGAAAAAATTGCGCACTGATGTTTTTAACGTTTATTAATGAAAAAGGTGGCAAAGTCGTCAGCTATAGAGTTGATGCAGGAGGGGGAAGAGGAGGACAAAGGAGCAGGAAAAATGTTTTAAAAAGCATGTGAGGAGTTAGATGAATTGTTAATTTTGTTATGGTAGTATGCTCCTTTTAACAGTGGAGAACATTAGCAGAGAAGGAAGAGAGGTAGTGACTGATATACATTAAGGTCAGTAGTATTTTTGGATTTGCACCACACCCTTTCAGGCAGCTCTAGCTTTAGAACGAGTTTAGCTCCAACCAGAACAGGGGTAGGCAACATCGGTCCTAGAGTTCCGATGTCCTGCAGAGTTTAGCTCCAACCCTGAAAAAAACCCTCACCTGCCTATATCCTTAATAATCCTGAAGACCTTAATTAGCTTGTTCAGGTGTGTTTGATTAGGGTTAGAGCTAAACTCTGCAGGACATTGGCACTCCAGGACCGACATTGCCCTAACCCCGGTGTAGAATACGGGCTTGCCTGCTAGACAACTAAAAAACATTTAATAGTGGTACGGGCTTGCCTGCTAGACAAGGGGCAAACAGTGTCTAAACAAGATGTAAGAGTGGAGCAGAAAGATGGAGTTAGCACTGTTAGTATCAAAAGATGCTAACAGTTTAGGGGAAGGAAGCGAAGATGAAACCATAGCAGATAGCCGAGAGGGTGAGAGTGTGCGTAGGTTACGTAGAAAGATGACGTGGAGGGGTAAGTGATGTGTCAGGGACCATGTTGAGGTTAAGAGTGAGAAGGAAGTGATCCGAGGTGTGTAGAGAACTACAAAATGGATTTTAAGAGGGTAGGTAATAGTAACTGAATAAGATTCAAAGAAGCTGTTGATACCCAAAGATGGTAAAGGATTACATTTCCAATTATTAGAGATAAGCTGACCAGTACCTCCACCTCTTCCAGTCAAACGGGGGGAGTGGGGAAAATGAGAAATATTGGAGAGTGCTGCAGGTGTCAGCAGTGTCCCTCTGGTTTGATACAGGTCGTCTGCCAGGGCCATGAGATTTAGCTTTGAATGACTAATAAAGAAGATGTAATGAAATCGGCTTTCGTTTACAGCAGTACTGGCAATTCCAGAGACCACCAACAAAGAAAAAGAAAGTAGTGTATTAGCAGACATAGGCAAAGTGTACAGGTTGTTAGGATTGCGCTGCCTACAGTGTGTGATGACCCGTCAGACAAAACGTAAATTGAATTCAGCTAAACACACTTCACTGTTTATCATAACAAAGGTCTAAGCAAGTGCACGACACTGACAAGGTACAGTAGCTGGTCTACACGGCAACCGTTGCCGCAGTGAAGGTGAGGAGATGATTTAGCTCCGAAGAAATGGACGAAAAAAAAAAGAAAACAGTTTTCACATTGAATGGGAGAAAGAGTTCTTTTTTACCACTGTGAAAGATTCCTGCATGTGTCTCATTTGTAGGGCGACTGTGCCGATGGCAAAGCGGCACAATGTGGAGAGACAATTCCGAATGTGTCACGCAAACTACCATGCTAACTACCCGCCGGGCAGCGCACTACGAGCAGAGAAAGCCCGCGAGTTAAAGGCAGGTTTGTGGCAAACCGCAGTCTTTTTTTGCACGAGACCCGTGAAAAACTCCCAAAAAGCAACCAAAGCCTCATTTAGAGCTACACATTTCTTGATTAAGAAAAAGAAGGCATTTTCAGATGGGGAGGTTTTCAAAGAAGCAATGATGATAATTGCAAAATTTTGCTTAAAGACGAGAAATATGGAACGGATATAATCTCCACTCTCTCCGATGTCTAACTGGGGGCAACTACAATGGTTAGAAGTGTGTCAGCTATGTCTGGGAACTTGGCCGATAAGCTGGACCGGGATCTGGCGAAGTACATGTTTCACAATCCAAATCCAACGTGTGACTACACCATACACAGCAGCTGATGGTCTTTATCCACATATTGCCCCCTCCTTGCTCCCCCAACCTTCTCCTCCCCCTCCTCCCCCCTCCGGATCCTTGGCGTCACCCTGGCTCTGGACCCTGGTTCTATGCTCTATGCTTCCTCTCCATTGCCTGCCCCTTGCCTGCCCCTCGCCCACCTCCTGAACCCCCACCCTCCCTCCTCTGGACTATCTCTGTCGGTGCGAGGATGCACCATTCCGGGAGGGGGCAAACTGTTACAGTGCCCTTGTGTTTAAATACCCTGTCTGTTAAGTTCCAGTGGGTCCGCTATTGTTTATCGTTTGACGTTTGATGACTACGTTGAATGCAACGATGATCTGTGTTTGGTTGTGCCCCTGTTCTCCTGTGGATCATTAAAAGTACACTTTTCTATATCTCCTTCGTCGAGCGTTTTGCTAGCACACCAACACTTGTAACAGTTCTCTTGTTTTTGGCTTTATATAACCATTGAAAAAAACACCCAAAGTTCATAGTATGAATATGTACATGTTTTTTTTGTTTTTTTTTTTGTTTTTTTTTACAAATTGTGAATAAAAACAGAATGCAATGATGTGGAAGTTTCAAATTTCCAATATTTTTATTCATAACATAATATAGATGGACATATCAAATGTTTAAACTGAGAAAATGTATCATTTTAAAGGAAAAAATAAGTTGATTTTTTAAATTTCATGGCATCAACACATCTCAAAAAAAAGTTGGGACCAGGCATATTTACCACTGTGTGCATCCCCTCTTCTTTTTTATAACAGTCTGTAAATGTCTGGGGGACTGAGGAGGGACAAGTTGCTCAAGTTTAGGAAAGGAATGTTGTCCCATTCCTTGTCCTAATACAGGCTTCAGTTGCTCCAACTGTCTTAGGTCGTCAGTGGTTTCATCTTCCTCTTTATGATGCACCAAATGTTTTCTATGGGTGGAAAGATCTGGACTGCATGCTGGCCATTTCAGTACCCCGGATCCTTCTTCTTCTACGTCAGCCATGATGTTGTAATTGATGCCGTATGTGGTCTGGCATTGTCATGTTGGAAAATGCAAGGTGTCTTCAGGGAAAGTACCTAGAACTTGGATATACCTTTCAGCATTGATGGTGCCTTTTCCAGATGTGTAACCTGCCCAATGCCACATGCACTCATGCAACCCATACCATCAGAGATGCCAGGCTTCCTGAAACTGAGCGCTGATAACAACTTGGGTTGTCCTTGTCCTCTTTAGTCCGGATTTGATGGTGGCATTCGCAGTTTTCCAAAAAGAACTTCACGTTTTTGATCGTCTGACCACAGAACAGTTTTCCACTTGCCACAGTCCATTTTAAATGAGCCTTGGCCCAGAAAAAACACCCCTGCGCTTTTGGATCATTTTTAGATATGGTCTTCTTGTTTGACCTATAGAGTTTTAGCCGGCACGGCGAATGGCAACGTGGGATTGTGTGCACCAACAATTGTTTTCTGGAAGTATTCCTGAGCCCATGTTGTGATTTCCATTACAGTAGCATTCCTGTATGTGATGCAGGGCCGTCTAAGGGCCCAAAGATCATGGCCATCCAGTATGGTTTTCCGGCCTTGACCCTTACGCACAGAGATTGTTCCAGATTCTCTGAATCTTTGGATGATTTTATGCACTGTAGATTGATGATAACCTTCAAAATCTTGCAATTTTTCTCTCTGAGAAACTGCTTTTATTGATATTGCAGCATTGGGGGGAATTGGTGATCCTCTGCCCATCTTGACTTCTGAGAGACACTGCCACTCTGAGAAGGCTCTTTTTATAACCCAATCTGTTGCCAATTGACCTAATAAGTTGCAAATTGGTCCTGAAGCTATTTCTTATAGTGTACATTTAACTTTTCCGGCCTCTTATTGCTACCTGTCCCAACTTTTGGGGATGTGTGTAAACTCACTTAAATAACTTCAAAATGAGCCAATATTTGGCATGACATTTCAAAAATGTCTCACTTTCAACATTGATATGTTTATCTATATTCTAACTGTGAATAAAATATACGTTTATGAGATTTGTAAATTATTACATTCCTTTTTTACTCACAATTTGTTATAGTGTCCCAACTTTTTTGGAATCGAGCTTGTAAAAAGCTTTTAATGATGCCCTTCCTTTTTTCTTCCACTGAAATGAAAACAACCCAAGGGTATTGTTTAATAGAAATTAACTGTTTAACCTTTGCACCTCGTTCAGCCTTATTCCTTTCCTATGGAATTTCTTGTGCAACATGTTTCTGTCTTCATTCCAAATACACTGTCAGGAATAATTTCACAGTAGTTTTCAATGTTAAACCATCATCACCATTTGATGTTGGCAGCTGGGTTCAGTGTATGTCAGTGTTCACAGCTCTATCCATAAGCTACAACAATGAAAAAAAAAAATAGAGAGAGAAATTGTCTCTTCATTAGTAAACTTAAGTTGTTCTGACAGGATGCTGTGGAAAAACCCACTGACCTCTCAGCATGAAAATTCTCTTCTCGCTGTCTGCATATAGTTTCTAGAATATTTATATACTATAAAGGCAGAAGCGTTTCTTTATCATAATGGTTTTTTGCTTTTGGGGGTTCGTGCTTCTGGCCGTTAGTTTGCGTTATCAGTGTTAAGATGTGCCGTTAATTTGCCTGTTGTTCAATGGCGTATCTGAAATAACAGCAATTTGCATCTACTACAAGGCTCCAATTTGAATGAACAAATAGAGTTGAGTAATTTCTCTTTACAAAGTGTGACACATGTCAATCTTTTATTACACATGCAGTGTTTACTTGGACCTGAATCATGTGTTGTTTGGCAAAAGGGGAACATTAGTAGAGGGTACACACGCATATTCGTATTGGGGTGATCTTAATCGCAGTTCCGCGCCCATGCCTTTGAAGCTCTCCAGAATATTCAACAAAGATTTTGTTCTTATGTAAAGAGATATTATTCTGTGTATAAAACTGTCAAATTATTCACATAATATCATTACCTATCTACACAAATTTGACAGGTTGAAAAGCTTAAAATACAAAGGAAACAGCAGCATTTTCTTTATTATTATTATTATTATTATTATTATTATTATTAAATGCTATAGAACACGCTCAAAAAGAAAATCAATTTACTCTCATGCCATCCCCAAGATTGTACAGACTAGACTTTCTTAGGATGAGGGGTATTTTTCTTTCTTTTAACCAAGACGTTCATTATATCTGGGATGGCGAGTAATTTTAACCCATTTTGAGATGGACTATGCCGGATTTAAAATAGACTATATATTCATAATTACGACTACACTTTTTTTAGACTAGTTATAATCTAGATATGTGTTCTTATCAGATCTGCTAAGTAGGAAAATGATACGACCTGCCCAACCCAACATGTTTCTTGCATCATTTTTTTGGTTTGTTGCAAAACATTGCACATTACCGTGTCCATATGCATCTTTTTTTTACGCCCTTAAAATGCAAATATATCATGATCAAAAACTGAACATTGAGATCCTCCTACATAAGTCATAACCATACATTTTTCGAGAACCAGATCTGGATGATTAATGGGATAATGATGGATTGCGTTCGCATGCTGCTGCTCGTTATTTCTTTCAGGTAAGGGATTATTGTAAACATTACAGATTACTTTTCAGAAAAATAGATTAGAATATATATATATATAATATTTATATATATATATATATATATATATATATATATATATATATATATATATATATTAATATATATATATATATATTGTGTGTGTGTGTGTGTGTGTGTGTTGTGTGTGTTGTAATGTTATCAGTGTTATAATATCATTTTTATATATTGACACCAATATATATCAATATATATATATATATATATAGTATATATCATATAGTCAACCAATCAATTTTTTTTGTTTTTGAATAAAATGCCTTTATTATTTAAGCCATTAATTAATCTAATTAGACCGGTTAATTTATTTATTTACTTTATTTATTTACTTTATTTTTGGCTGCCAGATACTTCATACTTCAGATCTCAGTTTTAGACTGATAATGCATGTGTCACTATCAGGGATTTTAAAAGAACTTTTGTGCTGAGTTTCACTTGCAAAATGATGTCTAAAGTGGCAAAATTTTATTGGGTGGTCTGTCTTTATGGTTTACCATACTATTGTGCAGGGAATAGGCAGCCCACCCATAAATACTGTCTTGGCCCTGTTTTGGGTGCAGAAATAAACTGCAAATAAACCCACTACACCCTGTAGAAGAACCATTTTGGTTCCCAAAAGAACCTTTCAATGAAAACTCTTAAAAGAACCAAATATATACTATAGTGAGATTTATTATTATTATTATTATTAATATTATTATTATTATTATTATTATTATTAGAATTTTTTAATCTACACCTTAAAAAATATAAGTTCTTTATTGGCAGCTTTGGTTCCATGGAAACTTTCTATTGCACACAGTGTTCTTTAAAGTGGAAAAGGTTCTCCATGAATGAACTGTGTTCCGATTGACATGTACATTCATTCACGGATTTGCACTACACCATTTCCTGCAGCGTCTTCACACACAGATGAAACTTACTAGAGAAGTGTGACATAATATACCTCTGTAAATGAATAAAATTAAAATTCACATCATGCACACTGTAATGCCCTTTGAATGAAACATATCTGGAATCATGGCAGAATCACAGTCGAATAGAACAAACGTCTGACGTGATAAGAGAAACATACAAAATGTGCATCACGAAACCCACTTTTGGAAGTGTAAATATAATTTTTCCAGTATAAATATCCTTCTTTTTTTTTAAGTTCTTCATGGAACCATGAATGCCAATAAAGTGTTTAAAAACAATATATGAAATCATATTTTACCAAAACAAAAGTTCTAACAAAACCATAATTCTGATCTCTTCTAATCTGAATTGTTTTCTTCTGTTTGAACAGTATTTATAAATAAGACGTTAGTGGGAGGATGGGGTAATCCACCGCCTACTACGACTGCTGCCACAACATCTGCTCCTATGACCACCGTACCAAGTACTGCAGCAGCAACTACCAACCCTATTACCACTACTACCAGTCCTAACAACACCCCTTTATAAACAACTCCAAACCCACAACAACACCTGTTATCACTACTACCACCCCTGTTATAACTACTACCAATCCTACTACCACCCCTGTTATAACTACTTCCAATCCTACTACCACCCCTGTTATCACTACTACCAGTCCTACTTCCACCACATTAAGTGCTATGACCACCACATCACCCATAACTACCACTTCATCAACATCAACTACCATCCCTAACCAGCTTTTAACCACTTCTCAATTTCTCTACAGGTATGCATTTCAGAAGAGTTCCGCTAAATTCTGGCCTGTAAAAATAAATAAAAGACCATTTCAAGTTTTGGTTCGAGGATGACTTATTAGTTTCATTTGCAGGTAATACCCTTTCCAGAGGAAACACTCAACGGTTTGACCTTCCCACTAACTGTGATTGGTCAGACTAGTCTATTCACACAGCTTTGCCCTCCAGGAACAGCCAGTGGTATGTAATATTACAAAGTAAACAGTCCATAAAATGACAAAAAAAACATAATCCATAAGCCCTACCCGTTCAGTGAAAAAAAAAGACAATTAATTATAAGATAATAGGCCATACATAATCTCATGTCTTTATCTTGACAATTCTTATATAAACAACAAACAAAAATAAAAAAATAAAATGCCACAAACTTAAATATATATAGTGTAATTCTAAACTGTAATTCAGTGTCAGACCTATTTGTCATGTCAGTAATAAGTACAATAAGCATAATGCTAAAATTCCTATGTTTGGAACTTGTTTATTTATTTCGGTTTTGTGCCCTTCTATGGAAGCAAGCAAATGTATACGAAATACCGAAGTTGCTTTTGTGTCCTGTTTTATTATATGTATCTTCTGTAGCTGGTTTTTCCAAAATGGCCCTTCAGCTCAGTGGTTACTGAACTCTTGTACCCACTTTTCCCAGCATTTGCCAGTGTGAGTTACTAAGCGCAGTTCTGGACCTGTGGGCTTGAACTGGGAGTGGTTGTTAGAACGGCAAAGTAACGACTGGCCAGGGCTGTATATTTATTGGTGCTTTGCAAATTCTAGGAAGTAGTGCATCAACTGATTTGACAATTTTTAACGAATTTACACGTATATCTATTTGAATGATCAAATAGTTGTTTATTGCTAAACTGTTTCTACTATTGTAGACTGTATCATGGTTAGTGAATAATAGACATATTATATATATATTGTCATTTCCATTTAAGCGGAGCATTAGCAACTTTACTTAATTGTATTATATTATATTGATCCATTTTTTAAAAAATGTTAAAATTGAAGCCCTAATTACCATACATTGGCTTGTATAAAAAATATAATTATGTTATATACTAAATATTTTGAGTTTGGTGGCATTTTAATGATGATAATTGAGTTTGATTACTGTCGGCAACACACATAGCTTGTCTTGCACCAAATAAACTGATTGATAACCAATCAGGACTTATGATAGTTAGTTAATCTAGAGCTCACGTATCAGATGTAAAAAATAAATAAATAAAATACAGTTGTAAAAAATATTACAGGGCTCGCACAATATGCAGTACAGGCCTTGTGTTTGATCCCGACTCATGGCACACAGGGTGAGGATGCTCCTTTTGAATTAACAAATATTGGCAACTATGTGTTTCCTGCGTTGCTCTTCATGTTTTAGGGGAACTCCTGGAAGAGAATGATGTACGTTTCCCGTCTCGATGTTCCAGCCATGCTCCACCTCCAAACCTGAGCACCTAACATCTCCAGAACATCACCTGCAGCTTGCTTTGATTGTCCAATAACCCTGCTGTCCCGCATAGCTTGTTTAAATGAGGTAAGAATGTACAAACAGTTACAATATAGTTAATTTGTTTGTCTGAACAAGGTGACTAGAATTTAAAATCATTATGTAGAAATGTAAATATATATTGTAATAATCGATAAATGATATAATCTTTTATACAGTCAGTTGGCAGAGCTCATGGGTGGCCACCATCATCTCCACAGCTTCAATGACACACTGAGAGAACTGGAAGACGACTAACCCTCTGTAAGACGCACTACAAAGGCTCTGTGAAAGTATTTTACACTCCACACATAGCTCTGGTCACACTACACAAACATCAATATACACTTGTGAAATGTTATTTAATAACTAACAAATGAGCAACACAACCACTTTCTTGTAATGGGAGCTTATTTACAACCCACGCCACAAACCAAACATTACACATAAATAAATGATATATGTTTTCACTATTAATATTAGTTTACTTATTTTAGTCATATATTATATAATTAACCCAATATCCCATTATATATAGATATCTAGATATATCATATTTAAAACAAGAAACAAATTAATTAAACCTGCAAGATTTAGCTAAATCATTAAAACTCTAAAGAATGGACCAGATTATAATAAAATGTCCTCCGACAATCTAAGCATCAATTCTCTCATTATCACTCACCAAAGTGCACACTATGTAAAAAAGACTGTCATTAACTGACAAACTAGTGATTTAAAGGGAGCCTTCTTTACACTTGCTATTCATATCAATTGTCAAGTATCACAGCTAAAAAATATAAATAAAAATTCATCCGCATTTAAATGCAGATGTGTATCATATTCCTTAAAAATATCAGACATGCAAGATTTGAGCTGGCAGACGCCGACATCGATGCTAGAGATGCAATGCACGGAGGCATCGTACTTCTTATTATGTCTACTATTAAAAATTTTATATCAACTTACAATGCTCCACAATCTTGCGTTTCGGTTTAATTTTTGAGTAACCCTTTCTGCATGCGTACACAACAAATTATTTACTTATGTGTAAATTCATAGTTTCAAAATGTAGAAACTGCCATTTTATTTGCAGTCCTGCTAGCATTTATATAATTTATTTGTACAATAATATTAACTTAAACACTGCTTATAATACTTCTTTTATTATTATACTGGCAAACCCCATAAGATTTTATTAAACAAGTTTATAAGAGGGGGCCCAGGGCATCCGTTTTAAATCTTGATTAAGAACCGTGGTTTCCCGGACACTAATGTAATCAACGAATTGGAGCGGCATCGGCCCGTTTAGATCATTTTAAAACTCAGATAGCATTCAAATTTACAGGTTATAACTTAATCTGTTTGCGGGTTGTATAACTTGTGAAGATTTACTTTTTAATGCCGATCCCATACTGTAACTAAAAAAACTGTGGCCTCTATTTCTTATTCATATTCAAGTGGTTTGTGTGCGAAAAAAAATTATTGTATTTTAACTGCGCATGCCATGACAGGGAGGGGCGCCCTCATCGTTTCACATAATTTTTTTTTTCCTGATTATTTTAAATAACTTAAAATTGGGGTGTCTCACATACATTGAAAATATATCTACAGAAAGCTTGAAATGTCTACGTTTTAAATGAACCAATTCAAAAAAAAAAAAAACAAAAGCATTATGTAATCTGTGAAGTATATCATACTGTGGAGATGAGAGTCCCATCACCTGGTGAATTTCATCTTGCAGCCGACAAAAAACATTAGTTTTTATTAAAATCACATGAAAGATGGAGACGACAAGACAGGTGTTAGGGTGCAGACCCAGCTGAAACCGAAACCTCATCGTATCCTCTGCTGAAAGAACAGCTCGTTGAACTTGGAAGGAAATTAAGTGAAGGCTGGGCCATATCTAAGCTCTATTATGTTGTGAAAGCTGTGTTTACCTAGGGAGACCAAACTAGCAGCTTATAAATCTCGACCATCACTCTTCTTGAGTTAGAGGTTACATTACGCTAAATACTTAACATTGTTGCATTGGTGGTTAAAATAAGCAAGAAGTTATTAAGAAACTTTGTGTTTTCACCATTTTTGTTTTCTATTTTGCCACAAAAAATAATACAAACACATCCACCACAGTCTCTCCTGAGCAATGACGGTGTTTTGTTCCCTGAATGAATCAACCGTTTTATAATAATTTTGGTTCAATCAGCAATGAACATCACTTATTAACAGTGACTTGCTGACACTCTACGTTTCGTATTATTTTTCACATTTAAAAAAATCTTTTGATTATTTATTTTATTATTTATTTAAATTTCAAATGAGTTAGGGCTATTCAACATTTTATGTCCTCATATATCAAAACATTATTTTCTGCATTCGTAATGGCAGGTTAATGCATTCATGTCGCTGCATTAAAACAGTGTGGAAAACAACAATCTAAATGCCACTTCTTCTGAGAAGCTTCTGTGTTTCCTCCTGCCATTGAAAAGTGTGATTTGTTTATACTGGATTTTGTCCTGGTAACAGGCCCAAATGTCTTATATTAGATTCTAAATAAATAACTGATTACTTTTTAATTAAACAAACAACTAGTTTGAGATTTAAAAAATGCCTATACCCCATCGGGTGGCAAAAAACTCAGTTTCCCCTGAGAGCGGCCGCAGTCCCTGCAGAGTTTAGTTCCAACACACATACCATGTACGTTTTCCCAATAAGCCTAAATGATTACATTAGCTGGAGTCAGGTGTGTTTAATTAGGGTTATATCTCCGCTCTGTGTTGGGGGGCTGTGCCCCCCAGGGGGGGGTGCGCGGCTGGGGAGTCTGACACCCTAGGTCTATCCCTGTGGGTTGTTTTTCCTCCCCTCCCACTGTTAAACTGTAACTAGGTAATTCTTTACTCTGAGTAATTTTTAGCAATCTACTTTTGTACTTTACCTTGAGGGGTAATATTTAGACGTCTCGTATCACTTGTAGTTATAAAATTTCATTAATGTAGGATACTTTTACTTGAGTAGAATATGTTTTTGAACTCTTTCCACCTCTGATCAAGAATCAGACGTTTTTTTTACCAAGAATGAACCGAAATAGAAAACATTTAGCTTCTAATCTGTGTTATAAATATATATATATATATATATATATATATAAATGGACTATAGCCTAAGACTATCTCATGTTTTGAAATTAACTCACTGTAAATTTTCTAATGGTTTTTAAGGATGTTATAATGGTATATTATACTGTTATTGTTGTTTTACTTCGTTGTTTCATCTCCGTTTACAAACTAACATTTTACAATTACAGTCAGTTTGCAATCCGTCCCTTTACAGCCACCTGGCAGTAGTTTATAAATGATTTTAACATGTGACTGACTTGCAGTTAACGCCACAGGCATCACGATTTTTTTAGCGTTATTACCCATGCTGGTTGTCCACCTACTATATATATATATATATATATATATATATATATATATATATATATATATATATATATATATATAACAAATGTAAAAAGTTAATTTAATTTTAGTGGCTAATAAAATATAATAACAAATATATATATATAATTTTATGTAAATAATTAAACTTAATTATTGTTCATGCTATTTTATGAAACAATACGATACGATAAACTTTATTGTGAGACTGAGTCTGAAATTTATCTTGTGTTACAGCAGGTTCACTTAAAAATTACAGTACTTTATCACATAAACAACAAAGACTACAGAACTCTCTCTCTCTCTCTCTCTCTCTCTCTCACACACACACACACACACACACACACAAAGAGCATTTACTTTTTATATTTTTTAGAGTTATTCAATGCTAATACAGCTTGATGTACAAATGAATTCTTTAACTTAATTACGACTGTATCTTGGGACCTTATATCGTTGATTAGATGGCAACAGTACAAATTCATTTCTACAACACATGATTAGGTTCAGAAACTATTTTGGGGGGGGGTTTTTATTACAAGTCTTACAAGATTATAATGATAAGATAGTTCATATGCTTTTTGAAGTGGCTGACCCACTATTTTAGAGCAGATTTTTAGTAAGTTCAGTAGCTTTGTTTTTAGACTAACAGATGGACTCATATAACAAACCGAATTACAGTACTGCAAGAGCACTCATGATTACAGACATAAAAAACAATAAAATAATCTGCTTTCTTGCTCTCCAAATGACCTCAGTCTATGGAGAAAGTAGATTCTTTGCATTGATTTTTTACAGGTACTATCTATATGATCTCTCCATGATAATGCCTTTTGTCTATCCATACTCAACCTAAGTACTTATATGCTTCTACTTGTTTGATGTTCTCTTCATGTATAACAACAGGTGTTGTATAAAAATGTCAGCAACAGGCCCGCTAATACTATCTCCATAAAGTTAATACTGAGAGGCATTTATAGTCACACCATTCAACCAGTTTGTTTACCTTGGTATTTTTCTTTTCTTTTTGTGTAAACCTTTTTTTTGTTGTAGTCATTATATATATAAATCAATTATAAATAGTCATTATTTAAGTGAAAAAATACTAATTTAAATACTACTGCATATATATTTATTTGTCCCTTAACAACATTTACATTTTAGATTGTATATAACTTACTCAACAAAACTTATGTAAAATAGATACCGTGCGTAAAACTTCTGAACTTTATAACTGAAGAAAATGACTAAGAATTGCGCCTTGTGTATTATATTATAGGCAACTATAATATTGTTGTTGTTGTTGAGATGGATAGTGTTAACCCCCCTTTTTTTTTTTTTTTTGCATGTTAATAATAATTTCTATAGTCTCACAAAGGACTTTTGGAGGATTTTTGCTTTTGAACAGATACGCAAAGAAGACTCCTAGGGTGTATACTGGTGCAGCCAAGCCTAGCGGTGCAAAGCATCAGGTTGCCAAATTGGACACTACAAGTGCAATTCTACTCTACAACGGGTCAGTGCGAAGGAAACCTCATATATAAAGCTCATATAAAACTAATTTACTATACATCTGCTGATGATATTCAAGAAAGAACTGTTTATACTCCTTAAAAACTAAAGAACTTAAGTTGCATTTAGTTACTGTACGGACTGTGAGAGTATTTCTCCTGAAAGAAATCGGATGCAGGTGCAGGCCGGCTGCTAACTGGTCATCCTCTTCAGGGACGTCCCCAGTTGATCTCCTGTTAACTATGAAACTGCAGAATGATTCCAAAAATGACTGGGGTAACTGTTTTATGTTTCTGTTTCTCATTTTGGTGTTCCTTAAAAAGTCAAAGTTTGGAGGCCCTTTTCCCTTCTGTTTCCCCATAGGGAACAAAAATCTCGGTATTGGAGTTGTGCTTTATGAAAATGATAAGTTTTTCAACTCAAAACAATTTAATAGTGAACTCGATACCAAGAGAAGGAGTGAGGGTGTCGACCAGCAGCCTGTCAGACAGAAAAAGCTTGCTTGATAACGTGGAGTTCACCATCAAGACAGAGGTAAATGATTGTAAAATCATAATGATTACATAAAATATAGCAGCCTCAGTCACTTGTGTTATTACTCAATGGGAATATTCTACATATGAATAATGTACAATCAGTTGTTACTTCAAAATTAACCCTGGTCAAGAAATAAATAAATAAATAAATAAATAAAATGAATGAATGAATGAATGAATGAACAAATAAATAAATAAATAAAAGGAAATAAATAATAATAATAATATTGAAATTAAATAATGAAAATACTGATCTAATATTGACAGAAAAAAAGAATTATAATTTATGTATTTTTCATGAATATTTTTCTGAATATTTTAATAAAATTAATATAATAATTAAAACAATAGTGTACACATTTAAAATCATACTTTTGAATAAATTGTATACATTAAATTTGAATGTAATAAGGATACAATAAATTAGGAATGAAACAAGTTAATTAACTAACTAGTTAAACATTACATGCATTTAAGTGTAGTCACCAATATTGATTATTTTTGCATGTTAACAATTTTTGTATCTTTGTTCTCATATAGTTACAGCTTAAAGACTTTCTATAGAAAGTAAATACTAAGTGCATTGCATTGTGTCTTTCTTTTTCCAAATACATCCCGGCTCAGCATCTATGACTTTGCCTGTGTTTTTGGGACTACGCCTCAATAGACTGAGAACCGTGGGCTGCGTCAAAATACGCCGATCCCAGTGGAGTGCACTGTGACTGTAACCACACAAACCAACTTTGCTGTTCTTGTGGTTAGTTTAACATCATATTTTCAGCTAGTGACTGCCTAGCAGGCAGCATAATGGAATATACTTTCCCATAGAAACTCACTAGTTGCAGTAAATAATGTTCCCCCAGCGTGAAGGCGCAGGGAAACAATTCGTACTGATTTCAAAAGATCTGCTGTTAGCAGGTTTGCCTTAGTCAGTCAAGTCACCTTTATTTATATAGCGCTTTATACAAAAAAGATTGTGGTCAAAGCAACTGCACAACATTAATTAGGAAAAAGAGTGTGTCAATTGAATGCAAAATGACAGTTAAAGGAATTTCATCTTGGATTATGTTAGTGATGTCATTCATCGTCAGTTCCGTGTGTAAAAGCGGACAGCTGGCCAAGGTAAACCCCACAAAACTCCATCAGGACAGTAATGGAGAGCGAAAAGAACCTTGGGAGAAAACCCCCAAAGTGTTACCGGTTTCCGATTTACCTAATGGTAAAAGCAGCCTTAAAAATCCTTTAAAACGCGGATTTGGATATTAGGAAGCGTAATTAGTGTGCTATGTGTAAACCCAGGGTAAAGAGATAGGTATTTAATCTAGATTTAAACTTGCGAAGAGTGTGTCCTGCCTGCCCGAACAATGTTAGGTGGGGTTATTCTAGTAGAGTTTGGACGCTAACTAGGAAAGAGGATCTGTCCGCCCCGCAGTTGATTTTGATAATTCTTGGTAGTCATCAAATTGCCCTGATGGTTTGTGGATGGGGAATGCACGCGGACGTGGAGGACTGACTATAATGTAACCAAGAGCTTGTTCAAATACTGGGTTGCTAAAACCAGGTTCCTCAATATCCGTGCCCGCGGGGAGAGAATAATGTTTGGCCCGCGCTAATTTCAAATAAATGTGGAATGAAAATTCAAAACGCAAGCAGTCAGGAAAGCTACATTAACTACACCGGACGACGAGCAGCGCGGCGCGATGACAAATCCCCCGACAGAAAACTGCTGGCACTCGTTCTATTTATGACTGCCGCTGACACAAAGTTCAAAATATCTGCATCTGCTGTTTGTCGTCCTGGTCGCGGTTTAGATTATACCATGTGACAGCTAAAAACATGGCCAAGTGTTAAGTACAGAAAAGTGGACACTGAAAATAGATGTATTTCAGATGTGAAATGGACTCTTGAATGACAGTTTTGAGGTGATTGTGAGTGAGTGTGATACCATCTCTATGGATGCTGGGTTAGCAGTGAGTTCTAGTTGTAACGTAGAGTTTGCTTTAGCATCATTTTATTTTTCAAGATCTGAGTGGGGTAAAAAATCTATGTGTTGCTTTGCTTACACTATAGCTATTAAAGTGCACTAATATCAAACTCACAGTTAGAACTTTTAACAGCTGAAGTACAATCACATAATCATTACCTGAGATTATCAATGTCATTTTTTTTGTATGTTTGTTTCCTTGCCGTACTGACTTCTGCAAGAAATAAAAAAGCATTTTCTAAAATAGATTGTCCTGTCGCTTATTGTGTCACGTGGGTCGCTGTCGCGGGTGGTTGTAAAGACAAAAACTACGATGGAAAATACGTTTTATCTCGCTTGTCAAGTACTGTTTGGGACCACAACGGTGTTTCAGTTTGATTACCGCCCCAAAAAATCTAAGTATATAAAATATGCAATGCTGATATTGATTTAATATTTGAATCTGCAACCCTTAGGGCAAGTGGAGAGAAGAGAGATCCAGTCTGGAGATGAAAGAAGGAACAGTTGGATTTGCATCGGGCAGAGCATGGAGATCCAGATTTTTTTTGTTTGTTCATTATGTTTTTAATATTCACAGGCAAAGTTCTTCTGTATCTAAAAGCAAAAGTGGCGTCATATTGTTGTTTGAATAAACAGACTACAGGGGTGGAAAATATGAATATTTATTCTTGTGGACCATCTTTTGATTATTTTAGACATCAAAAGCAACAATACTATAATAATTGTAATAATTTTCAGTATATATATATATAGTATATATAGATATATATATGTATAGATATATTATTAAATTAAATTTTAGCATTTAGCAGACGCTTTTTATCCAAGCAAAACCTTACAGTTGCAGTTCAGGCTATCAAGTTGTTTACCTATCATGTGTTCCGCGGGGAAATCAAACCCCCCACACCTTGCGCTTGTTAACGAATGCTCTACCCCTAACCGCTTGAGGACGCAGGAGCACTAACAGATATATATCTATAAAATAGGTCAGTGGCCCTTGGCTTGAGGTATCGTTCTGGCAGAATTCGGCCTCCTCTGTGAAAACTAATTCTAGGAACCCTGTGCCTAAACCATTCAGGCTTTATAAGTAATAAGCAAGATTTTAAAAAGTCTAACTAGCAATGTTTGATAGGGAACCCAGTGCAGTGTTTGATAGAACCTCGGCGCTAATCATGATCATATAGACTTCTGGTTCTAGTACTTCGACTCTAGGCTACGGCTCTACTGTTTGCTCTCCTGCGTGAACCAGTTTGGAGTTTTGTTGTATATTAAGCGTGCAGAACAACCACATACCAATAAAGCATTCCAATAATCTAACTCCCTTGATGTCATAACGGCATGGATTATAACTTTTCTCTGCGGCATTTGACATTGAAAGCATAGGCTGTAAATTTAGATATATTGTTTTGAGATGGAAAAATTGAGCTTTACACAATGCTAGTAAGACGTAACTATTTGTTATGTTCAGCGTACCTTAATGTGGGTAGTTAGTAAATAACCACACGAGCACTTTAATGTTTGGTGAATGTAGATGACTAGTATTATTTATTATCGAGGTATTTCTCTCTCTTTTGTTATAGATGAGCTTTAGAGCAAGACTACACTTATTCTGGGAAGCTTTTAAACTGGGATCAGCTTGTGGGTATGGCAGTCTGTCTATTGGGGTTTGGTCCTCTACCGCTATTTTATCAAATTAAGACCAGGTTAATGCACTGGATACACTTAAGAAAAATAGTCCCTTTACTGTACGTTGTAAACCATGGGAAAATAATTATGTCATTGTACAGTATACTTTGATTTAGGGAGCATGCACAATTAATCAAATTTCTTAATCGCAATTACAATTTACTGATGTCCACCAATTTCATATCGTTTTAAGCAGCTTTTAATCATTAGTTCTACACATGCTTAAGATTTTTTTTTTTCTTTCCATTGTTTTCATTTAGTTTTTAGTATCAACATTATAATATCATGCATATTTTTTACTTTTTTTATTTTAAAGAAGAAACCTGAATCCAATTTATAGTTGAGCATTTGAGGCTTAAAAACTATAGAAAAGCAATACAAGTTTTGTCAGTTTGAGTGTTTTCAGCTGTTTTATTTTTTATATAAATAACAGTATATATGGCAATGCAGTTCCTTCAAACAGTGGTATAACGCTATTCAAAACATCATTATATACAAATTTTTTTTTTTTTTGTTTGTGATCAGCATGATTAATAATCGCAATTACAATTTCAAGGGGAATAATCGACAATTATGATTTTTGTCATAATCGTGCAGCCCTACTTTGATTTCATACTACTGAATGAACCATATTGTTGCAAAATGTCAATATTTAGGGTACCTTCTCATTCTACTTCAAATAATACCAACCCATTTTTACCATGCAGACACTGAGGACAAATAAGTCCTTTCTTAATCAGTATTTTGTCGTTATATTTTCCAGTAAAACAATGTACTGAAAAGCATTCTTAATCAAAGAAATGTATTTAGAACAAAATTGCTAATTTGTTTTACATAGTATATTGTTGGAAATCAGGTTCCCCATACTTTATTTATTTATATTTTACGCATAAGTCTAGCAATATTTTAGTGGATTGTGTGCTTCCCCCTAAAAAAACGTATTTTACCCGATAGTGTAAGATAAAATAAATAATAAAATTCAAATACATTCTATATTCTAATTATTTTATTTTTATTTTAATTATTTTTTTTTAGGGATATCCAATATATTAGGATCCATATCTATTTTAGTATCATGTAACATTCATTCTATAAAAATGCTATTTACAAAACCGTTAAAACGTATTCTTTCAGTCAAATCAATCAATGTTCTATGTTTCATACTGCACAATATAATGTTGTGATGCCTTAATGTTGTAATGCTTGATTTACATTTAGCATTTACAATTATTTAACTTTTTTATAGTGTTTTATTTTTATTTATTTTTATTTGGACAAAATAGTATAGAATTTTATTATTGTTCATGTGTTGGTTATTTTTCACCATAAAAAAGCAAATAATTATTAGCATACTGTTGCCAGGATTTTACATTACTCGCTGCATCAAATAACAACTTTTTACTGGAAACAGAGACAAAACACAGATTTTTTTTTTTTTTTTTTTTTTTTTCAAATTTATTGCAGATCATGTATTTCTATTGTATCATGTCCACCAAAATAATAGTAATTCTATAGAACTTGGTTTATGGAAAGCAGTCAAAATTAAAGTTGTATTTCATTTTTTATTAATCCTCAGGCATCTGATTTTTTTTCATAAACTCTACAGAAAACAGAGAAGAGTCCCAACTCCACTATGCTCTTAGTGAACCGCTGTTTGTGCAATGACCCACCTCCTACCTGCTCTTCATTTTTGGGATCAACAATCCTGTCAAGAGCTCAAGAGGCATTCAGATTTCATGGAGCAGAAGTGTTATTCCTTCTTCAGTATTTGCAGTGAGAGGAATATTGATCAGGGTCCTTGTACAGCAAGTCAAAGCTCTTTTTGCAGTACTTCCTGCTGGCCACATTTGCCTGGAACAGCCTGTATGCGGCCTCTGTGTTTTTCCCTCATTATAAATGCCCTCAACGGTCCGCCCCCCGAGCTTTCCCGTGCACACATCGCCATGACAGTCGGCTGGGGTACATTTAACACACGATATTAAAAGTCATGACAGTTTGATTCTGTTTGCTAGTTACCTTGTAAATAATAGATAGATGGTAATTAAATATGTTTATATCTAATAGTAAGACTTCTGACTGCTATCTGATTTCATGTTATATGTAATGTTAATATTAAAATTCCTATAACTATATAGTGAATATACTACTATAAACAGTAAAATAATACGATCATTTTAAAAATGCTATATGGAAATTTAGGCTTCACAACATTTATAAAGTATCAGTATGGAAATGGATATTCTTTTTGAGATTAGCTGAAGATGATGCATTTAAACCATTGATTATATGTATGTTGTATTGTTAAAGATTAACTTACTTGAAGTGAGCAAAAGTAGCCTAGCTCTGAGCAATATATAACATGAGAAAGGAGCATGAGTATAATCAAATAATTTATAATAATCATTCCTGAATAATCACTTCAATATAGATATTGTCTAGGTCTGCCTTGCGGTTCATTGTCGGCATCTCACTGTCCACCACCTACAGCTTTAGGAACCCTTTAGGTTATCGACAAGAGGAGTTGTATGTGAAAAATCGCTTTCTATCGCTTTATCCCACCTTATATTTCCACAGCAGGAAGATGAGCTATTTTCTGTGAAACTGTGGTAGAAACCTTCCACTTCTTTAGCCACTAGAGTTTAAATGACTAGAAAAATAACAGTCAGTAAATGGGAGAAAAAACTCTTCCCAGATAGCAACACATACTGTCTGCAAGATGTCTGTTAAAGATCTTTAAAGCATCTGCTGTTGTACAAACATCTGATAGAAGTCTTTAAGACTTGCTAAATGTCTATTTGACATCTGATTGGCAACATCAGCTATAGACGTATTGCAGATGAGCAAATACTCTACAAAATATGTCTTGCAGATTTAAATGCAGACATCAAATATACTCTGTGATGTACGTGTGGTATCAGGGAAGTAATGTGGATTTTTGTAATTTTATTTGTCCTATTAGGTTGCAAACAAAATATTTTTAATGTTAGAGCATTACTTGCACATTCCCCAGTTTTTCTCTGTCTTTTATTTCTCTTCTGTATTGTTGTAGTTGTTGGTTGGGCGTCTCTGGACAAGGCGGGAAGATTTGATCCGAAACTGGCCGATGTTGTGGGGTTTCTTGCTCCCTCTAGCGGTCATGTTGTGTTTTAACACATCTCTGCTTGTCTACTTTCTCTCAAACCATCTGCTGGGCGAATCCCAACCTCAAGAGGTACGTAAACTGAACCATGAACGAATGGTCCATGTTGAAAACAAAGTTCGAGGTTAATGTAAACTGAATTGATGCTGTTAAAGGCATACTCCATCCCAAAATGAAAATTTTGTCATTATTCACTTACCCCCATGTCGTTCCAAACCTGTAAAAGCTTCGTTAGTCTTCGGAACACAATTTAAGATATTTTGGATGAAAACAGGGAGGCTTGAGACTGTCCCATAGACTCCCAAATAAATAACAGTGTGTCAAGGTCCAGGCAAGTATGAAAAAGCATCGTCAGAATACTCCATCTGCCATCAGTGATTCAACCATAATGTAATGAAGCGGACTAGAATACTTTTTTGTAAATGAAGAAAACAAAACAATAACAACTTATTTCAAACATTTTAAGCAAAAAGCGCATCGGCGCAGCGCGGCTTACACGGAAGAGCGTACACAATCTATGTACTGCTCAGAATTGCCAAAATGGCGCTACGCTGATTTGGAGAGACACAGAGGAGAGGAATTGTTGAATAAAGTTATTATTTTTGTTTTCTTTATGTACAAAAAGTATTCTCGTTGCTTCATAATGTTACGGTTGAATCACTGATCTCACATGGACCATTAGAATGATGCTTTTCATACTTTCCTGGACCTTGACACTGTTATTTATTTGGGAGTCTATGGGACAGTCACAGCATCCCGGTTTTCATCCAAAATATCTTAAATTGTGTTCTGAAGACGAACAAAGCTTTTACGGGTTTGGAAACGACATGGGGGTATAGGGATTAATGATAAAAATTAAATTTTGCAGTGGAGTAACCCTTTAATAACAATCCTTTACTACAATATAATAAGTTTTGGTTTGAAAATTATTTGAATTCTCTCATGTGTCCAGTATCTGAGGTGTAATTCTAAGAGTGCCAACATTTGCAGTTCTGTATAGGTTAATATTTTCTATATTATTTAATATGTTCATTTTGGTTCTTTAGCTCACGAGCGACTCCTATGAAGAAAGAAGATTTTGAGTAGTTTCTCTCTGGCTGTGGTGCTCGGTTTGTCCTGGATCATTGGTTACTTTGTTCTCATCACTCATGACAAAACACTTTACATCATTCTCAGTGTGTGGTCTTTTCTCTCTCTGCAACACGACACAGGTGCGTTCATATGCTATGCTTATTATTATTATTATTGATAAACTGACACTAAGGATGGTATTTCATATTCAAAAAAATATTTTTGTTACATCTATTCAAGCTGGTGTTTTAAAATATTATGCATATCTCTGTCTTGCATTGATTGGTGACTGACCACTAAATTTTCTGTCCTTCAAAGGGTGTTCAGATTTTCATTTTATTCACACTGCAGTCTTTTCTAAGGACAAGGACTCGTAATAAACTGGATTCTAAGACTGAATCAAAGGCGGAGCCTTAAAAAATGGACACCAAAAAGAGGACAACGACAATATCATATCGCGTTATCATTCTTTTATTATTTATATTTATTTTAATTTAAACTACTGTATATTTTAGTGATAGAAAACCATTTGTCTGTTGACGTTTATTTTAATTTAATTTAATATCAAATGAATAGTCTCATATACTCATATTGTACAAGTAAAGTTGACAGAAATTTCAGCTATTACAATGCAGACAGTCCTTTAACCTTTACTTTAGTCTTTAATTTTTATTTGACTTGCTTTAGATACAGTATAAATGGATTTAAATTTGCATTGCACCCATAAAAAAAAAAAAAAAAAAAAATTATCTGCAAATGTATGTGGTTTGTTTTATTTACTCTTTATGGCTCTCAAGGTTCAGCCAATGTGAAACAACCAGTGTTGGGCAAGTTACTCTGAAAATGTAATCAAATTACTGATTACTGATTATTACTTTTAAAAGTAATCACGTTAATTTTCTGATTACTTTATTTCAAAATATATGTAGTAATTAGTTACATTACTAGTTACGTTACTTTTTTCTCCATGAAATTTATGAAATCCCAGCATACACGCTCCCGATAAATATTTGTTAGTAAAGCATCAACATTCACAGAACACTGTTATTTTTAACTTTTTATAATCTCAGTTCAGTGCATGGTTTGGCATGGGCATGCAAGCAAAGGCAAAGAGCCACTGCTGCTTTATAATCTCTAAAAGACAAAACAGTTTCATTGCAATCTCACAAATCTCTGTTATAACCACAAATAAATATATGCATAATGAATATTTCATAATGTCTACAATGTCGTGTGTTATGAGAGGATTCGTTGAGCACGGCAACATATTTCAGCACTGCATTGCTCAGCGCCAGCTGCAGATAGCATAAATAGAAACTGCTTGCACCTGTAAATTGTTTTATTTTTTTATATTAGTTCATGTTGCATTTGTGCAATAGTGAATAATTTATTTGTTTTAGAGGAGGATTTTATGTTTGGATATTTCTATTTTGTGGGAGTCCCATGAATCATTTTATTCTCTCCCGCATCCCACACACACGAGTGTCTGCCCGCCAGCACCAGCACCTGCATTCTGTTGTGTCGGGTCTCGCGGCGCAGGTCTTAATCCCCGTGGTACTTGACTCGGACAGTGCGTGTGCTATATACTTTTTACAATCTCTAGATTATAAAAACACTGCATTCTGTCAGCAATGTAACGCGGCAGTAACGTACAGAGACCTCGACTTGTGTAACTATACTCTAATTACTATTTTGAAAATTATTATAAACGCATTAAATTACTCCGTGTACTAAAAAAGTAATCAACTTACAGTAAAGTTACTAAGTAATACGTTACTGCCCAACACTGGAAACAAACACATATGGAACAGACAATAGAATCCTAATCCTAAACTCTAAATAAATTCACTTCATATTTAAGCATAAAAAGGTTATTCAGGATGATATTGTAAATAAAAACTGTTACTGCATAAAGAAACTTTTTTTTTATTAATTTTTATTTTTATTTTTTATTTTATTTATTTATTTATTTAAAAAAAAAAATTTTTTTTAGAGTGTAGGAAACCAGGAACAAGGAACTCGTATAGAAAAGGATGAAAATAATATCAATATAAAATACTATGAACACAGATGACTCCTGTAAATCTTTGCATTTGTATTGCAGCTGTAAATTAAACATGAATATATATATATATATATCTATATATATATATATATATATATATATATATATATATATATATATATATATATAAAATATATATATATATATATTAAATAAGGATTGGACAAACAGATAATGTAAACACATGGGAAAATAAGCAATAATTTATTCTTTATTAAGGTGTTTGTACCACTTTTTTACCGCACAGTTCCATCTTGGTGTTTCAACCTTCTTAGATCATAACCCTTTTCAGCACTTCACCTGGACTAAAGTCAGTGAAACAAGATGAATTTGTTATCAACATGAACATCTTTAAAGGCATTAGTCCAATAGCTTAGTGTTCTGTCATAATAAACAAAAAAATCACCAAAAAATTCTGACAAAATAAACAGTTTCCAAAATCTGAATTCAGGGTGTCTACCACATAAAAGATTCCTAGAAAACATCAACAGCAATCTTTCCGAAACCGTTTAATCCAAACAAAATTCATCAAACAGATGTTTAAAAAACAACATTGTTCACACAGTGGGTTTTGAGTAATATTACAGCTAGGTGATTTGTCTGGCCAGGGCAGATGTTGAAGTTTCCATCTTGGGGTTTCAGCTGTCCATGGTTTTATGATCATGACACATTTTTCAGCACTTTAGCACTGTGATTAAAGTTTGTAGCAGTTGCAGATCTTATATGGATGTTGGCTTTGTTAGGTCAACACTGTAATCAGTTTTTGTGGAAAACATCCTTTAAGGCGGATATTGAGGTTTTCTGTCACTTTACTGCAGTAGTCTTTTTGTTGGTTGGACTTTACACCTTCTTAGTGTTCAGTGGTCCCTTTCATTCACTTTCAGTTTTCAGCCACTTTTCTTTTCTGCAGATGAAATCTTGTCATGCTTTGTCATAATCGTAAAGACTGTTATTTTTAAAAACACCAAACAATTGGGATATTAAGGTTACATGTAAAAAATCCAAAAAAAAAAATAAAATATATATATAAATCAGCATCATTTTCACTGTGTCCTACAGAACTGTATAATCCCATAATAATTGGTTTCACATTATTTTGTCTAGCCTCTGTATGTGCCGTGTGAATAACACAGAGTAATATGCAATATACTATTATTGTGCAGTGTTGTTGTCTTTTTAGTTTCTCATTAACATTAGTTTGATTGTAAATGGATGGCTTTTTTCTGATGGACTAATGAACTTCAAACTCCAGCAATGATCCAGCCCTGCCTCTGCTTTATAAACCTGACAGGAACAAGAGTAGTTAGTTAGTAGTTAGTTTTATAAATGTCATATCCAATACGTGTGAAATGGACTACTCTCTTCTGCTCTTAATCTTCACCTCAGGTAAGGTGTAAAATTTTGGTGTAGGATTAATTTTGAAACATTTTCACTCCAAAGCTGCTAGTAACTTTCTCAAATAGTTACAGAAAATAAACTGAAATTAACCTTTTTAAATTTAGAAGTAGAAAATGGTATTAAAAAAAAAAAAAAAAAAAAAAAAAAAAAAAGGTCATTATTAGTACAAATGGTCAGGTTATTGCTTCTCTTTCGTAATGTAGATTTTTGGTGCTTTATCTGAGTAGTTTATTTACAGTACCACAAGACACTTCCTGTGTAATGTTTATCTCTTTACCACACCATTGCATTTACTAGCTGCAAAAAAAACATAATATGAAAAAAAAACGCCAAAAAAAAATAAAAAAAAAAAAAACTTTATAAAATATCACTGAATATTTATGTAACCATACGTAACTTTTTTACTGAAGGTAGTTTTTGATCTCAGTTTTTAGGGGTTATTAAAAATGAGACACATTTGCTATTATTTTAATCCTCAACTGTCATTTAACAGTTTTTAAACTAGCAGAAGTCATAAACCAGGTTTAAATACCAGTTGCACTATGATGAATGCCATTATTGTATATTAAAAAGTTAATTATTGTATTGAAAAAACATTTTAGGTGTTTTTTTTATTTTTTGGATTAGATCAAATAGCATTTTAAGCTGTTATATGGGCCTCTTACAACACAATGTCATATTTTCTTTCCATTCTTATTGGAAAAAAAGTATATTCTATATTCATGAAACCAAATTAATGTGGAAAAAAAAAATACCCTGAACCCAGAAGTGGATTTACACAAACTGAGAAAGTCAAAAATTGTTGTGCTCTGCTCTCCCCTACTAATTTGACTACATAATGTACCATAACAAACAATATAAACAAATAAAAACAAATTTCACAAAGGGGACTGTGCAATGTATGTGTGTATGCAGTGCAAATATGTAAATATGCAGTTACAAATATATAGAATTTATATGTTTAGTATGAATGAAATTCAGACTGCTCTCTCCTGCGGCCTTGTGATGGATAGTAAAGTGTCCATTGAATGCACACTTCAGAATTCCAGTGGAAGGTAATAGATCATCCATAGACTTTTCACCTACTGTTTTGTATTTACTATGAATTTGGGAATACTACTTTTTAGGCAAACCTACTTTTTTTAGGGTTTTTTTTTTTCGTGCATACAATATGGTAGGGGAATATTCGATTCAGATGCTAGCAACAGGGTTAGTCAGACAGAGGGCCCTATCAAAACCCCTGCCGCAATGTGAAACCAGGTGCAATACAAGTGTTTTTTTGCTAGTTTCAGCAGCCTAATGCAGTTATCTTTTTTTTTTACGTCCTGCACCACGTTGTTTAAAAAGCAAATGCATTTGGTCTGAAAACGAGTTGTGTTCAGGCATATTGCTGGCACTTTGCTATTTTGAGGCAACTGAAATAGACTGCACCATTGACCAACAAAAACCAGTTCTAAAGTCTGGCACTATATATATATATATATGGTTATTTAAAGAGTGCGTTAGAAGGCTAATATGCGCCTATAGGCGGGTGAATAATGCGTGTCCACTTTGCTTATTACACACACAGAAATACGCAGCAGCACACATTTTTAAAAATGAAAAATTAAAGGATTAAAATGTAAAAGATTATTATTGTGTACATAAATATGAAACTACTTACATTATATAATGGATAGTCATTTCATGTATTAGATTTACTTGTACGAGCAGATCCATTCCCTCACTAGAGAGGCACTGAGTTTTTCCCCTTGCCAATTCCGCCATGTAAATACCGAATCTGCCATGGCGCGAGCACAACTGGATTGTAAAATCAAATGGGAGATGAGACTCTGATTGGTTTATGGCACGTTACGCCCAAAACACACCCATTACTCATTAAGAGAATAGGGACAACCCTTTTAGAACATGTGCGGGGTTAAAACCCACCGAGCATTTTCATATCTTTAAACTAGCAAAAGGGGGATTCGGACATGCCCTAAGCGCAATTGCACTGTGCGCTTAAGACCATGCGCTTAGATCGTTAAAATAGGGCCCTGACTCTTCTTGTCTAAATCACCTTTCTGTCCGCTATCTCTGACATTTGCATAGGATAGTTGCATTTCGCCCCCTAGAGGCAGTCATACAGAACTTTCAAATTACTCTACAAACATTCATGCTATGCCGCAACCTGTTCTATAAAACCTTCCGCTATGCTTTTAAGGTTCTGAATTTTCCCCAGTCCTTTTGACTGGAAAATTTAATGTTTTGTTTGTTTTAGATTTTTTTTACTTCTTCGGAATGGTACGAAAACTTGGTACTGCAATGTGATCAAAAATAAATAAATAAATAAATAAAAAACCATGGACATTATTCAAAAAGGTAAATGGTCCTGTAACAAAAGTCACACACTTGTACTTGTTCACAGTCAGAAATGAGCATATTGAAAATTAATGAGAATGCAAACTTCATGTAATGGAAAATATTTGGTGATGCACCTAAACAAGATCTTACTGAAAGCTCTAAAACAATATCAAACTAAATTATAGTATATTCATTTCATTTAAATACAAAAGTTTGGTCACCTTTGACTACCATGCGAACAGCACCAGAGTGGTAAACTATAAAAGAGTACTCAACTGAGAGATAAGCTGATGTATGTGTGTGAAAAAATATCATATATCGTGTTAAAAAGTAAATAAATAACACGGCGCATGAGAACACAGTTCCAGTCTCTGTTTTTATTGGAGGCTGTATCAGATAAGGCAGATGATTCACATGCCTAAGAATTCTCCTTAGCTGTTAGAAAATTCAATGTAAACATCTTGGGGCTTATTGCTTTAATAAGCTCACTCACTGATGAAAAAATGCCAATACATCATTTAAATTTGAGGAAATAATCAGTTTTTATTGTCCTTAATAATGAACATTATGCACAGGAAGCTCTTTTAGTATGATCTGCATCAGTATTTTACTGCTCATTCTTTCATATAATCAACAATTACTACCAACGTATAAAACAAACTCACTGAGACAGCTGACACTTTCTTTTCCATCGTTATTTTATTATATCCATTATGTGCTTGTACAGACAAAAACATATAGAACAGTGAAACTGTGCCACATATTCTCTGACATGTTTTGCAGGCACTTGACATGACAGTGACATGAGCTCCTCTGACAGAGCCCTTCACACCTATTGGTTGTTGCTCTCAAAAGTTGCTCAGCATTTGCAAAAGTTAATCATATGTCACCTACATCCTTGTGTCACCAATCACTGTTTCTCATAACACCAGAAATCACCGCTTCTCCACGTGAAATTAATCAATGGATCATGTCACTGCATGTTGTGATGTTAGTCAGACTGTGTTTTTTCTGTTCTAAGCAGTCATTTCTTGGACTGAATATAAAATGGCAAACTGGCCCAGATTTAGCAAGACTAAAGGTCGGTTCAATACATTTGTCTGATTTTTTGTCTCTGTAAACAGCTGTTTTTGAGAAGACTTGGTGTCTAAATACTACAGAGAGCACCACCAGCACACCCAACTACAGCATCAGTACAACATTCAGCAGCCTGTACACAACAGTAACCGTGCCGAGTCTGGTGTGTGAAAACAAGGGTATCTTACAAGACGGGATCTGCATCTGCCCAGATGATTGGACTGGAACTACCTGCAACATACGTAAAACCCATTGAAAATATTGTATGATATGCAGACTGAATAATCTTGTAAAGGGTCTAAAGATTACTAACAGTCTTGTTTTTTTTTTGTTTTGTACAGAAAATTTCTGCCCTGAACAGAAGCCCTCACACACTAGCAAATTCACCTTTCCAAAAACTGTCCTAGGCCAGTTTGCTTCCTCCGTAGAGAGATGTCCACCAGAAACAACAATTGGTATTTGTCTCTCTACTAGCTTCCTTTTTTATCACAGTATGCAGTAATATATATAAAGTGGGTATGGAAAGTATTCAGACCCCCTTAAATTTTTCAGTCTTTGTTATATTGCAGCCATTTGCTAAAATCATTTAAGTTCATTTTCTTTCTCATTAATGTACACACAGCACCCCATATTGACAGAAAAACACTGAATTGTTGACATTTTTGCAGAATTATTAAAAAAGAAAAACTGAAATATCACATGGTCCTAAGTATTCAGAACCCTTTGCTGTGACACTCATATATTTAACACTCAGGTGCTGTCCATTTCTTCTGATCATCCTTGAGATGGTTCTACACCTTCATTTGAGTCCAGCTGTGTTTGATTATACTGATTGGACTTGATTAGGAAAGCCACACACCTGTCTATATAAGACCTTACAGCTCACAGCGCATGTCAGAGCAAATGAGAATCATGAGGTCAAAGGAACTGCCTGAAGAGCTCAGAAACAGAATTGTGGCAAGGCACAGATCTGGCCAAGGTTACAAATAAATTTCTGCTGCACTTAAGGTTCCTAAGAGCACAGTGGCCTCCATAATCCTTAAATGGAAGACCTTTTGGGATGACCCGAACCCTTCCTAGAGCTGGCCGTCCGGCCAAACTGAGCTATCGGGGGAGAAGAGCCTTGGTGAGAGAGGTAAAGAAGAACCCAAAGATCACTGTGGCTGAGCTCCAGAGATGCAGTCGGGAGATGGGAGAAAGTTGTAGAAAGTCAACCATCACTCCAGCCCTCCACCAGTCGGGGCTTTATGGCAGAGTGGCCCGACGGAAGCCTCTCCTCAGTGCAAGACACTAAAAAACACCTGAAGGACTCCAAGATGGTGAGAAATAAGATTCTCTGGTCTGCTGAGACCAAAGATAGAACTTTTTGGGCTTAATTCTAAGCGGTATGTGTGGAGAAAAAACACTGGCACTGCTCATCACCTGTCGTGTTTTTCAGCTGCAGGGACAGGACGACTGGTTGCAGCATCATGCTGTGGGGGTGTTTTTCAGCTGCAGGGACAGGACGACTGGTTGCAATCGAGGGAAAGATGAATGCGGCCAACTACAGGGATATTCCGGATGAAAACCTTATCCAGAGTGCTCAGGACCTCAGACTGGGCCGAA
The DNA here is from genome assembly GCF_018340385.1 of Cyprinus carpio. Lineage (NCBI taxonomy): Eukaryota > Metazoa > Chordata > Actinopteri > Cypriniformes > Cyprinidae > Cyprinus > Cyprinus carpio. Next base: position 14,900,608 of record NC_056593.1, on the reverse strand, counting down.
GGTTCACCTTCCAACAAGACAATGACCCTAAGCACACAGCTAAAATAACGAAGGAGTGGCTTCACAATGACTCCGTGACTGTTCTTGAATGGCCCAGCCAGAGCCCTGACTTAAACCCAATTGAGCATCTCTGAAGAGACCTGAAAATGGCTGTCCACCAACGTTTACCATCCAACCTGACAGAACTGGAGAAGATCTGCACGGAGGAGTGGCAGAGGATCCCCAAATCCAGGTGTGAAAAACTTGTTGCATCTTTCCCAAAAAGACTCATGGCTGTATTAGATCAAAAGGGTGCTTCCACTAAATACTGAGCAAAGGTTCTGAATACTTAGGACCATGTGATATTTCAGTTTTTCTTTTTTATAAATGTGCAAATATCTCAACAATTCTGTGTTTTTCTGTCAATATGGGGTGCTGTGTGTACATTAATGAGGACAAAAATGAACTTAAATGATTTAACAAATGGCTGCAACATAACAAAGAGTGAAAAATTTAAGGGGGTTTGAATACTTTCTGTACCCACTGTATGTTTATATATATAATTTTATTTTATTTTTTTTTTCAGCTGCATGCACCAGGCATCAGCCCTCTGTAATATAGCTACTCACTCATTTTGATTCTCCAAACATACTCAACTGTAGTTTGACCCTGGATGCCATTAATGCATGGGTATGTAATATATGCCTGATGACTGTAATATTTTTCTATTTATTTATTTATTTTAAATCAAGGTTTCTGGAGCTACTCCTTAAAATCAACACAACATCACAAACTCATCAAAAAAAACAGAACTTAGCCTCCAGCACCCAGATCCTCACATCCATACCAGAACGGCTAACACCCCACAACATCACAAATGCAGCTCAAATAACCAACATCCTGCTTTCTGACCAACAAACTACACACACTACGGTACTTAATAAGCCTTAAGCAGATATTAACATTTAAAGTTACTTCATGATTTTAAAAATACAACATTTAAATATATCATAATGTTACTAATTATTCCCTTTTTTCTTTTTTTTTTTCTTTTCTTTCTTTTGTGTAATCTATAGACAAGTAACTGTAATCTGATTACAAAGATTTTAAAATATAATAATATAGCTGCAAGCAGCTATTACCAGGGTCCAAGCATTTTAATGTCTTTAAAGGGGACATAACACACAGTTTCTGCCAATCTCATGTTAGTCTTGAGTACCTATAGAGTAGCATTGCATCCTTCATATCGCCGAACAGTCTTTAGTATCAGTTTCCAAAAAAGACAGATACAGCTTTACACTTCTCTGAAAATAGTTGAGCTTCTGGCGAAGGAAGTACAACCTTTTAGCCTGATTTATACTTCTGCGTCAGAGCTACGCCATAGCCTTTATGCCGTAGGCTGCACGTCAGTTTTCATTTATACTTCTGTGTTGTTGTCCATGTCAATGTGCAGTACACATGCAAACCGCTAGTCTGCAGTGTCCACACACATGTTGCTGGTGTAACCCGCAGTACCACAGCAAAAGCCGAAGAAGAAGTGGCTCGTCGGAGAAGCATTATAGCCTTGATGGCGGCAAATAAATATCAAATTAAATCATTATTTAAAACTACAAAAAGGAGAAAACAACAGAACAGGAGAAGATATTGCATTCTTTCAATCTCCACAAGGACTTGTACCATGGCATGGCAACTACTGATGTATAATGCTATGTAGTATAATAAATGATAAGACACTTGTTATTTGCTTTGTTTTATTTTATATAAGAAGGTGTAACATTAAAATATATTAAAGTGCACATTATAAAAACACACCAAACTCAAGTACATACGGAGGAAGGGGTTCTAGCTAGTGATGCGCGGGTCATCTCATAACCCGCGGTTGGGGCGGGAAAAGAAATTGTCACTTTATTTGTGGGGCGGGTTGGGGCGGGTCATAAAAAAAACAAAAAAACATACGTTGTAGTGTTGGGTGATATGGTCATTTTTTCAAATCAGATCAGATCGACGATACACAATATTATCGTGCATGGGTGGAGTAAGAGAGAGACTCTTTGTTCTTGTCATTGCATAACTATTTGGTGTTTTCGAAAAAATATACTTTAAAACATACTGATAAACTAACGTTAAATATAAAATTTACTGTATTTTAAAGAGCTAGGTTCATATATAGTCGGACGCAACTGTCATATTGCGCGTCCTGTGACAAATTTACCGCACGGTATCAGTCTAAATGTTCAGTCAACGGTGAAAATCAATAGTAGCCTAGATTTCATTTAAAGTCCATCAGTTTAAACACTAATATTGGACATAAACGAAACATGTTAAATATAAAGTATTTAAAAACAGGCAAGTTCATATATGGAGTAAAGTTGAATTGAACTGATGCATCGGTCATACAGCGCTCTGGACCACGCGCTGCCACAGAAACAAGGAGGAGATGCATTCTAACATAACTGTGGCATTAAACTCAGTTAGTGAGGGCTTGTTTAAAATATTGCACATATACAGGCCGTTCAGATTACTTGTTAAAGTGCAATAAAATACCTTATATCTGCAGACGATGTACATCTGTTTGTGGATAGAGACTTCTTCACCGACTACAGGCTCTAATCTTCATTTGCGCGCACGTGTGTGTGAAATGCGGTGCTGAAGTGAAATAGCTGGGCAGTTTGATAGCCGAATTATAATAGGCCGCCTCATAATCTGCGGGACGGGTTGGGGCGGGTAAAGAAATGTAACTTTATTTGCAGGGCGGGCTGGGGCGGGCCAAATAATTTCATAAAAGCGGGACCCGCGGGTTGGAAAAAAACCCGACCCACGCATCACTAGTTCTAGCAGACCAACCACAACGCTTGCAGTCCACGTAGAATTGACTCGCTGTTAGATTTTTGGAGAGGTGCATGTCGGGGCTGAGGCATCAGGCTATGGCATAGGTTACGGCGTAGAGTGTGCATCTATGTGTAGGCTATGGCGTAGGTCCGACGCAGAATATAAATCAGCCTTTAGACGTGCAGTCGTTGGTGTACAAGGAGAAGAGCAGTGGGGAGAGCACACATCCCTGAGGGGCGCCAGTGCTGATGGTTCTGCTGTTAGACATTAATTTTCCTAGTTTCACTAGCTGCTGCTGGTGATCCTCTGACAGATAGAGCTAGGAACAGAGAGATCTCAAAGAGTGTTGGGATGATGGTGTTGAAGGCCGGACTGAAGTCTACAAACAGGATCCTCACATAAGTCCCTGGTTTGTCCAGATGCTGCAGGATGAAGTGCAGTCCCATGTTCACCGCATCATCCACAGACCTGTTTGCTTGATAAGCAAACTGCAGGAGGTCCAGTGATGTCCTTCAGACAAGCTAACAGAGGGGAGTTGATGGAGGTGTTAATGTTTGTATAATGAGATGGTCAGAATGGTGCTGGGGTGTAAAACCAGGACTTTTAAATTAGCAGCCATCCTAGAGGCAAAATTGTTTAGAATGAGGAGATCTATCATAAGATATGAAGATCAAGTGTATGTATGAAACATTTCAGGCCATTTGCCACAAAAATACAGTTTTTGCAACTTCAAACCACCGATGGGATGATCTCCATAAAAGTCTGCATGATTCTTTGCAATGGCACGTCACACACACTCAGCTGATTTTGTGATGGTCTAGGCCATCTGTGATGGTCTTAGCCCTATCATGTGATTTGCCATAGAAATACAGTGTTTGCAGCTTTTTGAGGGTTAATGGGCCACCGATGGTCCGATCTCCATAAAAGTTTGCATGCTTCTTTGCAATGTCACGTTGCATGCACTCAGCTGATTTCGTAAAGTTATGAGTTTTTGTTTAGGAACAATAGGCTTTTGGGCACACTTGGCAACATACGTTTTCAAAGGATCCAGTTATGGCTTTCCAAATGCTGTTCAAAAAACCCTAGGACTAGTTAGCAAAAGGATTTTTTTAATATTGAATAATTAACAAAAGATTTGATGGACAGCACTGGTTCTTGATTCATAGTTGTTCAGAATAAGGAAATCTATCATATGATATGAATATTGTGTGTATGTGTGAAAAGTCGTGGAATATACAATCTTTTACACACTTGAAAAAAAACAATATCGCCACCTAGAGGACGATTTCTTTCAAATTTCTCACAGACTTTTAAGGCCACGAGTCAAACAGGCCCACCAAGTTTCATTCCGATCAGCCTCCGCTTACACTGTTTTAAAAAGGTGCTTGAACTTCATTGGCCAACGGTAGCTATGTTTTTTGAGATTGAGACTGCCTTGGCACTTTAGACACAGACACTGCATGTGAATTTTCTAGTCAATTGAACTAACGGATGTGTAGTTATAGCCGTTTTTAGGTTTTTGTCCTGTTATAGTGCCACACAGTGGCCTGACTCCACAATTTTTTTCTCATGTGACCTCACATTGAGTAGGTTTTTCAAAAAATCCAAAATAGCTGAATTGCCAGAATTTCAGTGATATAAGACACGAGTCTGTGACAAGCACTTTAGGAGTCATGAGCGATTTTGTACTTTTGATCAGTGTCAAAACTTTTTTTTAAACTTCACATGAAATAGACATATATACTAATTTGACTAATCCAGGTACAGCACAGAACACTATATGTAATGTCATGTAATACTGAATACCATCCACAATTGTCTTGAAAAACATTTTCTTCTTCATTGTGCAGGATATTGCCATATCGGCAGTTGCTACAATCAGTCAGCTCCTGAATGCAAGTCATGAGATGTACTCTTCAGTTGACCATACTGCAATTTCTGAGTAACAAAACATTTCACACTCCTTGATTTGCCACTGACAGTACCATTTAATAGTATATGCAAAATTCATAAGCACTCTATTTTTTTCTGACTTCAGATTTTGTTTGTTCAGATTAACACAGACTCTACAGAAACTCTCTCTGCGTGAGAAACCAAATCCATTGTTGGTGCAACCGAAAATGGCAGTGCAGTCACTGAAGGGACAAACGCCAATCCGACAAGTGCAATTAACCTCTTTTAAAGGCAAGGGTTTGAAGTTTGTACAAAAATATTAAGCAGCAAAACCATTTCAGCGTTGATAATAATTAAAAATGTTTCCTGAGGAGCAAATCAGCATATTAGAATGATTTTTGAAGGATCGTGTGACACTGAAGACTGAAGTAACAATGCTGAAAATTCAGCTTTGTCATCACAAGAATAATTTACAAATTAAAATATATTAAAATAGAAAACATAACATTTCACAATATTACCATTTTACTGTATTTATGATAAGTAATGTAGACAAATAATGCAGGTGAGCATAAGAGATTACTTTGTAATTGTTCTAAACTTTTGATCGATAGTGTCCTGTATATACTGTAGGAGTAAAGCTATTATAAATATCCTTTTAGCATGTTAGCGTGCTTCTAAAAGACATACTTATCTTAATATTTCCAGGGCTGAATGACAACTTTTTACCTGACAGAATTAAACTGCATATAACAGAGGCTGAAGTTTCCAAACATATAGTTGACCTTCAAATGAATGTCACATTCAGTGAAGGTAAAGCTGGATTGAGACTCTACTCTACAACTTTACTTTTCCTTTTCTTGTATTTTGAAATTCCACATAAAATGATCTGTTGTGAGTTATATTTTAATAGTGACTATTTCACTTTTTCTGTAGATTTTGATAAAGATATTGGGTTTGTCCTCTATGATAATGATCAGTTCTTCCAGTCAAAAAGCTTTAAACCTTCTCTGGATACCAAGAGAAGAGTTATATCTGCTAATCTTCAAGAAAATTCTGGAATAGATCAGGTTCAGTTTGCAGTCACACCATCGGTGAGCAGCTAGTCCAACATCACACCTCTTGCTTTTCAGCATGGTTATAATTACATTATAAAGTATGCAATACCTTCCAATTTCACCTAAATTTTCAGGCCTTACTGATGGTAGGAAGCCATTTTCTACACTCTTTAAAATAAAGGTTACATTTCAGGAACCATGTTTGGTTCCCCAAAGAACCTTTCAGTGAACAGTTCTTAAAGAACCACCTTTTTCCACTATAAATACACTTTTGTGGAATGGAAAGGTTCCACTAATGTGATAAAAAATTCTTAATGGAACAATCAAAGCCAATAAAGAACTTTTATTTTTAAAGGGGTCATGCAATGGAGAATCAAAATATTATTGATATTTACATATATACAAAGTTAGAATACTGCAAGTTTCACAACTCAAAACTAGCTCCCCAGTTAAAAATATTAATATTTATTTTCTACCCTTCTGAAACGTCTGAATTTGACACCTCTTATCATGCATCATTACCATATGTAATCAAGAATCCATGTTCTGAACAGCTCATGTTTGTTTATCAATCATAACAGCGATGTGCTGTTAGATAAAGACCCTCAAACTCAGATGTTGTTCTGTCAGTGGATGGAAAGAAACTCCAAAACCTTGCATAGCCTTCCTAAATATCTGAGCCTTAGAAATGCATTGCTGAAATGGGATTAGAAATGCATTGCTTCAAAATCCTAAAATGTTTCTTTATTTTAATGTTTAAATTAGACTTTGAATAATAGATTTACAGTGTGACTCTACTGAACAGCATTCAGTTTAATCACCACTCCATGTTAATGTGCTGCTTTGATTGGTGAGCACACACACACACACACACACACACACACACACACACCGAGAGAGAGAGAGAACATCTCAGGTTACACATGTAGCCGTAGTTCCCCAAGAGGGAATGAGATGCTTGGTCTTCTAGCAGGCACTTTGGGTACTGCCGCCAGGAGGACCAGTGTTTGAAGCACGTGTGAAACAACTCCAATCCCATTGGCCCACGTAGCCCGTGATGTCACAGGCAGCTGCCCATAAGTATAAGTGGGCATCTGCTGAACACGTCACCAACTTGGTTGTCTGAAGGAGACTAAAAAACAGGCAAGCCCTAGGCATCGCAAGGGGACGCAGAGTCTCGTTCCCTTTCTGGGAACTGGGGTTACATGCGTAATTCTTTTAGGGAACTCGCGCTGCATCTTCTAGCGGACACTTTGGGGAACAGAATGCCCACTCAGCCATGCCACGGCACATGCCTGTGCACCTGGTGAGAATGACGCCTGAGGCCACTAACATAACTCAGAAAAATGGGGAACCAGGCTAATCAGGTGGGACATCCCATTAACCAAGCTAAGAACATGGCTATCCTCAGAAGGCTATGTTACAATGAGCCAAGGCGCCTCAAGCCCAATAAGCAGCGTCTCTTTGCGCTCGCCTGCCTCTGCGCCCAACTCCTAGAGATAGAAAGGGCAAAGGTGGCCATGCTAGTCTTCTGATCCTGTCTATGATTTTCAGATCGAGATGGACCAGCCCCCTCAGAGGTTTTAGAGGAAGACTTGGGATGGCAGGGAATGAACTTCCTGTAAGGTAGTAGACCGTGCCTTTTCCTCCCTGAACTTCTCGACCAGTGCCTCAACGAAGGAGCCGAAATGCCCGGAAGGCAACAGTGGATCATAGCCACAAGATTTAACCACCATCAATGACTTTGCCTGTGTGTTTTGGAGTTATGATAAACAGGATTAGATCACTGATGATTGCACTAAAAACAAGAGTCCCTCGGGACATGCAGTTTGCAGCTGTAAAAAACTAAAAATGCAAATGTTGCTATTCTGATGGTAAGATATATTTACATCATGCCCCTCTGAAGTCACCATTGCTTAGTGGTGTGAAGAGCCAAGTCTATGGTGCAGCGCAGTTCTTCAACTGCCTCAGGGGACAAACGCTTGCCCTCATCTAGGTCTCTGAGTAAGTCAGCTTAGTAAGCTTGTAACACAGTCATTGTGTGCAAGGCTCCACCAGCTTGATTGTGCCCTGAAGTGGTCTGGATGGCAGGCCAGGAGTCTTTAAAGAAGACAACTAACTCTGGGAGAGAACGCTCGTGAGCGTCTTCTCCAAAGGGGGCATCTTTGCGTATCCATGCTTAGCCGCACCCTCAACATTAGCATAATCTGCATGCTGAAAAAATTTTTACTAGCTGTTAAACTATTCGCATAATACCAATTCGACAATGTCCCTCAATGACTTTGCCTGCTTGTTTTGGAGTTATGATAAACAGGACTGGATCACTGACAGTTGCACTAAAAGTGAGAGTCCCTCGTTACATGTAGTTGCTAGCTGTTAAAAACTAAGCAAACTTTGCTATTCTGATGGTAAGATATATTTACATCATGCCCCTCTGAAGCCACCATTGCTTAGTGGTGCGAAGAGCCAAGTCTGTGGTTCAGCGCAGTTCCTATCATCAACATCGTCAACCACATCTATTGCATGACTCTCACTAGATGAACTAAATATAGCACTATCGGTGGGATCCAATAACCCAAGAGAAAGAGCATCGGGATCCCGAAAGCACTCTAGCTTGCAGGTCCATACCCTTCTCAAACTTTTCTGCAAGCTCAACCAGAGAATCCCCACAATCTGAGCCTTCGCTATGCCTAAGCAATAGTAGCACCCAAACCACGAGATGCAGATGCTTGTCCCTCATGTCACGACACACACACAGGTAGATCCAATTGCAGTGTTTTATTGGGATAATCCAAATCTCATGATCAGCCAGGCAAAGGTCACAATCCAGGTAAGCAGTCCAAAAACAAGAAACATAAACATCGGCAAGGAAACACGAAAAAACAGGGTGACATTAAACAAGGACTCCGTAACAAAGACAGAACAACCAGGGTATTTATAGACAGGTGCAAACAATGTAAGTGGGGACAGCTGAATACAATGAACAGTGATGAATACAGACAAGGCTAGTGGGAAATGTAGTTCCTAATGTGGGGTGATGATATGGGGAAGTGAGACCTCTAGCGGACACCCAGGGATACACAACCCAGACACTGTGACATTACCCCCCCTCTAAGGAGCAGCTTCCAGATGCTCCTCAGAAACCAAAACAAAACCCAAAACAATAAGACCAGGAGGGAGGTGGACTGGTGGAGGTAGAACAGGGGGAGGGATGGAGGGCCAGGCCCGTGTAGGGGAACAGGGACAGGCAGTGATGGCTCCACTGGCAGCCAAGGTGGATCAGTTAGTTCAGGGGGCCAGGGTGGACCCGAAAGTTCAGGGGACCACGAGGGACCAGGCAGTTCAGCTGGCCACGGAGGATCCGTCAGTTCCGGTTGTGCCGACGGCCAGGGAGGAACCCGCCATTTGAGCAACCAGAGCGGAACCTGCCATCCCGGAGGCCCTGCGGAGACGTGAAGGCATTCTGGAAGGCCTGCGGAGACGTGAAGGCGCTCTGGACGGCCTGTGGAGACGTGAAGGCGCTCTGGACGGCCTGTGGAGACGTGAAGGTGCTCTGGACGGCCTGTGGAGACGTGAGGCGCCTCGGCTTCGGGCACCGCCTCTGGAACGGCCTCGGACACCGCCTCGGGCACCGCCTCAGTCACGGCATCGGGAACGGCATCGGGAACCGCCTCGGGAATGGCCTCGGGCTCGGGCACCGCCTCGGGCACCGCATCGGGAATGGCCTCGGTCTCGGGCACTGCATCGGGAATGGCCTCGGGCACCGCATCGGGCACGGCCTCGGGCACGGCCTCGGGAACAGCCTTGGACATGGCCTCGGTCATCGGGCATTGGGAACGGCCTCGGACCAGCCTCGGGAACGACCTCGGGCTCGGAACCGCCTCGGTCACGGCATCGGGAACGGCCTCGGGCACCGCCTCGGTCACGGCATCGGGAACGGCATCGGGCACCGCATTGGTCACCGCCTCGGTCCACCGCATCGGTCACGGCATCGGGAACGGCCTCGGGCACCGCCTCGGTCACGGCATCGGTCACCGCCTCGGGAACGGCCTCGGGCACCGCATCGGGCACCCGCATTGGTCACCCGGAACGCCTCGGGAACGGCCTCGGGCAACCGCCCACCGCCTCGGGAACGGCCTCAGCCACCTTCGGTCACGGCATCGGGCACCACCTCAGGAATGGCCTCGGGCTCAAGCACCTCCTCGGTCCCGAACATCGGGAACGGCCTCGGCACCGCCTCGGGAGACAGGCATCGTCGGCCACGGCCTCCGAAACAGCATCGGGCACCGCCTCGTCCTCCTTCGCATCGGGCTGTGCCTCCGCATCGGGCACTGCCTCGTGCTCCGGAACAGCATCGGGCACCGGCCTCGGCCTCCGGAACGTCCTCCGGGCATCGGGAACGTAGCCTCGCCTGTCGGCATCCCCTCGGGAACGGCCTGGCAGGCATCGGTGGCACCCCTCGGCCTCCGCAACGGCATCGGGCACCGCCTCTGCCTCCGCATTGGGCATCGGGCCATCCTCGCAACGGCCTCAGGAACTGCCTCTTTCGGTAGCGGCTGTTCGGGAACGTCCTCCTGGACGGCATGACATGCTAGCCCTGGAACGTCCTCTGGGCCTTGAGGAACGGTAGACGCCCGTCTCCTCCTCCTCAGCCCTCTATGATGTGGAGCTGGTGGTTAATTGGTCTGGAGACTCAGGCATAGAGTCGGCCATCTTGTCTGGCGACGCAGGTGTGGATTCGGCCATCTTGTGCTGTGGCGCTGGGCTGGCGGCCATCTTGTGCTGTGGCGCTGGGCTGGCGGCCATCTTATCTGGAGACTCAGGTGTGGTTGATGTATCCCACTGAGCACGATGGTGCAGGTAATTGGTAAACCCCCAAAAGTCCAGGATCTCCAGCCCCTTCATCTCCCATTGAGGCAAAGGGTCATCCAGGCAATCGTTAAACAAGTCTTTCAGGGCTGCATCATTATAACCTAACCCCGACTGCCATGGTCCAAACAATTGCACCAGGCCACCCACCTCACTCCCCTTTGACGAAGGGGTGGTTAAATTCAGGAATCTCCCCCTCCGTTCCTCCATGGTGGCTGGGGAACCAATTCGAAATCCCACACCGCTGGAATTTAGGCATGACGGAGTCCTTCTGTCATGACACGCACACAAACAGGTAGATCCAATTGCAGTGTTTTATTGGGATAATCCAAATCTCATAATCAGCCAGGCAAAGGTCACAATCCAGGTAAGCAGTCCAAAAACAAGAAAACATAAACATCGGCAAGGAAACACGAAAAAACCAGGGTGACATTAAACAAGGACTCCGTAACAAAGACAGAACAAACCAGGGTATTTATAGACAGGTGCAAACAATGTAAGTGGGGACAGCTGAATACAATGAACAGTGATGAATACAGACAAGGCTAGTGGGAAATGTAGTTCCTAAGGTGGGGTGATGATATGGGGAAGTGAGACCTCTAGCGGACACCCAGGGATACACAACCCAGACACCGTGACAAGCCATCCCTCAACTGAGGACTGCTCTGCTCTCGGTTACTGAAGCCCTGTGACTGGCAAGAGCAGCTTCCAAATCCTCAGTACTCATCTTGCTGGATCTGTCTGCTGCTTTTGACACAGTTAATCACCAGATTCTACTGTCCACCCTCAGAAAGATGGGCATCTCTGGAACCGCACTCCTGTGGTTTAAGTCCTTCAGGGTGTCTTGGAGAGGTGAAGTTTCTAACACAACTTCTTGCTACTGGGGTTCCTCAAGGCTCAGTACTTGGACCACTTCTCTTCTCCATCTACATGACGTCATTAGGATCTGTCATAAACGGCTTTTCCTATCACTGCTATGCTGATGACACTCAACTCTACTTCTCATTCCAACCAGATGATCCGGTGGTAGCTGCTCGCATTGCAGCCTGTCTGAGTGACATTTCTAGCTGGATGAATGACCATCACCTTCAGCGCAACCTTACTAAGACAGAACTGCTGGTGGTTCCAGTTAACCAATCGTTACATCACAACTACTCTATACAGCTAGGTTCGTCAACCATAACTCCTTCCAGGAGAGCCAGAAACCTAGGAGTTGTGATGGATCATCAGTTAAGCTTCACAGACCATATTGCTACAACTACCCGGTCCTTCAGATTTGCCTTATACAACATTAGGAAGATTAGACCTTTCCTGTCAGAGCAAGCCACCCAACTTCTTGTCCAACATCTTGTTCTCTACAGACTGGACTATTGTAATGCTCTCCTGGCGGGCCTTCCTGCATGTACTATCAAACCTCTACAACTGATCCAGAATGCAGCGGCGAGGGCTGTCTTCAATGAGCCAAAAAAAGCTCATGTTACTCCTCTCCTCATCAGGTTACACTGGCTACCAATAGCCGCTCATATCAAATTCAAGGTACTGATGCTTGCCTACAAGACGACCAAAACTCAGTAGTTCAAACTTATGTGCCCTCCAGAAGCTTGGATTCTGTAAGTGAACGGCGCCTCGTGGTGCCATTCCAAAGAGGTTCAAAATCACTCTCACAGACCATTTCCTGGACTGTGCCCGGCTGGTGGAATGACCTCCCAATCTCAATTCGAACATCCAAGTCTTTACTCATTTTCAAAAAACATCTAAAGACTCATCTTTTTCGCCAGCACTTGACCAACAAATACTAGCACTTACCTTTTCTTGTCTATCCTAATCTTGAAAAAAAATAAAAATAAAAAAAAATAAAACCTTGCTACGGGTTCTGGGCTAGACAAACTGAGACTTGTCATGGCAATTGTATACTGTTGTTGTTCTCTCGTTGGTCTGATTGCTTCTATTGTTCTCATTTGTAAGTCGCATTGGATAAAAGCGTCTGCTAAATGATTAAATGTTAATATAAACCTTGGACATGGGGAACACACTTTCTAAAATGCTCACTTGCCTTGGTTTCTCCATAGTGCCTTGGCACGCACTGTCAAAAAAATAATTCCTGAAGACAACAAAAGTTGATAATTTGTTCGGTAGGTGCCCTATTATACTTCCAGGCAACCGCCTGTGACATTACGGGCTACGTGAGGACCCCTCAGTTAACCAATCACAGCAGTGGGCATTTGCTTCTGTTTCTGGAAGAGGTAACACCTCTTTCACATCTTCACATTTCTTTAATATTTTTTGTTTCTTTTTTTTTTTTCTGTGAGGATGGAAAATGTTAATTTTTACAAATATTGAACCTTTTTTTTGGTGAAGCAAAACTTAGTTTATAAATTAACCATGATAAACAATATAAAAATCTGAAACTGCATTCCATGACCCCTTTAGAGTGTATAAACTATACTGTGATGTTCCTCATTATCAAATACATTGACACGGGTCTGTACAAGTATGGTATTTATAAATTAATACATTGTTGAACTTTCAGGCCGATTCGACAATGTCCCTCAATGACTTTGCCTGCGTGTTTTGGAGTTATGATAAACAGGACTGGATCACTGACGGTTGCACTAAAAACAAGAGTCCCTCGGGACATGTAGTTTGCAGTTGTAAAAAACTAAAAAATGCAAACTTTGCTATTCTGATGGTAAGATATATTTACATCAAGATGTAAATACCATTTATATTTGAGTTAAATGGATCAGTAGAGTCTGTGATGCTATGAATTAAAGCCATTTCCACTAGAATCTAATGCAGGTGTCATTTTCTGCAGGCATTTGATATCAATTATCAATATTCTGAAGCCTTGCATTGGATCAGCATCACCGGCTGTGCTCTGTCTGTGGTGGGACTGTCTGTCACAGCATTGTACCAAATCATTACCAGGTAAAAGTGTACACTGTTAATCGTACAGCTTTTTGCAGTGGTGAAGCATTTTATTTTTTCATATTCATACACATACCACAGGAAGTCAAGAGGAGGCACCCCTACTCTGCTAGTGGTGAACATCTGCTTGAGTATGACGGTTTTCTACCTTCTCTTCATCTTCGGCATAAACAACCCTGTCCAACATGTGAATGGAACAAAGATGTCTGGCGAGAATATAGTTCCTGAGTCTGATCACCACAAGTACTCAGATCAGGGACCCTGTACGGCATTTACAGCTCTGCTTCAGTACTTCCTGTTGCTTACGTTCACTTGGAACACTCTGTACGGCATTAATGTGTTTCTGCTGTTCAAAAACTCAGTGTCTGGAACACCTCCATGGTTTCCACAGGTCGCCATGGCTGTCGGATGGGGTAGGGGACATTGAACGTGCACAAAACACTAATGTGTTATTTAATTTATGACTTACTTCTTAGAAAAGGTGTTCAAATAGGTTACATTATGGGTTAAAATAATATATGTGTAAATGTATTAAATGGTTTAAATATTCACATTTGTATTGCTGTTATGCCAGTGTTGTGTGTGGTCCGATTCATGAGCAAATTACTCTTATGAGCCGGTTCTTTCAAAGGATCATTCGAAAAACCTCACCAGCTGAAGAGTTATGAGTCTTCATTGAATGAATTGAATTCAGTCAAATCAGTTACTAATTCAACACCTGGCCCATTTACAGAACTGCAAGTTATTGTTACTTTCAGTGATGTCTATGGTGAAATGCAGTGAAATTTGTGTCCTGAATGGTCATGAAACTCTGCGTCATTACAATCTAATTGTGTGGAACTGAATCCTGTGGCATTTTCCTACCAGTGTGATAAACCATATAAAAATTTACTTATATTTTTTGAGCATTATCTATATTTACTACAATTATGTTGAGTATATATTGTTTATACTGAGTATTGTGTTGGAGGCTCAGTCCAAAGGTGAAATTAAGCAAACTGTGACTGATTAGGCTTTAGAAATCACTCATTTTGCTCAAACTAAATTAAAATAGTCTTCTGTATTGTCTTCTTCTATAATCACTTCTATATTGTTATTAACCAACATTTTAAAGAATATTGCAAAAAAAAAAAAATGCTTAGTTCATTCTCCCACTTCCATACATCCTGGGTATTAATTGCACAACAAACATATGACTAAACCTTAACCATCAAAAAATGTCTCTAATATATAAAAATGCCATCAGTGTCTATAAAGCTTTTCCTGTTTAGGTTTGCCTGCTGTTATTGTTGGTATCTCATTGGGTTCCACTTACCGTGTGGAGGAGCCTTTAGGTTATCGACAAGAAGAGTTGTAAGTAACAAATATAACCTCACTAATTTATTTTTAATTCAGTTTATTTAATATCATTACATTGATTTTGGAAATTTTGGTTCAGTTGTCATTTTTCTTTTCTGCAGTTGCTGGCTGGCTTCACTGGACCACAAACAAAAATTCAATATAAAGAAACCCATGTTTTGGGGATTCGTGCTCCCTTTACTGCTCATGCTGATCTCAAACACAGCAATACTGCTGCACTTCTCTTACAAAATCTGCAGGACCAACCCTAATTTAAACAAGTGTGTGTTACTTTGGGACCAGAAAACATCAGTTATCCACCAGATTTATGGGAAAATATTTCACAGATAACACACTGTTTCTGTTTAGATCACGTAAAACTTCTCTGACGAAGAAGATGATGAGTAGTTTTTCTCTGGCAGTGATGCTCGGCTTGTCTTGGGTCACAGGTTACATTTTAATGATCACCCAAGAAAAAAATCTCAAATTTATTCTCAGTTTGGTTTTCTGTCTATTAAACACAACACAGGTGGGTTAATTGCACAAACATTCACAAATAGCTTATAATGGATTGTCAGTGCTTCAGTATCCATTAAAAGATTTTTTTTTTCTTTTTCATTTCCAAAGGGTGTTCAGATATTCATATTATTCGCTCTGAGGCCTTTTCTAAACTCGAATCCAGCTATTCTTAACTCTCTGCGTGCGCCAGAAATAGGCTTACACAAAAAAACATTTTTTTTATGGAAAAATAAGATCCCAGAAAGCAACGATAGCTACAAATCCACAGATGATGACTCACCCTGACAGGCCATCAAAGGTAATAATACATATATCACAATATCTAAACAAATACAATATACAAACCTCCCTTTCCTTATCAAAACTTTTCTTTAGATCCGGCGTAGATCGTTGGTGGGACTGTGGTCTTCACCTCAGGAGTTGTATACATCATGCAGTGAAGGCTCATTAAATGAATTAAGACAAGGAGGAATATCAGCTTGAGTTAGATATTTTCAGAAATTGTCATTAGGAGTTTATTGGGCTTTGTTCACACTGCACACAAATCTGATTTGGCTTTAATTTTCACACTTTAGGATTGATTGTCAACACATTTACTCACTCTCAGACCATCCAAGATGTAGATGAGATTGTTTCTTCATGGGAACAGATTTAGAGAAATTTATCTTCACATTACTCACTCACCATTGGATCCTCTGCATTTGAATAGGTGCCATCAGAATGAAAGTCCAAACAGCTGATAAAATCAAAACAATAATCCACAAGTAATCTACTCGACTCCAAATTGTTATTACTCTGTAAAATATATCTGAGCATCATAATGATTGTGATCCTTGAAATGTCCCTCAGATGTCTGCAGTGCATCTTTGATCTACAGTGTGTAGAAAACTATATTAGCCTTAGAACAGAACATTGAGGAACTCAATTTGTAATGTCTGGAAACTATAGTTCAGTGTTTGCAATAATCATAGTACCAGCAACACACATCTACAAGAAGCATGTAAAACTGCACTCTTGTCTAAATGTAGGATTATTTTGAATAAAATATGTGATGGAAACATTGTGAATGGTTTTGTTTTTCTTTTTATATTAACTGCTTTTTACAGTAGGAGCTCTTGCCCTTTTCATCTCACTTTTCTTTCTGCAGAGCTGCGACAAATTGTGTATTTAAGTCAGTGCAGCACCAATATTTGTGCCAAACAGTGGATTATGTCCTGCAGAGAGTCATAGGCCAACACAAAACCATCATGAGGAAAATGTATGAAACCTTATTTGAGGGAATCAAATTACAAAATAATAATTATAATAATAATAAAATAATAATAATAAAAAAACCTTATTAAACAGAATCTACACACAGCTCTACATCATAGAGAGAGATGGTAAATGCTTAAATGAAGAACATGAAATTTCAAAGATGGAGAGGACACCCAGGACCCATTGAACCAACTTTGCCCTCTGCTCTGGTCTTAACATCCTGGGAGTTTTCAGTACTTCATATATATATATATGTATATATATATATATATATATATATATATATATATCATATATATATATATATAAAACAGTGGTTTACTGAACAAATTGTGTCTTAGTCTTTAAATAAATACAATTACAATTTACTTAAGGGAAAAAAGCTATATGCTGTAAACTGGAGCCCTTTACTTGCACATTACTACATTATTTAAGGTTTCAAACAAGAGTCAAAACTGTTAAATTCAGTTGCTGTTTATTTATAAGTTGCATATATGGCAGTTTTTGCATTAACTTCTAAATCTAATTATAAAATTATGTTTCTACTCCGTTTGTCATTGGAGATATAATCATTTAAAGAGTGGCTGTCATAAATTGTTCTGATGATTGTTCTGATGAACAGATGTATTTAAATATACATTAAATAATCAAGACATCACTAACAGGTTAAGTAAAATATAATGAATATATAAGATAATATAGTGAAGCAGTTTCGCTATGAATATATCAGCGAATTCTCATGCCTCAGGCTGGATATATCTATGCCTGTGCATCATGCAACTGAACTTGTACATGCATCAAGATTTTGCTAAACTGGTCTTATTTGAACAACAGTATGTTTTGAATGCTAAGTTCAGCCTTGCTTTCTTGTTGAGTGATGCTTTTAAAGTGTTTTTTTTTGTAATGTTCAGTAGTATTGAGTTCTCTCAGTGGCATGCTGTTAATTGGACTGTTGTGTTTTTCTCAATGCTGTGGTCATTTCTGAAGTTGCTTTTGGATGGAAAATTTGATATGCACAAGCTCTTCAATCTGCCTTCTTATCTTATCTTTTTTTTTTTTTTTTTTTGCCTTTAAGAAATATTTTTAATATAAAGATCATTCAGTGTCACCATATTTGAGTGAATTTTTCATCTTATTTTCTTTGTGCTGAAGTTCCAGAGCTGGGTCCTAATATACTGGGTTGAGGATGTTGTTTTTTTTTCAACTAAATATAGATTTATTCTCAATCTCGTTGTCTTGTTTGTATATGATCTCTCTATTGAGTCCAATCTTACATTTACATTTATTTATTTACAAGTGGAACTAATATTAATAAAGGTCGTAGAAGTATTGTTCATTGCTAGTTCATGCTAGAGTAATGAACTTATGTTAACATATAAAACCTTAAACATTTGTTGTAAACCAGGCACACCCCTTCATCACAGTGGTGTTCTCAGTGCTTTTCAATGGGGTATTCTTTTGACTAATTAGAGATGTCAGGAATTGTGTGTTTTGGAAAGCTTCTTTGTTCTGTCTAGGTTGTCTTTCTATAATCTCGCTGATCAGAGTTGTGAAAGTATGGCATCAGCTCTACAATCATCAAACTACCCCATTTGATCGCTGGACTTGAGTCAAAATGACCTGAAGGATTCCGGAGTGAAGTTGCTCTCTGAAGCACTAAAGAGTCCAAACTGTCAACTCAACATCCTGAGATGATAAAAATAGGTAATGATTAATTTTTTTATGAGTTTACAATGGTAACCCACCTTACTCGCCAGTACTATAGTGTATTGCTCCTTTACTGTGCTGTTTTATTGCTGCTCCTCAATCTGCCACTTACTGTACAGGTCCTATTGCTATTTTCCACTCTTACCCTATCTGTATAAATGGAAGTTCTACAAACTGCATAAATTCTGCATAAATTTTTAAATTCAAAATCAAGACATTTCAGTTTACTCCCAATTTTGGAATTAAAATGTTCTGGTCTTTACATACTGTTTTTTTTTTCAGTATCTTTGGACTTTGGGTTTGTAGTTGTGTCTGAAAATAATTATTACACACAATGGCAACAAACACACTGAAAAACAAAAATACATTTTCTATTTGTGTCTGAACACACATTTAAAATAGAAGTAGCCAGTGACCTCATTTCAGGTTTTTTTGCTTTTTTTTTTTTTTTTTTTTTTACATTTATGCATTTGTTAGATTATTTATTCAAAGCAATTTACACAGTTTGTTCACAGTGTGTTACAGACTGTTGACTTATCATAATATTCGAAAGCCCCACATAATGGATTAACTTTGCTATTCTGATGGTAAGATACATTTACATCAAGATGTAAATACCATTTATATTTGAGTTAAATGGATCAGTAGAGTCTATGATGCTATGAATTAAAGCCATTTCCACTAGAATCTAATGCAGTTGTCATTTTCTGCAGGCATTTGATATCAATTATCAATATTCTGAAGCCTTGCATTGGATCAGCATCACCGGCTCTGCTCTGTCTGTGGTGGGACTGTCTGTCACAGCATTGTACCAAATCATTACCAGGTAAAAGTGTACACTGTTAATCGTACAGCTTTTTGCAGTGGTGAAGCATTTTTTTTCATATTCATACACATACCACAGGAAGTCAAGAGGAGGCAGCCCTACTCTGCTAGTGGTGAACATCTGCTTGAGTATGACGGTTTTCTACCTTCTCTTCATCTTCGGCATAAACAACCCTGTCCAACATGTGAATGGAGCAAAGATGTCTGGCGAGAATATAGTTCCTGAGTCTGATCATCACAAGTACTCAGATCAGGGACCCTGTACGGCATTTACAGCTCTGCTTCAGTACTTCCTGTTGCTTACGTTCACTTGGAACACTCTGTACGGCATTAATGTGTTTCTGCTGTTCAAAAACTCAGTGTCTGGAACACCTCCATGGTTTCCACAGGTCGCCATGGCTGTCGGATGGGGTAGGGGACATTGAACGTGCACAAAACACTAATGTGTTATTTAATTTATGACTTACTTCTTATTAAAGGTGTTCAAATAGGTTACATTATGGGTTAAAATAATATATGTGTAAATGTATTAAATGGTATGAATATTCACATTTGTATTGCTGTTATGCCAGTGTTGTGTGTGGTCCGATTCATGAGCAAATTACTCTTATGAGCCAGTTCTTTCAAAGGATCATTCGAAAAACCTCACCAGCTGAAGAGTTATGAGTCTTCATTGAATGAATTGAATTCAGTCAAATCAGTTACTAATTCAACACCTGGCCCATTTAGAGAAATGCAAGTTATTGTTACTTTCAGTGATGTCTATGGTGAAATGCAGTGAAATTTGTGTCCTGAATGGTCATGAAACTCTGCGTTATTACAATCTAATTGTGTGGAACTGAATCCTGTGGCATTTTCCTACCAGTGTGATAAACCAAATAAAAATTTACTTTTTTTTTTGAGCATTATCTATATTTAATACAATTATGTTGAGTATATATTGTTTATACTGAGTATTGTGTTGGAGGCTCAGTCCAAAGGTGAAATTAAGCAAACTGTGACTGATTAGGCTTTAGAAATCACTCATTTTGCTCAAACTAAATTAAAAATAGTCTTCTGTATTGTCTTCTTCTATAATCACTTCTATATTGTTATTAACCAACATTTTAAAGAATATTGCAAAAAAAAAAATGCTTAGCTCGTTCTCCCACTTCCATACATCCTGGGTATTAATTGCACAACAAACATATGACTAAACCTTAACCATCAAAAAATGTCTCTAATATATAAAAATGCCATCAGTGTCTATAAAGCTTTTCCTGTTTAGGTTTGCCTGCTGTTATTGTTGGTATCTCATTGGGTTCCACTTACCGTGTGGAGGAGCCTTTAGGTTATCGACAAGAAGAGTTGTAAGTAACAAATATAACTTCACTAATTTATTTTTAATTCAGTTTATTTAATATTATTACATTGATTTCAGAAATTTTGGTTCAGTTGTCATTTTTCTTTTCTGCAGTTGCTGGCTGGCTTCACTGGACCACAAACAAAAATTCAATATAAAGAAACCCATGTTTTGGGGATTCGTGCTCCCTTTACTGCTCATGCTGATCTCAAACACAGCAATACTGCTGCACTTCTCTTACAAAATCTGCAGGACCAACCCTAATTTAAACAAGTGTGTTTACTTTGGGACCAGAAAACATCAGTTATCCACCAGATTTATGGGAAAATATTTCACAGATAACACACTGTTTCTGTTTAGATCACGTAAAACTTCTCTGAAGAAGAAGATGATGAGTAGTTTTTCTCTGGCAGTGATGCTCGGCTTGTCTTGGGTCACAGGTTACATTTTACTGATCACCCAAGAAAAAAATCTCAAATTTATTCTCGGTTTGGTTTTCTGTCTATTAAACACAACACAGGTGGGTTAATTGCACAAACATTCACAAATAGCTTATAATGGATTGTCAGTGCTTCAGTATCCATTAAAAGATTTTTTTTTTCTTCTTTCTCATTTCCAAAGGGTGTTCAGATATTCATATTATTCGCTCTGAGGCCTTTTCTAAACTCGAATCCAGCTATTTTAACTCTCTGCGTGCGCCAGAAATAGGCTTACACAAAAAAAAAAAAAATTTATGGAAAAATAAGATCCCAGAAAGCAACGATAGCTACAAATCCACAGATGGTGACTCACCCTGACAGGCCATCAAAGGTAATAATACATATATCACAATATCTAAACAAATACAATATACAAACCTCCCTTTCCTTATCAAAACTTTTCTTTAGATCCGGCGTAGATCGTTGGTGGGACTGTGGTCTTCACCTCAGGAGTGGTATACATCATGCAGTGAAGGCTCATTAAATGAATTAAGACAAGGAGGAATATCAGCTTGAGTTAGATATTTTCAGAAATTGTCATTAGGAGTTTATTGGGCTTTGTTCACACTGCACACAAATCTGATTTGGCTTTAATTTTTCACACTTTAGGATTGATTGTCAACACACATTTACTCACTCTCAGACCATCCAAGATGTAGATGAGATTGTTTCTTCATGGGAACAGATTTAGAGAAATTTATCTTCACATTACTCACTCACCATTGGATCCTCTGCATTTGAATAGGTGCCATCAGAATGAAAGTCCAAACAGCTGATAAAATCAAAACAATAATCCACAAGTAATCTACTCGACTCCAAATTGTGTTATTACTCTGTAAAATATATCTGAGCATCATAATGATTGTGATCCTTGAAATGTCCCTCAGATGTCTGCAGTGCATCTTTGATCTACAGTGTGTAGAAAACTATATTAGCCTTAGAACAGAACATTGAGGAACTCAATTTGTAATGTCTGGAAACTATAGTTCAGTGTTTGCAATAATCATAGTACCAGCAACACACATCTACAAGAAGCATGTAAAACTGCACTCTTGTCTTAATGTAGGATTATTTTGAATAAAATATGTGATGGAAACATTGTGAATGGTTTTGTTTTTCTTTTTATATTAACTGCTTTTTTACAGTAGGAGTTCTTGCCCTTTTCATCTCACTTTTCTTTCTGCAGAGATGCGACAAATTGTGTATTTAAGTCAGTGCAGCACCAAATATTTGTGCCAAACAGTGGATTATGTCCTGCAGAGAGTCATAGGCCAACACAAAACCATCATGAGGAAAATGTATGAAACCTTATTTGAGGGAATCAAATTACAAAATAATAATTATAATAATAATAAAATAATAATAATAAAAAAAACCTTCTTAAACAGAATCTACACACAGCTCTACATCATAGAGGGAGATGGTAAATGCTTAAATGAAGAACATGAAATTTCAAAGATGGAGAGGACACCCAGGACCCATTGAACCAACTTTGCCCTCTGCTCTGGTCTTAACATCCTGGGAGTTTTCAGTACTTCATATATATATATATATATATATATATATATATATATATATATATATATATATATATATATATATTAAACAGTGGTTTACTGAACAAATTGTGTCTTAGTCTTTAAATAAATACAATTACAATTTACTTAAGGGAAAAAAGCTATATGCTGTAAACTGGAGCCCTTTACTTGCACATTACTACATTATTTAAGGTTTCAAACAAGAGTCAAAACTGTTAAATTCAGTTGCTGTTTATTTATAAGTTGCATATATGGCGCATTAATTCATTAACTTCTAAATCTAATTATAAAATTATGTTTCTACTCCGTTTGTCATTGGAGATATAATCATTTAAAGAGTGGCTGTCATAAATTGTTCTGATGATTGTTCTGATGAACAGATGTATTTAAATATACATTAAATAATCAAGACATCACTAACAGGTTAAGTAAAATATAATGAATATATAAGATAATATAGTGAAGCAGTTTCGCTATGAATATATCAGCGAATTCTCATGCCTCAGGCTGGATATATCTATGCCTGTGCATCATGCAACTGAACTTGTACATGCATCAAGATGTTGCTAAACTGGTTTTATTTGAACAACAGTATGTTTTGAATGCTAAGTTCAGCCTTGCTTTCTTGTTGAGTGATGCTTTTAAAGTGTCTTTTTTATAATGTTCAGTAGTATTGAGTTCTCTCAGTGGCATGCTGTTAATTGGACTGTTGTGTTTTTCTCAATGCTGTGGTCATTTCTGAAGTTGCTTTTGGATGGAAAATTTGATATGCACAAGCTCTTCAATCTGCCTTCTTATCTTATCTTTTTTTTTTTTTTTTGCCTTTAAGAAATATTTTTAATATAAAGAGCATTCAGTGTCACCATATTTGAGTGAATTTTTCATCTTATTTTCTTTGTGCTGAAGTTCCAGAGCTGGGTTCTAATATACTGGGTTGAGGATGTTGTTTTTTTCAACTAAATATAGATTTATTCTCTATCTCGTTGTCTTGTTTGTATATGATCTCTCTGTTGAGTCCAATCTTACATTTACATTTATTTATTTACAAGTGGAACTAATATTAATAAATGTCGTAGAAGTATTGTTCATTGCTAGTTCATGCTAGAGTAATGAACTTATGTTAACATATAAAACCTTAAACATTTGTTGTAAACCAGGCACACCCCTTCATCACAGTAGTGTTCTCAGTGCTTTTCAGTGGGGTATTCTTTTGACTTATTAGAGATGTCAGGAATTGTGTGTTTTGGAAAGCTTCTTTGTTCTGCCTAGGTTGTCTTTCTATAATCTCGCTGATCAGAGTTGTGAAAGTATGGCATCAGCTCTACAATCATCAAACTACCCCATGTGATCGCTGGACTTGAGTCAAAATGACCTGAAGGATTCCGGAGTGAAGTTGCTCTCTGAAGCACTAAAGAGTCCAAACTGTCAACTCAACATCCTGAGATAATAAAAATAGATAATGATTCATTTTTTTATGAATTTACAATGGTAACCCACCTTACCCGCCAGTACTATAGTGTATTGCTCCTTTACTGTACTGTTTTATTGCTGCTCCTCAATCTGCCACTTACTGTACAGGTCCTATTGCTATTTTCCACTCTTACCCTATCTGTATAAATGGAAGTTCTACAAACTGCATAAATTCTGCATAAATTTTTAAATTCAAAATCAAGACATTTCAGTTTACCCCCAATTTTGGAATTAAAATGCTCTGGTCTTTACATACTGTTTTTTTCAGTACTTCAGCAGACCCACGCAAGCACATCTTTGGACTTTGGGTTTGTAGTTGTGTCTGAAAATAATTATTACACACAATGGCAACAAACACACTGAAAAACAAAAATACATTTTCTATTTGTGTCTGAACACACATTTAAAATAGAAGTAGCCAGTGACCTCATTTCAGGTTTTTTTTTTTTTTTTTTTTTTTTTTTTTTACATTTATGCATTTGTTAGATTATTTATTCAAAGCAATTTACACAGTTTGTTCACAGTGTGTTACAGACTGTTGACTTATCATAATATTCGAAAGCCCCACATAATGGATATTTATTCTGGCATTCTGGTATTTCTACTGTAATTGACAATGCTGCTTGTTTTTAATTAACAGAAACTGGACGTGTTGATAGATTACTATATATATATATATATATATATAGTTTGTAAATTATTTTGTAAATTATTTTTGTGTTGTACACTTCTGTTATTGTTATAACTTGTTCTACACTTATATAATATACCTAAATACACATAATTTTATAATGCATTTAATCACATTTAATTATTTATGTTTGTAACATCTCTAATTCCACTGATAATGTCATCTTGATGGTTGATTTTTTTTTATTATTATATATATATATATATATATATATATATATATATATATATATATATATATATATATATAAATGGCTGTTAGGAGTATTTCTGAACTGGCCAGCTGGCATTCTGTCCTTTTATAATGTCTCTGACACACTCACACACCTGCACACATTCAACGACACATTCATTGAACCCATCTATGCTGGATGTAGAGTTTGCACTGATAATATTGAATGATGAGAGATTGAACAGCCTGCTTTGAGCAACAACAGTTACAAAAGTTGGGTGAAGGAATTACAGTCCCATTATCTCTCTCTTTAACAGGTCATGAAACCCTAAAACACACATTATTTGAGATGGTAAAATATATGTAAAATACCAGTGTTATTTTAGTATCATCAACATACTAGTAGTTTTTATAAATGGTTTGAATTAGCTTTTATTTTCATATTTATATGCAAAGTTGCATTTTGTTCTTTTAGATTTAATTATTTTATTACATCAAGTTAAATTAAATGGAAATGAGAAACATTTTCTAGCTGAAATTACATACTGTAAGTTCTTATATATTTTATTTTATTTAAAATGTATATATTTCAAATAACAGAAGTTCAAGTAACTATGATAACCCTGTAACACATACTGTATTGTTTGAATTTATCACATTGTTTTGAATATTAAGGGGAAAAGATTATTATTTTTCTTTTGTTAAAACATATTTTGTTTGTTATGATAAATGCTCTGAAGCATCTTAAAAATATAGTGCCATATTTGTACAACAAGGTGGCCCTAAACTCTGTTGTTTTTTAAATTATAATGTGCTTTCATCACTATAGTGAGTATGTTGTAGGTCTGCTGTATTGTGGTTTGTTAAGTTTGCTTGCTTTCTTGCTTAAAACAGTGATAAAAAGAAGACCAATGTACACTGACTACTTTATTCATTTGTTCAGTTGATACTTTTATTTGACAAGTATGCATTAAATTGGTCAAAAGTGACCGACAAGACGGACATTTATAATGTTACAAAAGATTTTTTATTTTTAAATAAATTCTGTTGGTTCAAACATTCTATTCACCAAATAGTCCTGAAAGTGACACTGTATCATGTGACAGGAATGGGGAATGGGGGAATGGTCAGGTAAGTGTTGTATTCATTGCAGTACTTTCCTCTGACCACCAGAGGTCTCTATTTAATGCTAAATAAAATCTAGCCATACCTACAGTATATACGTACCCACGCAGTGCTGCAGGTGCAGTTTTCAGAGCTATCTATCTATCTATATATATATATATATATATACCACCAGAGCACCAGCTTTCAGTCAGTAGAGTGTTTGGTGTCAGAATGTAAAAAGCTGCTGATTGAGTTGGATAAAGGACAAATTATCACAGCAGTGTGTCACAGCCAGGGCCGTCCTTAGCTGATGCGGGGCCTGGTCCATTCATGATGGCATTCCATGGGGGTGGGGGTCCCCTCACGATCACATTCCTTGGGTGCATACTATTGCGATCAATGGATGGTTACAGAGGCTATGACACCTTGAGTCTTTGTTGGGCAGACACAGGCCAGTTGTGCTGTGGGCGATGTTTACTTGGGACACTTTTGGCACAATTACCATTAGCACAATTCCTGGCACCCGTAAGGTATTTGAATATCTTTGCGGTCCAAGTGTACCTATTTATGGCAACTGTGTTCCTTGCCACTGATGGCCATTACCAACAGGATAATGAGCCATGCCACACTGCCAGAATCATCAAGGAGTGGTTTGAGGAAGAAGATGGTGAATCTCTGTTAACGCCTTCACCCCCAGATTTACCCAATCAAACATTAGTGGTACAACTTGGAAAAGCGAATTTGCGCTATATCACCACCACCTCATAATGTACAGGAAGAGGAGGAACTACTGTTGATTGTTGAGGTGGCTCATTGGTGTGTGTGTGTGTGTGTGTGTGTGTGTGTGTGTGTGTGTGTGTGTGTGTTTATCTCTGGAAAAAAATTAGAGACCACTCCAAAATGATCAGTTTTACTGGTTTTTCTATTTATAGTTATGTGTGTGAGTAAAATGAACATATTTGTTTTATTCTATACACTACTGACAACATTTCTCCCAAATTCCAAATAAACATATTGTTATTTAAAGTATTTATTTGCAGAAAATGACAACTGGTCAAAATAACAAAAAAGATGCAGTGCTTACAGACCTCAAATGCCACAATGACTTTATGCCACTTCTGGTGCAAAAATTCCAGCCTTGCTGAAACACCCGAGATCAATGTTCCCTCTATTTTTTTTTTCTTGCTTTCTTCCTTTGGGTGGACAATTCAGCCTCAAAGAAAAACATTCTTTGTTCCAGACCTGTACTGCATATAGACATAAAAGTGTGTAACTTTTAATTTTAATGTGCTATTTGATTTGACCCTTGATGTAACTAAATGATGCACATTTTAAGTTACCTGAGAAAACATTTTTTACAGTGCTCTGTTACTTACCAATAAATTATATTAAAAAACAATTAAATTCTTTATAATAATAAAATAAATAAATAAATAAAAAACACAAGATACTGTGGCTTGCAGGTTGCAGATGTTGGGCAAAGCTGAAAATTGGACTCATCAGGGAAGATGACCTTACTCCAGTCCTCTACGGTCAAATCCTTATGGTTTTTCTTCTTTTCTTCACTCAAAACATTTGTTTTCAACTGTTTTGGCATGATCAATAGTAAGTAATTGATTCCGATTACTTTTGATGTACTACTAGCACTGCTTTTGCCATCCAGATGGTCCAATTGCAAGAGGATAGTGATGAGCACAGCAGTGGTTTTTATACTTTTCCTTGTTAAATAAGATTTGGTTGAGGTGATCACCTAATCAGTACTTCATTAAGCAGAATGAGGTGCGCTTGTGTTGTAATTCAACAGACACTGGAATGGAATGGCTGCCATACATGTAGGGAAAATCCCCTTAATTTGTTCCAGAGGAGTATATATATTCTGAGTTTTTGACTTCAGAAGAGTTAACACAATTTGTTTGGACCATGTGTTTGATCATTCTGCTGCACATGCAAACAATGTAATATAAAATTTTTTTTTTTTTTTTTTTTTGCATTGCATTGCATTTAAGCTTTGAAGGTGCTTCTGACATGAAGGCTTCGCTGTTCTCTCTCTCTCTCTCTAAGTCTCTCTCTCTTTAGTTCCTCATTTAGCTGTATGTGATGTCTGTTTCCTTGAAAATAGATCCATGATGGATGGACTTCCCACTCTAGCAATGATCCACCCCTGACTCTGCTTTATAAACCAGACAGTAATAAGAGGTGTTCATATTAGTAGTAGTTTTATATTTGTTGTATCCTATATGTGTAAAATGGAGTACTTTCTGCTTTTAACAATTTCCTCAGGTAAGGTTCACTTTTAAGATGGTTACAATTGTTATATTAGTTAATTACAGATACAGTTAATGCTTAAATATTACATATTGAAAAACAGTTTTTGCAGTTGTTGTTATTAATGATTAACAAAAATTAACAATAATAAAAAAAGTATTTTCCACTATATTAATTATAATTCATTAATAATGAATATATTTTTAACAATAATGCCATGTTGTTATTATTATTATTATTATTATTATTATTTAAAATGGTTAAATTATTGTTTCTTTTTAATAATGTATAGTTTTGGTGCTTTATCCGAGTTTGTAAAGGACAGCAAGACAATATTATGTTTCTCTATTTACTCTGTTGGAACAACACACAACTATGATGTTTGTTTGCTCGTTTTCTTGGTTCATTTCCATATGTTTGCATATCACAGTTCTGTGTACCCACTGCATGTCACATCTTCATTGTCTTGTTAAGTAGATACATCAGACATACTAATTTGACTAAAACATTTCCCATGCACAGTCACCTTCATGTTGTATCTCTTCCATTTGTTTTTAGTAAAAACAGTATGACGTCCAAATGGAGCAAACTTTGACAGTATGTGAGTCATTCACAATATTAAAGGGAAAACGTGATAAAGTCAGGGATGGCAAAAGAACACACATCCTTCACTCAAGTAGAAGTACAGATACTCAGATTTCAAAAGACTCTGGTAAAAGTTGAAGCACTGACTACACTTTTTCATGTATGGGCTCTGACATGTACTTAAGTAAAAACTAGCTATTATTACTACCTGTTTTAATGTCACGCTGGGACCTCACATCATATTAGGACATTAATACAGAAGAAATTAAAATTAAAATATTGTTAGCTAATCAATGTATCCAGACTGAACAACCACCATGTAGAACACAAGCAGAAAAAAAAACTAAGTTGACAGATTTTTTTTATATATATATATATATATCTGCTCTGGAGAAGAAAAAAAAAAAGTATGGATATGGATGTTTACTTCCAACTACTTTAGAGAAAAGTGTTATTTTTTCCCATTTTTTCCCAAAGTAGGGTGTTGTGAGTATTAGTGAGTACACACATAATGCAATGTTTGTTTTTTGCATACTAGTAGCCGGAGGGCAGAAATGCCACAAGTGAGACTCACAGAAGTACTAGAACTTATGACGTTCCAGAAAATCCCTTATATGGACAAAGGCATCCAGATATACCTTGTAGCCAAATAAAATGCAGAGAAACATTTTATCCCAGAACATTCTCAGAATGTCCCCACTAGAGTCAAGGATGTCGCCTAGTAATGTTCCCAGATTGTTCCACAAAGTTCTGAGTTCTTTTAAGCATCGGAGAAAGTTATTTAGCGGACCTTCAGAATTCAGGACATTCTGGGAATGTTTAGGGGACCATTACTATAGGACTGTTACATTTGGATACTGGGCTTGCAAAGAGCAGGCAAGGGAGCGGATTCAAATGCAGCAGTTTATTCAAAGGGTAATCCAACAGCCCAATTCAAAACACAGGCGTCAAAACACAGGTAATCAGTCCAAACAAAACCAAGCAGGGAAAATAAGGCACAAAGAAACCACAAAGGAAAACGGGGTAACATCCACAACAACTGACAAACGCCAGACTGACACACACAGCTTTAAACACAGGGGCAAACAAATTGCTCAGTGTAAAAAAAACACATATCAAATAGCAGACAATCTGATTTTGCCTTCAGCCATTGATAAGTGCAAAACAATGTTTGGGAATGACAAGTGTGTAAATTAACTGAAAACCATTCTGTTGTCGGATACAACCATTGCTCGGCAGATTAAAGAAATGGCATCTGATGTAAGGGCAAACTGAAGCTGGCAGAAACCTTTGCGTTACAGCTGGATGAGACAGATGTCACAAATGATCTTTGGCATTTGTACGCTTTGCAAATGGAAATAAAATGCAGCAATAATTTTTGTTTGTGGCTGCCCTGAATGCACCACAAGCTCTGAAATTTCCAAAGCAATTGATGAGTTTTTCCAATAGCATGACATACCCTGGGCAAAATTTATTGCGCTGTGTACTGATGGCGCGAGATCTATGGCCGGATTAAAAAGTGGACTAATTGCGCTTGCCAAACAAGTAGACCCAAATGTGCTGTGGACTCACTGCATGTTACATAGAGAGTCTCTGGCTGCGAAACATTATGGATTCTGTTGTAAAAGCTGTTAATTTTATTAAGAGTAGCGCTTTGCAAATATGCCTTTTCGCTTCTCTGTGTGCTGCAGCAGGAGAAGAACACACAACGCTGCTATCATTCTGAGGTCTATTGGCTTTCTTGTGGATCAGTATTGTTGCATGTGTTTGAATTACACGCATCTATTCACAAGTGTCTACTTAAACATTGTGCAGAGCTGACTGCAGAGTTCAATGACAATACATGGCTCACTAAATTTGCATATTTGTTTTCTCTGAGCTAAACAGACTTAACACTTCTATGTAGGGCCATGATGCACATGCCATTCAGTTGTATGACAAGATGTATGGTTTACTGAAGAAAATGAAAAGATGGAGAAAGCTGGGTAATTGCGCTGTGCTCTCGCCACAAGTGACACATTTAATTGTTGCACACTTAGAGACTCGAGGGGCAATTTGGAACTTTTCTGAAGCTGAGTCCTGGCGAAAGGACAAGACATGGATACAGTTTCCATTTAAAGACAATACATCGGATGGATCAAATTTAACAGTGACAGAGCAGGATCAACTTGTTGATTTAAGCACTGACAGTACATACAGAAACCTATATGATCCAGTTCTGGATCCCTTGCCAGAAAGACTTTCCCCAGCTGG
Organism: Cyprinus carpio; assembly: GCF_018340385.1. Lineage (NCBI taxonomy): Eukaryota > Metazoa > Chordata > Actinopteri > Cypriniformes > Cyprinidae > Cyprinus > Cyprinus carpio. Next base: position 14,869,505 of record NC_056593.1, on the reverse strand, counting down.
CAACAAAGGCCATGATGAGCCTTTACACCAAAACACCCGATAATAAAAAGTGCATTCTCCTCCCTCTCCTACTTGAAAACTGAAAAACTGCAGCCTGAGTCTAATATGATGCTAGGCCTAACAACACTGATATCCCTGAGAATAGACAGCCTTTGTAATTAACCAGGGTCAGTCATCTCATTAAATATGTCTTAAACTTAAAGCTGAAGTTCATGTAAACATATAATTGTCCACTTGTCAGTAAAATTAAAATGTATAAAACTGCAAATCTACTTAAATAGACAACTGTGAACAACTTAATACATTGTAATTTTAATTGCAGCATATATGTTTGTTATGATGCATAAATCTTTTTAACAATGAAAATATACAGACAATGATGCATGTACAACAACAACAACATGATTCTAATTGTCTTACCATAATGACCCTGGACCACAAAACCAGTCTTAAGTGTCAATTTTGATGTTTGGTTTATTAGCATCTGACAATATTTGGCTGAGATACAACTATTTGAGAAAATCCGGAATCTGAGGCTGCAAAAAAATCTAAATATTGAGAAAATCGCATTTAAAGTTGTGCAAATGAAGTTCTTAGCAATGCATATTACTAACCTGGAATTAGTCAGACTGATTCTTCTTGTCTAAAGCCACATTTCCATTATCTCTGACATTTGCGTTTGATTGTTGAAATTTACTGTTTAGTGGCAGTCGCATGGAACTTTCAAATTGGTCGTGAAGCAGCCTTTACCTTCTGCTTATTCACCAAGGCAAAAGGAATATTTTGAATGATGTGAATGAATATAAAGGATGTACAGTATTAATATAAGAATAACTTGGTAAGCTGGACCAGATTTAGCAAGACTAAAGGCAAGTGGTCACAGTTTGATACTTTTGTCTGATGTTTTGTCTCTGTAAACAGCTATTTTTGATCAGACCTGGTGTCAAAACTATTCCAGCAGCACCCTAAGACCAAACAACATCACCAATCCAACTGTGGTGTGTGAAAACATGGGTACTTTACAAAACGGGATCTGCCTCTGCCTCGATGATTGGACCGGAGCCTCCTGCAGCATTTGTAAAACCCATTGAAAATATTGCATGATATATAGACTGAATAATCTTGTAATAGCATTCAAGATTTTTAACAGTCTTGTATTTTAATTTAATTTAATTAATTAATTTATCTACTTTTTTACAGCAAATTTCTGCCCTGGACAAAACCTAAAACAATTCACCTTTCCAAAAACTGTCTTAGGACAGTTTGCTTCCTCCGTAGAGCGATGTCCACCAGAAACAACAAATGGTACTTAAGTCTATTACTGTACCTTTCTGTGTTTACAATACACACTCAATGTATGAATGTACTTTAAGTATCTCTTTATTTAACATACACACGCTAATTTTTTTTCTTTTTTTAATTTATTTTTTTAAGCTGGCATCCCCCAGGCTTCGGCCCTCTGTAATAAAACGAGTCACTCATTTGATTCTCCAAACACTGTAGATTGTAGTTTGACCCTGGACACCATTAATGCAGATGTAAGTAATCAATGTATAATAATAATTGTAATATATAGTCCTATAAAACATACATGAATTTTGCTCAGATGAAAACAGAAAAGGTCTGATTCCAAAGTTGATTTTTTTTTTTTTTTTTTTTTTTTAATGAAGCTTTCTGGAGCTACTCCTGAACAAAAACAGAACTTAGCCGCCAGCACCCAGATCCTCACATCCATACCAGAACGGCTAACACCTCACAACATCACAAATGCAGCAAAAATAACCAACAAGCTGCTTTCTGACCAACTAAAAACACAAAATATGGTACTTAATAAGCCTTAAACCAAATTTACAATTTAAAATCTACTGTCATGAGGGACATTTCCCCATTTTCTCTATTCATACTGTGTATAAAGCCATTGTCTTTAATGTATAACTGACAATATTATAATATAATATTATATAATGTACTATATATTATTTGTATTAATGACAATAAATGTTATAATGCTGAATGTGTAATTATAGGTATTATGTAAGTCAAGGATCTCCAACCCTGCTCCTGGAGAGCTACCGTCCTGCAGACTTCAGTTCCAAGCCTGCTCCAACACACCTGTCTGCAATTATCAAGTAGCCCTGAACACCTTGATTAGCTGCTTCAGGTGTGTTTGTTTGGGGTTGGAGCTGAAATCTGTAGGACAGTAGCTCTCCAGGAGCAGGGTTGGAGATCCCTGATGTAAGGTATTATAAATTAATTGTATTATTCAGATTATTCTTATTATTATTTTTAAATGTCAATTCAGGCTAACACTAGCAAGACAATGTTTATTATTATTTTATTATAAGACAATTATTATTATTATTATTACTTGTTCATGTCTTTTTTCTTTCACTTTCTTTCTCTGTTTGCATGAATTACATATCTTTTTGTTCATAATTTGCATGTTGTTATTTCTACATGTAGTGTATTTGACTACTCCAGGTACACCACAGAACATTATACATAATCTACTGCATGGGTCCAATTTTTGATTCTGTTTATGTAACCGCACAGACACTTTTATTGTCTGCACAGCACCCACAGTGAGATATCATGCTCATCTTCCTTACAAAACCAAGTATGTCTGTAATGTTTTTATAATACTGTATCCATTTCCAGAGTTGTCTTAAGAAACTTTTCTTCTTCATTGTGCAGGATATTGCCGTATCAGCAGTCGCTACAATCAGTCAGCTCCTGAACGCAAGTCATGAGATGTACACTTCTGTTGACCATGATGCAATTTCTGAGTAACTAAACATTTCACACTCGCTATACTGCCACTGACATACAGTAACATCTTAAATGCAAAATTCATAAGCATTCACATTTTGAATTGCTGTCTGACTTTAGATTGTGTTTGTTCAGACTAACACAGACTCTACAGAATCTCTCTCTGCGTGAGAACTCAAATTCATTGTTGGTGCAACCGAATGTGGCAGTGCAGTCGCTGAAGATGCAAACTCCAATCCAAAATGTTCAATTAACCTCCTTAAAAGGCAAGTGTGTGCTCATTTAAGTTTGAATGTACATGTATAATGAGAACTCTCAAGAAAAATAGGAAGAAACTAAAAGTCTAAAATAAAATTAGGCAATATGTTGAATATGAAAAGGTTATTTTAATTATGTATATAAGGTGTGAAGCTATACTATAAGGTATGTAATGTATTTATTTATTTGTTTCAATTCATGTACATTTTTGGGTTAAAAATATAGCAAGACACTGTCTACTTGTTATTTTTTGTTCATATATTAATGTTTATAATGTTATATTATATATAATGTCATATATAAATATATATATATATATATATATATATATATAATAATAATAATAATACATTTTATAATGCTGTAACTAAGGGTATAATATATTATTTGTACAATTAATTACAGGTTTTATTTAATGTGTTTAAAGTTTAATTAAGGGTATGAGGTGTGGTAACACATTTATTATACAGAATATTAATGTTTATATATATATATATATATATATATATACACACACACACACACACACACACACACACACACACACGCATGCATATATATACAGTGAGAATAGAAAAGAATCACACCCTTTTAAAATAATCACATTTTGTTGCTTTGCAGCCTGAAGTTAAGGTGGACACAGTTCTTGTTTAATCTCAATACACTGAGTAAATACAGCAATCTTCATTTCAGGTTTTACATCATGCCATCAAATTTGTTGATGCGGTAGATGAAATCAATTTCATCTATCAACTTGAATTCCATGTTTGTTGGTTTTTTTTTGTTTGGGTTTTGTTTTTTTGCCTGCATGGTCTGAAGATGATCTAAACCAAATCTGGTGAAAATAGGACTAGAGGTCTAGGTTTTCAACATAAATCAAAATGGTGGACAGGAAGTTTGAATGATTATGGCATAACCAGTACCAATGTTCTTGGCATAATACAAGATATCTGTAATGACAAGACTCATGACAACAGGCAAAATTCTTAAAAAAAAATTAGCATTTTTTGATATTTCATTAAAATTTTTGACCACAAGGTGGTGCTGCCACAAAAAGTTTTGAGTACCCTCAGGGCAAGGTGCCGAAGACACATACCAAGTTTTGTAACAATATGCCAATGCAGTCATAAAATATCACTTTTTTTTTTGGTCAAAATTCTAAATTCTAGGCCGATGCCTAAAAAAAATAAATAAATAAATAAATAAATAAAAATAGTACCATTCGACTCTGCATGCTGCTCCAAATGATATTTGGTCAAACCATTTATAAGTCATAAGCAAAAAATAAATAAATAATAGACAATAAAAGCCACGTTTCAGGTCTCCTGACCACTAGGTGGCACTGTGCTGAAACTGTGCAGGTAAACAGATCATTGTTGTCATAACACACCAAGTATGGTCTGAATAAGCTAAAGTTTTGTGAAGATATAGCCTCACATCCACTTTGGCGTGCTCTTCAACAAATTTGTTTGCACGTTATTTTGAAACGTCTAATCAACTTGATTTCCATGTTTTGTTTTGTTTTTTCTTTTTTTGTCAACATGGCCTGAAAATCTGACAAAGGGTCTAGGGGGAGTTCGAAAGAGTTTTTATGATGGAAAATAACATCATAGGAACTCATTTGAATCGGCATGAGCCAAGGAATCTGGGGGAAAAATAATTTCGTTTCTAGCCCATATGGTTAAAAAGTTATCAGCATGAATGTGAGTGCAACTTTGGACAAGTGATGGCGGTAGAGTTAGAGACTCTAAATTTGGTTGATGTATTTACCATATGGTTCTATGGGCTACCATAGACTTCCAGAGCAATAGGTGCCTACCTTCAGTGCTTGGCCACTAATAATAATAGTAATAATAATACCAATTACTTTTATAATGATGGTGTAATTTAGAATATTTATATGGTATAACATTTTAATCGTAATAATATTTATTATTATTATTATTATTATTATTATTATGCCACTATAATGTAAATATTGTTTTGGACAGTTAGCTTGCTTCTAACAGTCATATTTATCTTTATTTCTAATTTCTCCAGGGCAGAGTGATTTCTTTTTGCCTGACAGAATAAAACTGAATACAGGACATGCTGAGATTTTCAAAGATAATGTTGATCTTCAAATTAATATCACATTAACTGAAGGTAAAACTGGATTTAGACTCAACTCTATACTTTTCCACAACTTGTATTTTGTGATTTTTCCACATTAAATGATTTGGTGAGAATTGTATTATTTTAATAGTAACCATATCTCACTCTTTCTGTAGATTCTAATGAAGTTGTTGGGTTTGTCCTCTACAATAATGACCAGTTCTTCCGGTCAAAAAGCTTTCAACCTTCTCTGGATACCGAGAGAAAAGTGATGTCTGCTAATATTCAAGAAAATCTTAAGTTTGAGGTTATGTTTACAGTCACACCAACGGTGAGCAGCTAGTTCAACATCACACTTCCCTCTGTGCTTAATTTTAGTGAAATTCTAAAGTACTCAATACCCCCCGTCACATTTCACCAAAATTTTCAGGCCTTACTATTGGTAGGAAGCCATAGAAATACAAAGTTCTGTCATGAAACTCTAGAAACTCTAAACTCTAGACTATCCAATGAGCTTGCTGATCAACATTCAAATACTTGGCTAGTGCTTGCTGTAGCAGTTGCAGGGGGCTTCAGAGCAGGGCTGGCCCAGGTCATTGGTGCCCTAGTCGAGATTTTAGATGAATGAAAATGCATATTTTTCAATTAAAGAAAACTTAAGAGAGTGTGAGTGTGGGGTGCTTCTGGTGCTTGGATTTGTACTTCAACAATAAGGTCCAATTAAGAATACGCTAGAAGTTTCTCTCTCTCTCTCTCTCTCTCTCTCTATTTAACAGCATTACCTTACAATGAAAGACTTCTTCCCTCAGATAGATTGAATAATAAAAAATAAAAAAACAGACTGAATGCAAAAAAAAATAAAAAAAAAATGATTTCCTGCCTTTCTGGATGTTGGGCTCATGATCAATAAGTTGTTTGCATTTACCCAAACTGATTTGGCAAAATCAAAACGCAGATGGTAAGGGAAGTGCCGCTCGCCGTGAAGCGTGAGCAGCCAGCAGAGGATTCCGCTTGGTCTTAAAGCCTTCCCCAACCAGCTAGTCCACAAATAAAACAATGATTTGTGCAAAAAGAATGATTTATTTTCAATTGAGAATTTGTTATTAATATGGTCTAGTGAAAATAATAATATGGGCTGCAAGTAGGGCTGTCACAAGATTAGATTTTCATATCACGGTTATTGTGGCCATAAGAATTCACGATATCGATATATCGTGATATCTATAGAAACCTTGGTGGGACAAGATATTAGTTAAATTATTTTTACTTTGTTTATTGAGTGTTTTTTTTTTTTTTTTACCCAACAAACATAAGGATACTGATAAATGCAGGGCACAAGACTCTGGCTTTCTCTGTCTTCTTTGAAGCTCCTATGAAATAACAACAGAAAATACTGTCAAGTTCAACAGTATGATGAATAAATATTAATGGCGTTGTGGTATATCGTCACACACTAAATTACCACAATATAGATAATTGTTGCTTTGAATATCACGGTAATCATCAATACTGGTATTTCGCGACACCCCTAGCTGCGAGAAAATAATAAATATATAGAGTGGGGCTGCTATGAGTGCAAGCAGACAGCATCCTTATTTCAATCCAGTGGCATGACAACACCGGCCCTCACGGCCAAAAATACAGACCGGCCCACTGGGATTCCAATCCGGGCTTGTTTAGAAATTATATTTTAAGAGCACCTTAAATGGCAAAAATAGTTTAACTGCGTGCACCATGCATAAATAATTCGTTATGATGATGTATTATAATTACGGCATGACACAGAAAGTGTTTTAATTAGTCGAATATGACATGTTGTCAAATCTTATGATTTTTCATTTATGTCTATTTTATTTTATTCTAACATTATTTTAATCAGTTCGATGATCAATCAGTACTAAAATTATGGTAACTGTCAGAAATTATTTTGCTTAATATATGGGTGTAGGAGCACACAATGGTCACAAGAGGGTGCACTTCCGACCAAAAAAATATTTCGTGCAGCGCCCTAGCCAACTGCCTATGTCGCCTATGCCACAGGCCGGCCCTGCTTCAGAGATCCTCCACCTTCCCCAGCTCCACCTGTATAGATCTGCTATTGGTTGATTTCACGTATTTTATATATGTGGGTTATTTCATATATGTTATATGTGCAGTAGCAGTATGCTCACAGCAGCATGTCTGTGGATGTACCGGGAGTAGCAAGTCTCAGTACTTGCTCTGTCAAAGCAGCTGCAGCATAGCAGATCTATTCTGCCAAGACCAAACACATTAACTTGTTTATTACCATGTTAAATTCTCAGAGAGTTGTCACGACAGAACTATACTGCAACATTCCTCAAACACTTAAGAAGAAGTAGGCACAGTTATGTGGTTATGAATTAATACATTATTGTACTTTCAGGCCGTTTCCACTTTATCCCTCAATGACTTTGCATGTGTGTTTTGGAGTTACACTAAAAATGACTGGAGCACAGAAGGCTGCACCAAAATTACGAGCCCCTCTGGACCTGCAGTTTGCAGATGTAAACCTGTAAAAAATAGAAATGGAAATGCAAATGAAAATGCAAACTTTGCCATTTTAATGGTAAGGTATATTTGCAAAAGGATGTAAATGTCATTTATGTTGGAATTATATGGATCAGTACAGTCTTAAAAAGTAAATGTTCCGAAAGGTTTTTTTTTTCTTCTTCTTTTTTTTTTTTTTAAGTGATGCTTTAGAAGATCTGTTTTAAGTTCCCCAAAGAACCTTTCATTGCAAAGTTTTTAAAAAGGATTTTTTTTTTCTTATAGTGAAGAACATTTTAAAATTTTCTCTATCTAACGTTATTAACATTTTATCTATCTAACATTATTAAAATTTTTTGAACCTTGATTATAATTTTTGACCACAAGAGTGGTCCTTCAGGGCATGGTGCTGAAGACACATACCAAGCTTCGTAACGATATGCCAATGCATTCATAAAATATAGCATTTTTTGTCAAAATTCTAAATGGACGACTCATAAGCAAAAATAGCCATTTTTCATATCTCTTGACCACTAGGTGGCACTGTGCTGAAACAGTGCAGGCAACCTCAGATCATGGTTGCCATAACACATCAAGTTTGGCCTGAATATGCTAAAGTGTTTTAAAGATATAGCCTCACGTCTATGATGCAGTGAATTAAAGTCCATTGCCACTAGAATTTCATGGAGCTGCCGTTTTTATTTATTTATTGATTTTTTTTCTGCAGGCATTTGATGTCAACTATCAATATTCTGAAGCCTTGCACTGGATCAGCATCACCGGCTGTGCTCTGTCTGTGGTGGGACTGTCTGTCACAGCATTGTACCAAATCATAACCAGGTGAAAGTTTATAGTTTACACTGTTAAGCATAGACAGCTACTGACAGGAAGGGCTTTTTTGCAGTGGTGAAGCAGTTTTTTAATATTCATACACATGTCACAGGAAGTCAAGAGGAGGCAGCCCTACTCTGCTAGTAGTGAATGTCTGCATAAGCATGACGGTTTTCTACCTTCTCTTCCTCTTCGGCATAAACAACCCTGTCGAACATGTGAATGTAGCAAAGATGTCTGGCGAGAATATAGTTCCTGAGTCTGATCACCACAAGTACTCAGATCAGGGACCCTGTACGGCATTTACAGCTCTGCTTCAGTACTTCCTGTTGCTTACGTTCACTTGGAACACTCTGTACGGCATTAATGTGTTCCTGCTCTTCAAAAACTCAGTGTCTGGAACACCTTCATGGTTTCCACTGGTCGCCATGGCTGTCGGATGGGGTAGGAGACATTGAATGTGCACAAAACTGATGTATTGTTTAATTTATTACCAACTTCTTAAAGTTGTAAGGGTTTAAATGTATTGTCTTCTGTTTGTATTACCATATTGTGAAGCCATAAATGTCTCCAATATGCAATGCCATCAGTGTCTATAAAGCTTTTCCTGTTTAGGTTTGCCTGCTGTCATTGTTGGTATCTCATTGGGTTCCACTTACCATGTGGAGGAGCCTTTAGGTTATCGACAAGAAGAGTTGTAAGTAACAAATATTTTTTTTAACTTTTAACCTCACTTAAACATGAACTTCTCTACTTTATTTATTTTATTTAATATCATTACATTGATTTTGGAAATGTTGGTTTGGTTGTCATTTTTCTTTTCTGCAGTTGCTGGCTGGCTTCAGTGGACCACAATCAAAAGTTCAGTATAAAGAAACCCATGTTTTGGGGATTCGTGCTCCCTTTACTGCTCATGCTGATCTCAAACACAGCAATACTGCTGCACTTCTCCTACAAAATCTGCAGGACCAACCCTAACTTAAACAGGTGTGTTTACTTTGGGGCCAGAAAACATCAGTTATCCACCAGATTTATGAGAAAATATTTCACCAGTAACACACTGTTGCTGTTTAGATCAGGTAAAACTTCTCTGAAGAAGAAGATGATGAGTAGTTTTTCTCTGGCAGTGATGCTCGGCTTGTCTTGGGTCACAGGTTACATTTTAATGATCACCCAAGAAAAAAATCTCAAATTTATTCTCAGTGTGGTTTTCTGTCTATTAAACACAACACAGGTGGGTTAATTGCACAAACATTCACAAATAGCTTATAATGGATTGTCAATGCTTCAGTATCCATTAAAAGATTTTTTTTTTTCTTTTTCATTTCCAAAGGGTGTTCAGATATTCATCTTATTTGCTCTGAGGCCTTTTCTAAACTCAAATCCAGCTATTCTTAACTATCTGCATGCACCAGAAATAGGCTTTCACAAGAAATCTTTTTTTTTATGGAAAAATAAGATACCAGAAAGCAACGATAGCTACAAATCCACAGATGGTGACTCACCCTGACAGGCCATCAAAGGTAATAATACATATATCACAATATCACAATATCTAAACCAGTACAATATACAAACCATCTTTTCCTTGTCAAAACTCTTCTTTAGATCCGGCGTAGATTGTTGGTGAGAATGTGGTCTTCACTTTAGCAGTGATATACATCATGCAGTGAAGGCTCATTAAATGAATGGAGACAAGGAGGAATAACATATTTGATTTGGTTTTAACTTTCACTCTTTAGGACTAATTGTCGACACATTTCTCCGGTTATGCAATATGACCTGCTTATTCCAAAAGTATTAGCACTATTCATTACTAATGAATGTCACATAGTAAAAGGAATAGTTCATCTAAAAATAATTTTTTTGCTGAAAATGTACTCACCCTCAGGTCATCCAAGATGTAGATGAGTTTTCTTCATGGAAACAGATTTAGAGAAATTTACCTTTACATCACTTGATCGCCAATGGATCCTCTGCAGTTAAATGGGTGCCATCAGAATGAGAGTTCAAACAGCTGACAGAAACATCACAATAATCCACAAGTAATCCACACCACTCCAGTCCATCAGTTAACATCTTGTAAAGTGAAAAGATGCATGTTTTCAAGAAGCGAAAAAAATCATTAACGCGCTTTAACTCTAAGCTGTTGCTTCTGAACAAAATACGAGTTCATCATCGATAATAATGGTTCCTCTGGTGAAAAAGTCCATCCCTGTTGTCCTCTCACATCAAAATCCGCTGGAATGTTTATTTAGAATGTTTTGGACTTTTTTTTTTTTTGGCTTGTAAATGGGGCTTAATCTGTGCATATTTCTCTCCTAATTCAGACAAGATGACTTTTGATAATAGAAGACTCATATTTTAGATGGAAACAATAGTTTGAAGTTAAAACATCTTAATGATTGATAAGTTTTTTTTTTTTTTTTTTTTACAAACACAAAGCTTTTCGCTCCACAAGACGTTAATTGATGTACTGGAGTGGTGTGAATTACGTGTGGATTACTGTGATGTTTTTATCAGCTGTTTGGACTCCAATGCCAAATTTATTCAAATCAGTTCCAATGATCTGTTCCAAAAATAAACTCATCTACATCTTGGATGGCCTAAGTACATCTTGCAACACATTTTCATTTTGGGGTTAACTATTGCTTTCGAGCATATACAAAAATGTGCAGCTTCCCAAACGATGATAAAAACTGCTTGAAATCTGATCTGATTGTGACACACATTGCACCTGGTTTTATTTTGATTTATTTGCTGTTCATACATAAGAAACTAAAATTATTTGATGTGGATATGCCAGTCCAATTTTTGCTGCCCGTCTAAACAAAGCATGACAACTAAAGTTTGGCACAGTAAGCACATTGTCAGCCTGCAGTTTTTGCCATGTCTGATTGATGTACTCTGTTGTAAAATAACATAAATGTACTGTAAACACACCAATCTTAAGAGTTTGGCTTATTGCTTTTTTACTAATTGACTGTTGTCATATATTAAACATTGATGAAATGACGTGGAATGTTGGGTCTGAATTTATTTTTGAGATCTTATATTTATACATTTCTTTACCAAATTAAAATTGATTTCTTGAAATGAATGACTCAGAAATCCAGATTCCTGTGTTATCTGTTTAGTGGTGATTTTAAATGCATGGGGTCATGGAAGATTTTCTGTATAATACGGGCCCAGACCTCTAAAGCCAAGTAAGGAGAGCTTCTCCACCAGGGGGAACTATTTACAAAAAAATAAAAAATAAATAAAAAATAATTTGTGATACCTAGAAGATACATAAACTGTAGTTCATTGTAGTATGCATTGAATACATATCTGTATATTGGATATTTATTTCCTCTTTTTGTTCTGCTTTGATTCAAATCAGGGTCTGACACTATTCAGTTGTGCATTGAGGAAAGACAAGCTAAAACAAACAAACAAACAAGTAAATAAATAAAAACAGTAGGTCCAGAGAAATCCAGAATCTGTCAAACATTTAACAGTTATCGTTTAGCCCTGCAACATGTTCTTATTTACCTAAGTAAAGCTGCCAAACCTGTTAGATTCGCTTGAAGGCATGATACTAGATCAGAGCTCATCTGACCACAGAAATTCAAAACAAGAGGTGACCTTATTATATCCCTGTTCTACAGAAATTCATAATTACAATACCAAATGCAAATCATCTATGCTAGTAAAAAACATGGTGAAGCTATTCCCAATTCTTGTTATTAGCAAGTGACAAGGTTTTGGAGCAGGTGCCAGACCACTCTGGTTATTATTTTCTGTCCTCACAGAGACACAAGTTGGAATATTACTCGATCCTACGGTTCAGCATTTAAATAAAACAGTTCTCTACAACTCATAATTCACTATTTATAGCTGGTAGTCCACACATTAAGGCGTTTTCTCTTCCTTTGTAGACAATGACCTCATTGCCATCGTCATAGCGGTTCTGACCTGTTCAGTCATGTGTGTTTAAATGCTAAAATGGTTAATTGACCCTGGTCACAATGTCACTCTGTGACACTCGTAATTCCCTCATCCACCACAAGAGGGCGAAAACGTTCTGTTCCAGTCAACATCTGTGAAGGAAATATTAATATCAATTGACTTCTTAAATACATTCATCACAGATGTGATGCTAAACAAACAGGTAAACACAACTGTATGATGTTAAATTGCATATACAAATAACAGACCTTTTCCCTTTTCTGCCACACAAGATTTGTGCCCTGTAGTTTTCAGGATTGTTTCTGAATAGCAATTACTGTATATGAACTAGTTGTTTAACATTAAATCCTGCTCAGGATGTCTGGAATTGAGTACAAAGCACCGGGTTCTCCTTTCTGGTCTGCTGGTTTTTACCACTTTTGGGGTACATATTGCCAAAAGGTTTCCAAAAACAACTCACAACACACTTTCGGCCTGTTTTGTTAAAACTTCAATATTTACTGCAAAGGTGATTGGGCTTCCGTGTCCTACGTTGCTCCTGAACTTACGTGTGTTTCAGAAAGAGAGCAAAATGTTCTGGGAATTCCTGGCTATCGTGTGTCTCTGTGATCTCAACTGATGCTGGTAAGTGACCCGTTAGCGTCACGCTCGACAGTCAAACGTGCGGCTCGTGAAATAAATACTGGTCTCTGTAAGTGTGAGGGATTTGTGTTGGCACACATTTTGACGGCTTATGAGAGGGCAGAGGATTTCCTGCCAGTATGGTGGTTCTTTTAGAGGTCTTTTTAATGATTCTGACTTGGATCAAGGTCACAAGACTGTTATTTTGACTGGTCATATGATTGTATTTTTTTAGATATTAGTAACATCTGAGCAGATATTTACAACTAATTATGGTTTTATCATTATAAAACTTATTTGAAACATTATTTGAAAGGTCAATTTGCAATTTGTACATTAGAGCCCAATGCAATTTTAAAGACATGGAATGTTTTCAAACAGGTTTCCCCAAACACTCCTATCATCTGCAATGAAACAGCCTCAAACACACGTCATTGGCTGAGCAAGTGTTGCTATGCTAGGCTGGTTGGATCAAACAAAAGAGAGCAACTTTAGAGAAGAAATCAGCTTATACTTGGTTTGCATGTAATTGTCTTTGCATATTAAACTGAGAAAATACTAAGAAAGCATTCTAACATCAAAACCACATGAACCACAAAACTGAAAATGAGCTTCATACTAAAAAAAAAAAAAAAATGTCTCATTCAGAGTATGTATGTATTACATTATGTTAATTTAAAATCGTCACAGATGATCATAAGTTGCAGATGATTTTAATTTGACACTTACAATGCTGTTACTTTATGATGCGCATGTTTCTCATTAAAGCCCTGATGTCCTCTGTCTCATCGTGTGAACTCAGTTATTATTGAATAATTGCTGGAGATGCCTGTTTTAGGCCTGTTTTGTCCAGAGATGCTTCAACAGTCTTTAAATCTTTAATCTATCTGTCAATTCATCCGAACAATGTGTTCACCATCTCTCAAAATGACAAAATACTACAGTTTGTTTCAGACCACCATTAGCAATGGTGAAATATAACTAGAGTGGAAAAGAGGTGAGTGAGGCTTGGATTATTTTATGGCTGTCACTATAAGTCATTATTCACTTTCAAATCAGCCCATTCATTTCTTTTATTTTTTAATGAATCAGTGGATTTTATCAAAGTGGAGATTCTTGTTTTGATTCTCGTCTGTTGTTTTGGCCACCTTATGTACAGTATATGAGCTACATTTACCTGGGTAGATAATGTCAAGTTTCAATTGTGTCCAGTGGTTCACATGTCAAGCATAAACAAGTTTTGATAATACAAAACCCCTTCATAACTGAGTCATTCAGTCATCTTGGCCAAATATCCCTGCGTTTGTTTTGGTTGCTCAGCAGGGGGCCCAATTCTGGGCTCAGAACCAGATTGTAAGCTTAACAGGGTTTACAGGAATGTCTGGATCTATATGTTTGTGTGCATACATGCGTTTGTGGTTTTGGCTGTAGTTCAGCATGTTGTTGTTGAGATTTGTGGCCCACCGAGCTTGTGAATCAGTGGGAAGGTATGGTAAGACACTCTCCTGCTGTGTTCCATGTTGGCATTTATTTAGTTTCTTCACTTTTGTTGTTTTTCTCTTTCTAGCTGTTCTTCTCCTTTCCCATCTGATAAATTATCCAATAAGCAATGTATGTTAACCGCAAGTTTGACAATCCTTGATTCAGTGCACTTTTTCCCATGCCATAATTCATGACAGGCCAGGAACGGCCAAATGCTGTTTGACATCAGCCTGCATAGAGTTAGATGAAGCAAACCATATTTCCTCAATATTCCTCATTGTTTTAGAGACTATTGAGACATTCCTACCTACTCGACTGTCGTATCAGGACAAAATAAGAGTATCCAAGATAAAAATACAATGTCTCTTTTTTTAATGTTGTTTTTTTTTTAACAAATTTAATTTGATGACAGTATAACATGTCTAATGTCATGTGGCGTAACTAGCAAGTAATGTAAAACTCCAGGCGAAAAACGAGTGGTATTGTGGTTGACCTGGGTTATTTTTTTGCACCCTCTTTGGTTCTTACCTCAAAGTTATGGACCTAGATTGTAGTGTACCAGTGAAATCTAAGCGAAGGTCAGAACTGTGGCTAACAGTTGATATTAGAGTTTTTTATGCAGGTGAAGTGTATTTACCCCACTGTAAAAGCGGCCTACCTCGGGCTGTCAGCCCAACTGCTTCCCACTTCCTGATCTGTCAGTACTTTTCTCTACTTTCACCCAATGTCTAAGCTCTTGCTAAAATTAGAATAAGAGTGGTAAAATAGCAAAGGAAGGAAAAAGAAAACATTTACCAAGGAATTTGGTTTGACCCAGACATTTAGCGCTCTGTATAGCACACAGCTTTGACGGCAAGGTTGATGGCACGTGGAGGGAAGATGACCTCACGTGTGCTCATGGAAATGGAACGTGTGTGCCTGAGAGAGACCACCACACTCTGTCGGGACACTGGGAGAGGGAGAGATCTGAACTGATAAGATATTCATGGAAGTTTGATTTGGACTGCGTTGTCGGCCTGGAGCGAAACTTCAGCTGCCATTGAGATGTATGGCAATGCTAATGCTAATGTTTTATCCAGTTATTATGCACTCCTTTCTTAGACAAGTATGCATTTTCAGACTTGTTTATACTGGATAGTGCTGGTTTGGTTCTGGACTTTTGATAGGGCTGATTTATTGTCGTAGGACTTGCTAGTTAAGCTAGACTTGGTGGAGATGGCAGAACATTTGTGACCCTGGACCACAAAACCAGTCTTAAGTCGCTGGGGTATATTTGTAACAATAGCCCAACATACAATGTATGGGTCAAAATTATAGTTTTTTTTGTATGCCAAAAATCATTAGGATATTAAGTAAAGATCATGTTCCATGAAGATATTTTGTACATTTCCTACTGTAAATATATTAAAACGTAATTTTTAATTAGCAATATGCATTGTTAAGAACTTAATTTGGACAACTTTAAAGGTGATTTTCTCAATATTTGGGTTTTTTTGCACTCTCAGATTCCAGATTTTCAAATAGTTGTATCTTGGCCAAATATTGTTCTATACTAACAAAACATACATCAATGGAAAGCTTATTTCTTCAGCTTTATTCATGTATAAATCTCAATCTTGAAAATTGACCCTTATGACTGGTTTTGTGGTTCAGGGTCACCAGTCTCCAGTTTACCCACTGTTCTGCACATAAACATAACATGTTAAAAATAATAGAGATGATGAAGTGTTGGCTATGTTATTATTGGATGCTGTTGCCAAGCATATGCTGATTCCCAATTGGCCATGGTCTGATTGACATGCCCTTCTGCTTCGTCCCAGATAGTGATATGTTTGGTCTGTTTGGAGCTCCGTCCCAATGGACCTCCACCCGGAGCACTGGCTGATGAATGGTATGTCACGGATAGATGTTGGGGAATGGAGAAAGTGAAAGATAGAGACAGAAACTCCTCGGATCTCTCAGAGTATTCCTAGCTTAGTGAGGAGTGATATTAACCATATGACTCTGGAGTCTGAATACTGATAATAATTCCCCGAAAGCCCAGAAATGATAATTGGGTCTTCTTAGTTGTTGAGTTCCACGAAACATGTCAATGAGAGCTTACTCTGAAAGCCGGTGCTGAAAATTCTCTGACCTCCCAAGAGTGTTCTGGTTTTGTTGAATGAAGGCCATTTCACCAACAGACACCGAAAAACGAGCTCTGTCAGCGGCTGCTGGCACTGGTCCACGCTTGTTTTCACTGATTAAACATGTTGAATGGGCATCTGTCAGTGACATACTGTATTTGGTTGGCTGTCAGCAGTGGTCTGCATCTCTCATTGCGGAGTGAATTGGCGTTTAGCCATTTGCAGTATTTCTGCCGTCTTTATTGCAAGTCAACATTGTTATGTAGCAGATGTTAATTAATTGCAAATCACTGACTATGCTTTTTGCTTCGGTATTAAAAGTTATTTTGAGTGTTTTGATGTTTCTTCAGCACTGATTCATTCAGAAGTAAAACAAGCAAAACATGCAGACATACTTTCATTTATGTTATAGACTGCTATAGATTAAAATGCCTATGATTTGGCATCGCATTCTCAATGCTGGGTTACAATGCTTATCTGCTACTGTCAACTGTTCATCAAAATATCTTCTTTTGTTCTTGAGGGTGAGTAAATTATTCAGAAGTTAAATTTTTGTGTGAACTGTCCCTTTAACAACTAACTCAAATCTAACTTAAAATATATCTTGATATTTGGTTTAAATTTTAAATCCAGATTTAAAATATTTAAGGCACTCAATACGTCGATGATACTGGGGATGAAAACCATGCATTTGATTTTGCAAGAACAATGGAAATTCCACAACATAGCAATTATTTAACATTCAGATGGAGCTTAAAGTTGCACAGGATGTAATAACGGAAATCGGATTGTATTGAAAGATGATGGATTCCCCAGAATGTGCAAACGTGAATAAGAAGAACACTACTTTCCTGTTTTTTTTGTCACCTTCTCATCTTCGGTTGGGTTCTTCTCATTGCAAGATGGATGACTGCTCAACTGATTTGCATTAGCAGGATAATTAACCAAAGATGTTCATTCTCAGGATCTGCTAATTCTCCACCTTTGGCCTTTGATTCAAAGCCACGTGCAGATAAATCTCCATCTCTGGCTATAGAAGGAGCGACTCCCCTCTAATCCTGCTTTGAGGATCAGTGAGCTTCAACAAGGTCTGTTTAAGAAAAGCATAATCTCATGGTTTAAGGTACCTCATAAGGCCAAAGAAGTGGAAATGTATGACAGTTGTATTTTGGATGAGGACTGCTGCCCATTTTCATACTGTATAGTAGCCTTCTCTGAGCCCTTTGGTGTGCTTTAGTTGTGTCCCGTTGAGATGATAGATCATCCCTTGCTTAATTTTCATCCCTTGATTTGACGTTAAAGCCTTTGGGACTCAGTATGCCATGTGCAGCCCAGTGAAAGACAAGCTCTGGCTCACTAAAAATGCTGCGTCCCTTAAAATATATTCCATTATTCAATGCCTCGTAGACATTCGAGAAGCTAGTTTATGCAAAGAGATATATGTGTTGCCACAGATACTCTGTTGCACCTGCTTGAGCTCATCTTTTGTGGTTAAAGCTTAGGTTTATTTTTATGTGTTTGGTTAGGCTATTTTAGATATGAATGTATTATATGGTATATGAGGTGAACAAATATTTGGCTGGTCACTGTGTTGGGTGCTTGAAAAAAGGAAGGGCTGGATGGCAGGGGCTTAATCACTGTGATGTGGATTATTGGCCTTGTCTCTGTCGTGTTGTGTTGTGTTGGATGTTAGAGCTGTGATAAAATGTGATCGATAGTTAGAGTGTTAATTTGTGGTTGATGGTGAAATATAAGGGTGTTTAATGAAGAGTAAGATGGAGTTGCAACAAGAGTTGCCCAGAGGAACATTTTATTGCCCAGAGGTAACTTAATTTTAGATGTTTCTCCTTAGATTTTATGGGATATACAAAAATAGACACAAATTATGACTTATTGTACAGTAAAAGTATCAAGTGAATGTGACCTTTTGGTCTTGGAATAGTTTGATGGGATTTTTTAGAGATTTCTGAATTTTTGGCAATATTGAGATCCTCCATTAAACTGTTGAAGATTTTTCAGTGTTATTTTATATATATAGAGATATATATATATAAACTGTATATATTTATTCAGTATTATATATATATATATATATATATATATATATATATTTAATGGTAGAAAAAAAAAAAATTCTGTATTGATATTTTATGAGAGTTCAATGCATTATTGTTGATATGTTGCTTTTCTCAATTTCATTGCCAAGAATCAATTGAGATTAAAGGGATATTTCACGCAAAAATGAAAATATGATCTGCCTTCTTTCAGATGAATACATCGGAGTTATATATATATATATATATATATATATATATATATATATATATATATATAATGTCCTGGCTCTTCCAAGCTTTATAATGGAAGCTAATGGGTGTTGAGATTTTGAAGTCCAATAAAGTGCATCCATCAATCATAAAAAGTGCTCCACACAGCTCCGGGGGGCTAATAAAGGCCTTCTGAAGTGAATTGATGTGTTTGGTTAAGAAAAAAAAGAAAAAAATCCATATTTAAAACTTTATAAAACATAATCTCTAGCTTCCACTAACTGTTGTACACTTGTTCACAAGAGAGTGGTATTCCAGCAGATGATGTAGGATGTAGGCGGTCACAAATTAAAAAGTACAGAACAAGGATTTAAAAAAAAAAAAATGTTGGAGGATTTCGATATAAGCCAAGAGGAGACTGTTTTTTCCCTTGATAAACAAAGGGAACTTTGCTTCCTTTGCTGTAAAACAAAACTTGTTTCTCGCGAGACAAGCATATTCTCACCGGAGCTTATGCTACGTCCTACATCATCCCCTGGAACTCTCATGAACACATGTACTTCACAACAACTACATTAAAAAGCCTAGAACTAAAGATTACGGTTCTGAAGGACTTTATTAACACCCGGAGCCATGTGGACCACTTTTTTTTGATGGATAGATACACTTTATTTTGCTTCAAAATCTCAACACCCATTCACGCCATTATAAAGCTTGGATTATAAATCCAAAATATCCATTATAAAGAAACTGATAAGAAAAATGTTGAAAATCACCATAATTTATTTACATTTTTTGAGTTATTTCAACAACAACCTTAACGATTGCCCTCAGTATTACTATGTTTTTTAGCCAATTTCAATTTGGCTAAATTCAAAACATTTCAGCCAATAAATCTTTGTCAAGGCAGGAGGTTTCTTTGAATATCTAAAGATTTGTTGTCCAAAAAAATGAGTTATTAATTAACAATGCAAGAAATTCCATAGTTATTTTGAAATTAACATCACAATATTTGTCTCTGAAGAAAGCAAAGGCACTGCATGAAATAATTTTATTTAGATGCATATAAACATCAACATTTTACCCACAAATTTTATGAAGTAAAAAGACAAGCTCTTAACATGGACACAACAAACAACTAACATTGATGGCAAAAATATCATTTACATAGCTGAACATAAATACAGCAAACAATAAAACAATATTCCTAAAACGCTAACCACATAATTTAAAGGGTTAGTTCACCAACAAAAAAGAAATGAAAAATAGCTTGTGTTTTACTCACCTTCGAAGCATCCTAGGTGTATGTAACTTTTTTGTTTGTTTGTTTGTTTGTTTTTTCAGACGAATCCAGTCGGAGTTAAATTAAAAATTGTCCTGGCTATTCCAAGCTCTATCATTGCAGTCAGCGGATGTTGCACCCGAACGCCTTCTGCAAGTGACAGATACTGGAAGTGAGAGAAAAGTGTTTATTACATTTGAAATATGGATATTTTTCTTACAAAAACACATAGATTCACTACAGGAGGCCTTTATTCACCCCTCGGAGCCATGTGAGGCATGTTTATTATGGATGTGCACCCTTTATTTGATGACTTGTGGACTGTTCAACTGCAACACCCACTGACTGCAATGATAGAGCTTGGAATAGAACACTCTGTGTTCAATACAGGTTAAAGCTCAGGTGTGCCATAATGTTGATGCAGTAATCAACATTGATTTTTTTTGCGGTAATCAGCAATGAACATTTTGACTCACCCCTCAGTTTCTTTAAATCAAACATGGAGGCTACAGTGAGGCATTTTCAGTGGAAGGGAATGGGGCCAATTGTTGAATGATTTAAAAACATAAATGTGAAGCATATAATTTTATAAAAACATAAAATAGCCCTTACCAAGACCTGAGATGATGCCGATCGTCAGACAACATAGAAAACTATAAAATTTTGCTATAAGTTTCATTGCAACATATAATCATTGCTGTTAATAGTTTTCACCGTCTGTTTGATTACATGACATTAACTAACTGCTTGATGTTTACTGTACATTTCTGCCATATGGACATCAAATTTAGATAATCACCACTGATAAGCTATTACTAAATCTAATATAGAACTTAAATTTTTGGAAAGCTCCTCTGCAACATTTTGCATTGTGAAAAGTGTTATGAAAAAAAAAGAAAAAAGAAAAGAAAATAATGATTCTTTGTGGTGTTGGCAAAGATTAATCGTGAGTCATTGCATCCAAAATATTACTAAAAAACGGAATGTGACGAGATCTCGTGGCACGAAGAATGTGACAATATCCTCGCAAAACAATTTGCAGTGTTTACATTAGAGCTGCATGGTTAATTAATTAAAGAAGGTGATCTTTATTCAAACACTCACGCAATTGTATTCCTGAATGTCTATTATGACTGTTTCACATCGCAAGTGTCAGTGGAGCATGAGAAGCACGTTTTGTCGCTGCACATGTTAATGAGTCATTCATGTTGCTGCTGCTCATCCAGAAAGAGCAACACAAACAGTCTTTTCAACCTCACATCATTATTTCTGTGTTACAGATATTTAAATAACATAAGTACTGGGATAAAAGTTTATAGTTTGGGAATAAACACTTATTCTCTACAGTAGCGATCAAATGGAAAGTATCTTAAGACTTGTATGTATTGTAACACTTACAATAAAATACTATTTTCCCTATATATTTCATCATTGAGGATTTCTTAAAAAAAGAATTTCTTGTGAACCCAGTCGTGTGTCTTAAATCAGAATAATAATAATAATAATAATAATAATAATAATAATAATAATAGTAATAATAACATTTAAAATATTAATAAACACTGCAATAGTATTTCTAAAATATTTCTAAAATAACACTACCCAGAATATTCCTTCAAGAGATCCTGTCTCGAAAGCAAACCTTTGTACTTCCACCCAGCTGGGCCTTTGGAAGCCTACAGTAAATCTTGATGCATCATGTGAGATGTCCAGCAGAAGTAGGTCAACATTCACAGATAATCCAGGTGTGTAGTGGAGGAAAATATATTCAGGTTCTGTATGACATCTACAGAGCAACAAGAGAGATGGGAGGGATAAATAATGATGTACTGTGCTCTTGGAAATGAGAAGAAAAAGCATGCTTGTTAATTTTAGGTCATAAATAAAGCCCATTAATCTGTCCTCTTCGCTCTCTGTGGTTAAAGGAAAAGATTCCTAAGTGTTAAAATATTCTTGGCAGGTATTGTTTATCTCTCCTCTTGTTTTCTCATACACATGACCTCTTCTCTTCCTCTCATTCTCATTTTCTGTATGATACTGCTGAAAGCTTCAATGAATTGGCACAGTCTTATTGTATTTACTAAAATAGATGAGGCATCCAGAAACCTCATTTCACTGGCTTTTTTTGGATCTGTGGAGATCCGAGGCAGACGGTCTCACAGATGATGGATGGTTGATGGTCTAATCCAAGATTTGAGAAACAAGTATACATCATCTACAGCTAATAACCACCATCACATCACTATCTTTACCAGGAATCTTAATAATTATAATGAATGGAAAAAATGTATCAAATAAACTTCAGCTTGTTTGATTGATTTGATAATGAAATCAATGGAAAAATTCTTAAAGTCTCAGTTTTGCCAAATGTAATTGGAACTTTTTATCCCACAATTCAGACTTCTTTCATAATACTGAGTTTATGTCTCTCAGTTAGTTCAGAATTACAAGATATAAACTCCAAAACTTCAAAATTAAACTCAGAACTGTGAGAAAAATAATTGCAATTCTGAGGGAAAAAGTAAGAATTGTGAGATTACCCTTAAATCGATTACCTTTTTTTTTTTTTTTTTTTTTTTTTTTTTGTGGTGTAAAAAAATAGACTCAAATCTCAAAATTGTAAAAAAAAAAAAAAAAGTCAGAATTCTGAGTTTATATCTCGCAATTCCAAATTGTTCCTCAGAATTTAGAGATATAAAAGGTCACAATTATCTTTAATTTTATTTAAATTTGGTGCCGGAAGTAGTAACTGATGCTAGGTAGTAACTGATTGCATGTATTCTGGATTATGTAATTAGATTAAAAAAAAAAAAAAAAAAAAAATGTAATTACAGATTTTTTTTTTTTTTTTTTTTTTCAAAATTACATTTTGAAGTGCTCATAATCCGATTACTTTTTTTATGTATTTTTTGGGTGAACAATCCCTATTTAAACAAACAAACAAATACTACCAATATACATTTGGAAATGGAAAAGTTTAATGGAACTGCACACACCAGCAGTAGTAATATTTATTATAGTATATATATATATATATATATATATATATATAGATATATATATATATATATATATATATATATATATATATATATATATATATTTTATTTATTATTATCTTTTTTTTTTTTTTTACGAGTTAGGTCAAATGTAATCCAAAAGTAACTGAAAAGTATTCATGTGTAGATTACATTACTAACTACTATTTTTTGTTATGAAATTTGTAATCAGTAATGTACTACAATTCATAAACTACCCAGCACTCTGCAACTGAAGGCAAGGCAAAGCGATTTATTTCTAAATCAAAATGAAAAACAACAGTAAGTTGACCAATGTGATGTACAGATGCTAAAACATAAAGAAACATACAGTACACACACATCTGTTATAAAGCATGGACGTCAAACCATTCAACTTAAAAAAAAACAAAAAAAACAATGAGATTCCAACAACAAATCACTTAGCAGCATTCTGCGGAAAAGCCTGGGAAAAGAGATGAGTCTTCAAAAGAGTCTTAAATGACATGTGTAGGCAGTTCTTATGTGCAAAGGCAAAATGTTTCAAAGCTTCGGGGCCGACACTGCAAAAGCACAGTGCTCCCACAGTTTACGTCTCAACCTAGGAACAATCAGGAATTTCTGATTTCCTAGAACGGACCGTTAACCAATGTAAAGATAACAAAATGGGAGTAATATGGTCCCGTTTCCGAGACCCTGTCAGCAATCTAGCAGTGGCATTCTTGACAATCTGTAATCATGACATTGTGGACTAACTAATCCCTACATACAGGGAATTACAGTAGTCCAGGTGAGAAGACACAAAAGCATGCATTACCCTTTCAAAATAAAAAAAGGATAAAAACGGCTTGACATTTGCCAATGTTCTTAATAAAAAAAAGAAAGAAAAAAAAAAAAGATCTTACAACACCATTAATCTTTTTTGTCAAATTTCAAGGTGTCATCAAAAATTACACCATTTCTTTTTCTTTTTTTTTTTTTTTTCTTTTTTTTTTTTTTTTTACCATGGATTTACCATAAATTGATAAAGGGCTTTAATCAATATTAGTGTACTCAGATGCACTGGAGAGTGCACAGAGAGTAGTCTCAGTTTTACATTCATTTACATGTAGAAAGTTCACAGGCAACCATGCTTTCAGCTCCTTTAAGCATGCATATAGAGGCCCTAGGGAGCTGCCTTCCTTCTTTACTGGTACATTTATTTTTTTATCACCGGCGTAACAATGAAACAATATTCTGTGTTTTTACTAAAAATAGACCCAGTTGTAAGCATGTACAATGAAACCAAAAAATGGGTCCCAAAAAGGATCCCTGAGGGATCCCACATGTAAGAAAGGCAGACAATTATGTAAATTCACCCAGGGTAACTGAAAAACTCCTATTGATTAGATAGGACTTAAACCAGTTTAAAACAGTGCCACAAATCCCTATCAACCGTCATATATTAAGAATTTTATGGTCTATGGTGTCAAAGACTGCACTAAGGTCTATTAACACCAAAACTGCAGCATCACCAAACCCCACAAAACCCAAACTGGAATACAACAAATAAAAAATCACAATCCAAAAAATAATCCAGCCCAAAAACAACAGCTTTCTCCAGCACTTTCGAGAGAAAAGGTACTTTTGAAATAGGGTAGGTGAAGTTTGATCCAGCACTTTCGAGAGAAAAGGTACTTTTGAAATAGGCCTGTAATTTGAATAATCTGTTGGCTCCAACTAGGTGTTTTTAATTAAAGGTTGTACTACAGCACACTTAAAAAAGGCAGGAACAGTGCCTGATGCAAGGCAGATATTCATTATTGATAAAACACTAGGCCCAACCACATAAATTGTTTTTTTGATCAGACTTGATGGGACACTACCAAGAGGGAATCTGATGGGCCTCAATTGATCAACTATTTTAGCCAAGGTAGAAAAGTTTGAACCAGTCAGGCACAACAGGGCAATAAGGAAGAGCAGGGGGATCAGCTATACGAGGTATTTGAGATCTAGTGTAAATATGCATAAAAATCTCACAAGCCTACACTGAAATATCACTCCCAATGCTATTTTTTTATTTATTTTTTTGCATCAGAAATAGATTTTCCATTCAATTTTGCTCTAGTTAAATGATGTAGGGAAGGATTAAACTAACCTTGATATAATACAGACGTCTTTTCCTGTCAACCTAAAGACTTCACAGATTTTCCAAGCTTTAGCTGGTTATATCTAAGTCAGACACAGAAAAGCAGATGTTTTTGTGATATTTATGTGTTCATATCTTTCATCAGGGGAGAGCCACAGATTACGCTGGAAATATAGATGGATGAGCAAGTAGAAAAAGACACAAGGGACCATCAGCATATGGATTGTATGGCTGCTTCCATCTGGATTTTGTCCTTGTTGCTCGCCAGTAATTTTGAGGTGAGCACAATATCTCAGAGATTAGTTTTATGTTGAGCATCTCATAAAACAAGAGTATTCAATTAGAACTCCAAGACTTCAGTTTCTACATTTCCTTTCCAGACAATCATAACTTTTTCAAGTTGTTTTAGAAGCTAATATGAGTTAAATGGATGTGCATTTTGGGAACAATTATTGTGAATTTTTAAGTTGGCAGCAATGTAGACATTCTTTCTAAAAGTCGTAATAATAAATCCTAAATAGTCTGGCATTAACATTTCCTTAGCTGTTTTCGAGTAGCAAAATAAATATATGCATTGTCAGTATTGATACAACTGAATATAGACCTAAATATCAGGCAAATTTGTATTAATTCACACATGTATTTGTAAATAAAATCACTGTTTTCATAGAACTCTGAGTCATTCTATAATTAGGGGTACATGGCATGTCCATGGACTCTATTATCAATTTTACAATTTTTTCAAAAAATTTTCACTTCAAACAATGATCACTTTTATATCAGGGGACATTTCCAATTCATTTAATACAAAAATCCAACAGATATCCATCTTTCATTTTGCAAAAAATGGCATATTCTATACAGGAATTTGCTGTTTTTGTGCTGTCCGATTTGGTAAATGTGAGGTTTTGCTCTTCAGATTAGCTCTAAAAATACATGTTTCTGTATATATTTCTTATAAATATTTGTCCAAAATAGTCATTAAATTATGAGAAAGGTGTTTAAAAAAAAAATAAAAATAGCTCATGCGTTTATATCAAATCATCCATTTTGTGTATGTCCGAGAAATCAGTGTCAACTGTGTTACTCCCTATAAAACCCCCTATAAATCAGCAATGGTTTGTTCCAAAGTCACATGTCCAACATCACTTGATGTATTTTCCTTTTTTTGGAGGGAAATGTGAAGACAGTATCGAAAGTCATAACTTCTACTCTTCAATATTTTATCTTTATTATTGTCAAACTATGTCAACTGTGTTACCCATCAACTTTAACACAGTTGACAAGGATTAACACGGTTGACAATGTTGGCGATTCAGTGTCAATTTATACTCCCACTGAGTGTTGTTGATAAAAATAAAATATTCACAAACTTTTGTCATTACACAGAAATTGCATAGGAATTGACTAAAACAATGGAAAACAATGGATAAACTTAACTGATCTAATCACGGCCCCTCTTTCTATGAACTCCACATCCATAATATTATATACATATTATATACACATTTGTCAAGGGTTAAAAAAGCATTCAGAATTCCACATGACTGACATAAAGCTATATCATATTATGGATTTGGCATGTATCTATTTCTGCTTAGTCATGACTGATTAAGTGTTATGATGTTATTGTATAAGTCCTGACAACTTGAAGTGTCATGATGCATTATAAAACTTCATTTACCTTTATAATAATAATATATTTATTAATATATAATATATTATTATAATGTGTGTGTGTTTGTGTTTAAAATGCTTTATGGATACTAAATTCATTCTTACCTGTCAACTGTGTTACTTTGTCAACTGTGTTATGTGCGGTTTTTATGTTATAAATATTTTAAATGTGAACTAATCTGTCTCTAGAGATGGACGACTTTGGTAAGGATGGTGAATAACACTAAAGTCAGCATACTGTGGATTTATGAAAAATAGAAAAGTCTCATTTTTCATGATAGCATCCCAAAGCACACCCAATATGAAGCCCCAAATTCATATTTTCAAATCAGTTAGACAGATAACCTTGTGAATATACTCAAAAACTTTCAAACAAATGTATAATCAAACATGTGGGAAAAAGTTGACAAAATAATGAATCAAATGTTAATTTTCATATTTAAAAAGTCATTGACAAACAATTGATTTAGCACCTTAAGGGGATATATTTTTCAACCACCCAATTTATTTATCAAAAAAAAAAAAAAACTGATTTTCTTTTTTATTTGTCTGACATGAAATGTACCCCTAAATATAGAATGACCCAGCTAATACTGCGGTTGTCCTCTCCATGTTCTGTATATTAATCCAGATATACTGTTTATCATTTAACACCTCACAAGACTCCAGCTATTTGTCTTAAAAATAAACACTAGTATCAAGTTACCTGATTTCTCTTTCGTGTTTCTTTTTTTCTTTTCTGTTTCTTGTTACATGTAAACTAATGGCAATGCGGGAGGAAAAGCAAAAAATACGAAGCTCACGTTGTCGCTGCATGTGAGAGTGCACTTGATAAGACCTCTGGTTGTGTTTTCTGCTCTTCAGCACAGATAGCCTCTAAAGACTATTTTGGCGGGCAGTAAGGATGAGTCAGATGAGTTTTCGAGGAGAAATTTGTGTGACACATTAGCAGACACACTGTGCAACCTGTTAAGTATTTGAAATCGGCATGGAATCGTTAACATAGCATGCTAGCATATGTTGTTTTTTTTTCTTTTTTTTTCACAGAAATTTGGTATCTCTTTTAGAGGTTTCTCTGTGCACAAAAACCCAACTGCAGATTCCAAATGTCTATCCAACATATTTTCATGAAAAACAACTGTAATAAACTATAATAACCAACAAACAATCATATTCTGGAAGCCATGCAGCTCTATATACAATTTAGACAGAACCAAAATGGCCTTGTTTAATTTTTAAGCCATTATCTACCAGATGGGCAACAGGTGGGATTGTTCTGTCCATTCACTCATGTTGTAAAATCAAATTAGCATGTTTTATTAGCCACCTGTTTGTGTTCACGTGATAAATCTAGCATTGGTTGCAGGTTATCCCGTTTATCAATTGGCAGGCCTACGTTTCATCTACTTTTTCATCTGGTTTCTCCTGACAGGAACGGATGAGGTTCCCTGCGCCCTAAGCTAAATGTTATGTTATACTTTGTCACGGGAAGCAGTCCAATTTATTTGGAGGTAATTATTTCTTTGTCTGCATTCCACATGATGAAATGTGATTGCAAAACCTGGGTTTGCAAAACACATGTTCTATCATAGCACATTTTGTTTTAAATGAGGTTGCGCAAAAATATTTTTTCTTTTCATTGGTGTTTTTTTTTTCTCTCTCTCTGAAAAATTATCCAAATATCCTTAAAGGGTTACTGTAGTTCACCCAAAAATTAAAATAAGGCCATAAATTACTCACCCTCAAGGCATCCTAGGTGTATATGACTTTCTTTCAGACAAATCCAGTCTGAGTTATATTAAAAATTGTCTTTGATCTTTCAAGCTGTTTAATGGCACTCAGCAGGTGTTGCAGTGCTTCAGTGCAAAAGAAGTTAAATAAAAAGCACCCATCCATTAAAAAATATGTGTCTTACATGGCTCCAGGGGGTGAACAAAGGCCCCCTGAATCAATGCATTTTTGTAAGAAAAATATTCATATTCAAAACATAATAATCACTTTAATATAGCTTGCGCCAACAGTAGTACACTGAAGCAGTTCCGGGCTGATGACGTATGAGGTCAGCTTTGCGCATGCACCAGTGAGTCTCGTGAAAACCAACGTTTGTTAACAAGAGCACAGGAAGCAAAGTTTCCTATTCCTTATTCCTTATTTCCTTTAGCAAAGGAAAATCATTCTCCTCTTATCTTATATCGAAATCCTCTCATATTCTTCTTTAAAAATCCTCGTTTTGTACTTCTAATTAGTGACATTGTTTTGTTTTGATCTCTCCCCTGCATTTCCGCATTCGTCACTTCTGAGCAGCACATGCGCAAAGTCGACCTCATACGGCATCCGCCCGGAACTGCTTCTTTATACAGCAGTGAACGCAAGCTACATTAAATTGATTATTACGTTTTAAATATGGTTATTTTTCTTACAAATACGCATCGATTCGCTACAGGAGGCCTTTGTTCACACTTGGCAACACACCTCATGCGAATAAAGTAAACTTAAACTTTAAAATAAATAAATAAATATAAACTAAGTAATAAAATATCTATTAAAAGGCTTTAAATTAATTACTAAAATAATTTAATTAGAAATTAACTAGAAGATACTGTACACTATACTGTACTTACCCAGACGATTGATTATATAAGGAACTGCAATTGTATTACAGGTTTCTGAAATGTTAGGTTTTAATTAGCAAATGAGAGACTATCTAATTAAATATGCACTCTTTGCATAAATTTGCATATATATGCACAATTTGTATACATTTTCAGAATGGAAATCTGAACATCGGATAAAACCTGGTTCCAAATTTTTGTTTCATTTCGTTAACATATTAAAACAACAACAACAACAAACATTTTCACCATGTTTTAGAAATAAAATTTATAAAATCAGCTAAATGATATATGAACAAATCCCTCAGTAAAGATCTTCAGAATATAGACAGGAAAATAATTAACAAATAATTAATATTACTATTAAAAAATATGTGCTACTAAACTTCAGGAAAAACAACAACAACAAAACTTATTTGCGAAAAATGCCCTAAAATTAAATACATGGCATAATGGCATAAAATAAACATTTAAAAAGTGCATTTTGCATGTTATTATTTATCAAAAGCCAAATAACCCAAAATCTCAGAATTGATGAGTGCATGAAAAAGTTTTTGCATGTAATTTCTCGCCTTAAACTATATATATATACTTCCAGTCCTTGAGAAAAAATCTGTGAATGATACTTTACTCACCCTCATGTCATTCCAAACCTGACTTACTTTCTTCTGCTGAGGTTAAAAAGAAGATAATTTGGAAAAATGTCTCTGTGCTTTTTTATTTTATTTTTTTTTTCCTCCACAAAATGGAGGTCAGTAGGGTTCATTGTTTGGACAAAAACAGGCGTCTATGGCGTCATACGGCTCAGCTTCCTAATTTCAAAAGATAGTCAGCACTTCTGTTCATGATGTGATGTGAATGAAGTCCCTATGGATGTGATGTAATGCTACGCCACCCTTTGCTCCGAAGCCCTTCTCCGCAGTCGAGACCACACAACACTGTCCAACCGCCAGCTTTTCTGCTTCCTCCATCAACCAAGTGCAGCAATACTTTTCATCTCTGAAGGTTTCCTTACCTCAGCTTAATGATAAACCTCCATCTCGGTTTTTCCTTTTTGGAAACCAATACAATCTTTCTGTGTTTTCTTGGACTGGACGCAAGATTTTGCTTTGATTTGTATGTAAAATAATGGGATGGGAAAGTCATAGATTAATCAACCAGGTAGCCAAAATTGTCCGCACAAAAACGAAAACCTGTCAGAGTCAAGTTAGAGATTAAAATGTAATACATATTGTTTGCTTGTTTTCTTGTAGTGCCTGCAAGCTTGAACGATGTTTGAGGTGATTAATCAGTCTGTAGATACAGTGCAATTTGCTGTAATTGCGCACATCTGTTCTCCAGGACTGTTGCTGTGGAGTTTAAATGCAGAGAAAAGCCATCAATCATCACATATCAGGGGTTCTTCTTGGTGGCAGTGGAAATTCGGGCTATAACATCAAGTACTGGTCAGTGTTTCTCATCAAAATCTCCAGAAAATGATTTCTTTAGGCTGTTAATTAAATATTTCCTAAAGCATATTTCTGGCCTTTAGCATTTGCTTTGATTTACTGTACATGCACAGTTGCTCATATTTCACATTGGCTGTTTTCATGCCAATGTCGCAGCAAATCAACCAAATGTCATTATGAAACTAAATGTAGTTATGAAATAACTTTTTTTTTTTTTCATTTTAAATGTACTATTTCAAATATTTTTATTAAAAAAATATTTTAAGTCTTTTTAATAAATGATATAATAATATATAACATATCATATATGAAAGTATAACACACACACACATACACACAACCATCCAAAAGGAAGTCATATTATTTAAAAAGGATGCATAAAATTGATAAAAATTTGTTTGTTCGCATGACCCATGGAATATTTTCATACCAGTTTCATTACAATAGGCTAATGCAATCAAAAGTTATTAGCATTTTGGGAAATTTAATAATTAACTGTTAATGAATGGTTTATTAGTCTTGACCAATAGGTGGCGCTGTTACCAAATGAATGTGGCATGGTCAGGGTGAGGTGATAATGGCACATACAAAGTTTGGTTTCAATATGTCAAATATTTGCAGAGATACAGCCAAAGATGCAGTTTGGCACTGTGCCTAAAATTTGTAGCAGCACTGTACGAAAACGGTTTTGCTTATCGACACGAAATCCATAACGTTTTGTCACCACAGTCAGAAAATCATCTGGTGAAAATTGGACCAAGGGTCAAGGAGGAGTTAGAAAAAGTACGCTTTCAACATACATCAAAATGGCGGACAGGAAGTTGGGAATGTTTAAAAATAGCGAAAAAAAAACTAAACCTTGCGATTTTTTTAATTTTGGAGTTCATTCAACTCAGCATGAGCCAAGGATTCAGAAGAAAAAATAATTTTCATTTTCTGGATTACGGTTCGAAAGTTATTAGCATAAACATGAGTGCAACTTTGGACAAGTGGTGGCGCTAAAGAGTTTGAGTTAGAGACTCCAAATTTGCTATGGTGACTTTTCTCACTGTCCTCTATCAGTGTGACAAATTTCACAACTTTCCCACAGGCGGTTCTATGGGCTGCCATAGACTTGCGGCAGAAGAAGAAGAAGAAAATCACGCTAATGGATACAATATGTGCCTAAGCACCTTTGGTGCTTGGCTCCTAATAATAATAAATGTTTCATTATGTTTCAATAATAAATGAATCATTTCTAAAGACATGAGTAATGATGCTGCACATTTAGCATTTCATCACAGGAATAAATTATATTTTGAAATACATTCAAATAGAAAGCAGTTATTTTAAATTGTAATAATATTACAAAGTATTTATATTTTTACTTGTAATTTTTGATTAAATAAATGCAGTGTTGAGCATAAGAAACTACAGATTATATGTTGAATTACACTGGATGTTTTGACACTGGATGATATATATATATATATATATATATATATACAGATATATATATATATATATATATATTATAATATTTACTTTTTTATTTCCCCAAACATTACTGCAGGGGCTTTGAGGCCCACAAGTGAAGAAAAGTTGGGAAACACTTGATTATATCACGTGCAGTACATTTCCTGTCTCTAACTGATGGTGCAGGGTTTACCATGCCTTGGAAATGAATTTCATTTCCTGCTCCTCAAAAGTAATGGATCACAGTGCTCTAACTTCATTTGCTATGTTTCCTTTTGGTTCTCACTGATATTTACAGGCGGAGCTGCTGAATTAGAGCTTTGTTTATGTTCTGGTTTGGTTTAGAATATTGTCAGCCAGCATTTCAGTGAGTATTAATC
The DNA here is from genome assembly GCF_018340385.1 of Cyprinus carpio. NCBI lineage: Eukaryota > Metazoa > Chordata > Actinopteri > Cypriniformes > Cyprinidae > Cyprinus > Cyprinus carpio. The sequence continues at coordinate 14,836,599 of NC_056593.1, read as the reverse complement.
AACAAAGCGAGATGAGAAGGGCTCCAAAGCGGAGAGATTCCCTTGGCTAAACCTACCTGACAAGTGATGGTGTTTAATTTCCTGGTCCCTATTGCAATCCTGCATCTGTTGAGCTCAGACCGCAGGGTGAATAGGTCCTTTTTTGTGGTTTCAGTACATGTGTTTTTAAATTTATGTTTGTATATTTTGTAAATTGTTTTGTAATATGTTTATATTATATATATATATATATATATATATATATATATATATATATATATATATATATATATATATATATATATATATAGCGAGTCAGCTACAGGTGTCGAGAGAGCTATAGTAGAACAACAGAGAACTCCGGTCAGAAGAGATGTTGTCTGGCCATATGTCAGGAAAAGCGTTAAACTGTGCTCTTAAATTGCACACACAAATGCAGTGGCACGCACTGTTGTAATTTCATATTAGAGTGTAAAAGAAACTTCGAGCATGCATTGTCATAGTTATGTCATCAGCTAAATCATGAAGTTACCAATAAAGCTAATTAAAGCTGCCTTAAAACTGTGCATGCATGTAAGTATTTGTTATGTATGTGTCAAATTTAAGAACATGTCTCTGAAATGCAGTGGTTTTCAAAACTGTACTGGAGCAGCACTGTCGCCCTCATCTAACACACCCGATTCAACTCGTCAGCTCATTAGTAGAGACTTTAAGAGCTTAAGTGGGTTAGAAAAGGTAAAGTGTTGTGAGAAAATACGATGTGTGTCAGATTATATATATATAGTTTGTATTTTAAAGTTATTTATTTATTTCGATAGACTAAAATTACAAGTATAAATTTTCTAATTATAACACTTTTTCATGTGTAAATATTAAATATATTATAAATTATAATAAATTTATTAAAATATTTTAGTTCAGCATTTAAAATTAAATCAACCCAATAAAAAGTATAAGGCCCTTTGTAAATATCTTAGTTCGTTAAAAAATCTCTTATTAAAATATTTTACTTTAAAATTAAAGAGATCCGATAAAAAGTCTAAAGCCATTTTAATCTATCCAAAACATTTCTTTTATGAAAAGGTCCTCTTAGTGAAGAATATATAATCTTTTTTTAAAGAAAGAAAATAGAATATCTATATAAAATATTTAATTTTAGCATTTAAAATTAAAGTAACCAAATTAAAAGTATTAAAGTCAGTAAGAATTTAAGTAGAAAGCCATCATAGTCTATCCCAAAACGTAAATGACTATTTCATTTCATTCCATATCATTTCATCCTGGGGAACAGAAAAGTTCCCCTTAACTTAAAATCATCCATTTATGTCACTGATTGTGCACCTAAATCTCCGGCAGTGGATCAGATGTTGATTACAAAACCAGGGTTTGGGGTTTGTATTTTGAGGTGGTGGTGGTGTTCGAGTCATATGAAGTTATAGCAGCAGTTTGTTCATTTATAGGAGTTTTGAATGGGGTCTGAGGCCAAGGTAGTAATGTACTCATGAACCAGGAGGGTCAGGACAGCCTCAGGCCCATGTTTTTTCCAATTACCTTGGCTACGTGGGTCTCAGAGGCCTATTGCTGTGGTAAAAGGACATGATATTTCATCCAGGTTTTCTCGTGGTAATAAAAGACTGATTCAGCATGCCTCATTAGACGAGGCTGGTACGGCGAACGCTGCCTGTATTGTTTGGCTGACAGAACACTGAGTGTATAAACCTGTTTATGGTGCTTGTCACTGCTTTTTAACAGGGATGATACTTTTTATCTCTTTGAGACATATCTAATGTGACTTCAGAGATCTGCCTGGTTAATTTATGGCTTTGGAGAGGTTTGTTCTTTACTTCCATGGGCTCCTTCTTCTTTTATAGGCTCATGCTCATTACCTCTACAAAAATGACTTGAGCTGAAAAATTAGATATAAAAACAATTTTCAGTCAGAGACTTCTAGTAAATTTCATAATTACAAAGACACGTTGAATTAAACATGAAGGTTTTTTTTTTTTTTTTTTTTTTTTTTTTTTTTTTTTTTTACGAGTGTTTTTTTGAGGGTTGTATAATGACTGAAAGAGGTTTGTTTTTGCTGATGCTGCAAGCAAAGCTTAACATTTTTCCCAGAGTGCCATCTGTCGACAGGCCATTTATCTGAGCAAACAGGAAAAAGGTGTTTTTTCACTCCTCTCTTGCTCAAACGATGTCCTCCTCCACTTTTAATTCATGCCCCAGGGTGTGTTTATCATCTTTAAGGAGGCCAGAAAGCCCTGCTGAGACTTAAACTTACCACCAAACCCCAACACAGCGGTGTATTTTGATATCGTAAGTGCTTTTGAAGGGTTTCATGTAAAACTAGCCCACGGGCCAGCATGATAACATCGGTCTGTGCATTGATGGGCTTTTTGGAGACACCTGTCTACTAAAAAACAGTTGGAGCCAAAACCGTAGCCTTCAAGACCCAGACCAATATTAGACCCCTCGAGGCCCAGATCCATATCAAAACTGAAACACTTAAGGACCAGGTCCAAACCAAGACCTGTCAGTTTTATTGAACTGAAAGAAACAAGAAAATGCAGTTCATTTCATATACCCAATAATCAAGTTTTGCCTTATTTTCAATGCTTCTTTTTTCCATATATCAAAATCTACTGTACTATAAAATCTAGTAAAAGTGCCCCTATTATGCCAATTCGTATACCACCTTTCATGCGGTGTGTAAAGTAACTGTATGTGAATACAAATTATCTGCAAAGTTGTAAATCCGAAAGTGCACGATAAATAAAGTTATTGTCTCCCAAAAGAAAGAATCGACTCTAAACGAGTCGTTAGTAATTTGAATCCCACTTCCGTGATGGCTATGTGTCACATGGTAATATATTTTCATTAATACCCACCTATGATCTACGTTGGCCGGCCGCGAACAACTTGACCCGCCCACAAACACTGTAGCTTGTTCGTGTTGAGAACACGCTTTCCTACGCTGTGAAATAATAAAAGATCTACTTATAAATAATTGCAAATCCCAAAAGATATGGATGGGGTACAGGGATAATTCTGAATTATTATAAATATTTATTATTTAAAGTTCTATTTGCTTCTTCTCTTGTGCTTAAAATTTGTATTTATTTTTTAAAATGATTTCACAATGGATGGCCACATGCCAGACACCTTCGGTGACTCCTGGTGAATGAAGAAAATACCCTGCTGACTTATGGTTGAGGTCTTTTTCACCTTTAATATGCTGGAATTAAACTGCAGTCTTGTCCGAGACCATAAGCCGAGACCCAGATCCAGACCAAGACACTGAGGAATGAGAGCCACACCACGGTCACATTAATGTGGTCTCGAGAGTTCTCAAGAACAAACCCACAACATCAAGACTCTGATTAAAAGTGTATTCATTTAAAACTATTAATTGCAAAGATTAGTACCTGACATGCACATGGAAACCCTATTCGTCTTCAAAAAACAGTTTGGATGTTCCAGCCATGACACTGTGGTTCTTGTCTTACAGTTTTCTTGTCCATTTCAATGCTGTCTAAGCGCTCTGAAGAGCTGGAGTCTTGATGTGGAGAGAGTCGGATGGCAGGACCGAAGCCAGTGTGGTTTCTGCGGCAGACCTACTCTGACAGGTATAAACATATGAAGTTGAAGCGGAAAAAGTAGGATAAAGCAAGTGTACTAATGCTGAGGGGTCATTTTATAGTATCAAAATTAACCCCCAAAAGCTAATTGGATCGAAATAACGTAATTCTTTCATAAGCAACACACTTCTAATGTGTCTAATGTCTTATTTCTGGACAGGCTTTTCAAAGTTTTTAATAATTCTTGTGCCGTCCATGATGGTGAAATTGTGGCGGGCCTTCTCTCCTCAACTGTTGCCTGCCATGACTGTGAGGTTCATTCCATCCTGATTATAATTGCTTTCATCTTGTATCGTGACTGTTTTCAATTCTTCAGGGCCCTGTCAACTCAGCAAGGTTCACAGAGGTTGCTGTGGTTTAGGTGAGTCTTTAATAAACACTTGTTTTGGGCTCCATTATCAGATATTTTTTTTTTAAAGAAATTATGTTCACAGTATAGGGAAGGTAATAGTTTACAGATTACAAGTTACCCTATTTAAAATGTAATAAGTAGTGTTCAGTTACTTTATTAAAGTAATCTACAGTAACTGATTACATTTGATTACTTTTTTAAATTCCTAACAAATGTTTTCAACTGTTAATCATATTCAAACATTTAAATCGGGCAGAGTTAACCTTACAGTAATACTCAAAGTGGCTTTGGCCACAGGAGTCTGTTGGTGCCCTGGATTTCATTCAGTGACCCCACGAGTCATTAATGTTTAATGTAGGTTATGCTACAATGCTGAAATTACTGTATAGTTAGATCTGGCATGGTTACCAGCCTTATTCAAGGAGGAAAAACTTTTTTATCACTCGCCATTATGGTAGGATATTCCAGATTATTTTCAAAAGGAATTGCAAATCTTGCATTACCATTTGTGTTTTTGCTTTCTTTGTATTTTCATTACCATTAGTGTTTTAATGCAAATGCAATTGCAAATCTTGCATTACCATTTGTGTTTTTGCTTTCTTGAACACACAGTGACTGCCAAATTCCAAATGCAAAAGCTAAGTCCATTTGCAACTGTATTTCCGTTGTCTTACATGTTATGGCGACAGCGCACATCCACTCATTAGTTTTTTATGTTGAGGATCCGAGACCGCGTCCCGGCAACAGCGAGTGATTCAAGTTTGTGGCATGGGGACATCCTATCTGTTGGTCACTACGAGTTATGTCATGATGAAATTAGGGGTCTATAGAAAATGCCACAACTTGAACACCATCATGACCCTGTGGCACTGCAAATGTTGAAAAGCCTTAGTGTGTCAAGACAAAAGCTACGCTAAGGTCATAACCTGCCCAAAGCCCCAGTGCAAATTCACTGACCTTGGTACCGAAGGGGACCAAATGGTGAGTACATTGTTACTGGAGAAGGCCATGCTGCTGTTCCATCCATAAAACATTTTTGGAAGGGATTTCAACCTACAGTGAAAGATTGCTTCAAATCTTTCCTATTTGTTCTTTTCAGCCTGGCAGAACGATGGGGAAGCGAGCCTTCTGGAAAAGATCGCTACGGAGACCACATCCTACCCATAGGGAGGTGACTAGATACTGTGTGTAGATACTGATATGCGCTGACCCAGGGGGCAGTACTACATATGAAATGGGTCTCTGAGGCAGGTCCTACCTTAGAGTAAGGATTGAACAACTGCCAGAAGAGACTGACAGAGCAGGTCTGTCAAAGGAAGATATGAGTTTACCAAGAGGGAAACCTTACCGTTGCAGAATACACATATGGGATTACTCGTAGGGAATCAAGCCATATGGACACCTAGCCCAGTACAGGGGCTGACCGGGACTCCGGGCATGCAAACACCTGGTCCTGGTGTCAGACTGCTCCGCCAAGCCTGACTGCCGGGGGGTGCTGGAGGATGCTTGACCAGGATTCACCAATGGGGGAACTCTACTAGGAAAAGACAGTCACTTGCATCCCTGTGTGAGGGGGAATGGCGCAGCAAGTGAGACACCATGTCAGTTCATCCCGCCAATTACCTGTTACCCAACACACGGGAAGAAACTGGAGGGGCTGTCACGAGGAGCATGAGTTCCGAAAACCAGGTCCGGGTGGGCCAGTAAGGCACAACCAACAGGACCTGTTCCTCGTCCTCCCTGATCTACGAAACAGCCGCAGTGTTGTCCGTGCGGACCAATGGCCCGAGGGACCTGATTGTCCAACAGCAGCTCCTGGAACTCGCAAAGCTAAATGAACTGCCAGCAACTCCAGACAGCTGATTTGCCAAAGCAGTCGAGGTCCTGTCCAGGACCCCCAGGCTGCCTGCCTGTTGCACGTAGCACACAAGCCCATAATGGAGGCATTTGTCGTGACAACGACATGCTGGGACACTTGTTCTAAGGGCACCCCCGGCCCATAGAAAAGCAAGATCTGTCCAGGGGCTGAACCACAACACATCGGCGTGATGGTGAGACAATGTGTGCCACACCGCCATGCCCATCTTGAGACTTGGGAGTGTAACCAGTGATGAAGTGGTCTCATATGAAAACAATCTGAGCGGCGTGACTGCTGCTGTGGATGCCATATGCCCCAGAAGCCTCTGAAAGTGTTTCAGTAGTACCACTGTCCTGCTCACATCTGCTTGGGGAAGCATGGCCTCCCACACAAATAACACAATAACAGATCCCATGATCATAGGGGGGCAGCCCCACCGAATTTTCATCCTCAGAGGTCAATAGCCCATCCCCTGATGCTGCAATCGACATCTGCCCAGACACAGAACACAAAGCTTGTGGCCATTGTCAGAGGGCAGGAAATGACTGCAACCAAGAGAACCATACCGCCAACCAGAAAAGCTTCCCAACACACATCAGATGAATGGCTTTGTGGAGTATAACAAATCTTCATACAACCACTTGGCTCCGAAGAAAAAAATCTAATGAGTGGATGCGTGCTGTTACCTTATATAACTGTGTGCATGGGGAGTTGCTCAGCTTGCAAAATCAACTAGCCAATTTTTCATTAGCATTTTCTCTTAAACTCAGAGATGATTGGGCTCCCAAGTTAGACCCCTAATGTCGTCACAACAAAATAGCTAATAATTAAGTACATTCTGGGTTAAAAAATGATGTTATCTTTGTCAGGCTTTAGTATTCTTGCCAATGGCAAGATGAAGTTTCCATGCAGTTTATTTACCGCATACAGTAGGTCCCAGTGACATGTTAAAATGAATCTATAAGGAGTACATTTAAGGAACCTTCCAGTATTTTAATTGAGAACATGTTCTCAGAAAGAAGTTGATGCATTTAATATGAAAAAAAAAAAAAAACTTAATTGAATTAGTACAGTGAGCAAAAATGCTGATTCATGTTGATTCATGTTGGTATAGCTGCATATCCGGACAAACTCCTACACTGCGATCAGTGCATTTCACGTTCATGCTAATTTATCCTACAGGTGTTTGATTAAATGTCCTGGTTAGCTCATTTGCGTCCCTTCCACATAATTAAGGATGTGCTGGCTTAGCGTGTCTATAATGTATTATTTTAAGCAGCTCACTGAGGTTTTTTGTCTCTCTCCTCCTGTCTTTTCTTTGGCAGCTGACAAAAGGACTGAAGAGGAACAGGAAGACAGTTTTTGCCTTGCAGTACCTTGGAAAGAATCAGTCTGAAGAAACATATGTTAGGTGATGAAATGGGAGTCTCTCCAGTTTGAGAAGGTGACCTTTTAAAGTGCATTTTGAACTATTGTAAAACATTCTCTGAGATGAACAATGCGCTAATAAATTGCATTATGCCATCTCAAGCAAAATATTTAATGCATTTTACATATCCACCTTTCAAATATCAGTTGTTTAATTCATAACATGGGTAGATATTTTAATATTATTTATAATTATATTTAACAATGATGGTGTTATTTATTTAATTTTTTTTTCTTAAATTTTTTTATATTTCCGAAATAATTTAAGATAAAAAATATGATGGTAACAGGGTTGATGTTCTAGGATTGTCTTACCAACAAACTAAAAGCTATAAGATGGTATTATGGCGTCATTATGGTAAGTTTTTTTTTTTTTTTTTTTTTTCTTTTTTTTTTCAGTTTAAAGAACAGATAAAAATGTCATGGTAAAAGGGTTGATGTTTTCATTTTGTCTTAAAGACAAACTTAAAAAAAAAAAAAAAAAAAAAACTTCTAAAGAGTTCACTTATTATTATTATTATTATTATTATTATTATTATTATTATTATTATTATTATTATTATTGTTTAATATTGTCTTACCAACAACAAACTTACCAAAATAAAAAATACAGGATGAAGATACTTTCTTGAATTCCCTTCTTGATGTTGTTTTCACCATCAAGGGTTGACATAACCTAGTAACACACAACTTCAAGTCTTTAAATCTATTAAGTGTCTTCAAGTTTAATAATACATTGTCAAATATAGAGAGTAAATAGGGACAAAATGTATTTTGTTTTCTTGAACAAAAAATGTGAATATTATCTAAACACAGGGGTGAGAACAGGCCAAAAATATTTCAAAATAAAAATAAGAGAAATCAACAAAAATTTACATTTTGCCTAGATTTATTTAAGGGACATACACACTCTCAGTACCTATTCTGTAACTCAAATTTCTTGATGGATATGTCTTCAGTAGCAACATGAAGGATTCTGTTGGAGAGATTTGCTTTGGGTCCTTGTAGTCTTACAATATATTCTATGTTGTCCCAGATTTTCTCCATCTCTGTACATGCTGTTCCTGAGAGACGTGTCATGTTGAAGATTTGCTTACTGAGTTTGATGTCTTGTGATAGGATCTGGTCTGTTCATTACAACAGTCCCTCATGAGACGGACAGGACGAGTGAAAAACATCTCCCTTCACAAACGCATGTGTAGTTACGCACCAACTTTGGTGTGCTTCATGAAAACCTATAGATCACAACATTTGGACAAAGAAAAGAATAAACATGGCTACGCTGGAATGGCTGTAAATGGGAAAACATGCTTTTTAGGTCCAAATGATGTGGTTAAAACCTTAATCTGTTGTCTGGAACTGCATCTAATATAGTGGTAAAGCGACATGGAGTCTATCATAATTTGTTCCATTGATTCATGCTTATGGTGGCATGAAGACAGTCAAGTTGGCCAAATGTGTCAGCTCTTCCTGAGAGAGTCGCCATTAATCTGGTGCACAGACAGATGTCAGTGAAGCACCAGGATCATTTGAAATCAAAGATGACATTCATAGCAACACTGAAACAAAGGCGCTTTAATGTTAAGGGACTTTACCCTTCACTTTCAATTGAGTAATTCTCTCGCTGTACGTTTGGATGAAGGGCTGATGGAGGGTTAAATGAATCAGATTGGCCAGTATACATCAACAAACCATTTTCCCTTCACACCTCAGTGCTACTGGCCTCATAAATTGAGACTTTGAATTCTCCACACATGGCTTTTTGCTTGCCAGTAGTCAATATGACTATGACATGTCTGAAATGAGATCCTTCATTGAACAGTTTGAGAGTCCATGCGTCCTGCCAAACTCAAAGCTTGATGGTCTGATCCCCTCACGCTCTCACTTAGTTTTCTTTGTTGTTGTTGTTGTTTTTGTTTTGTTTTGTTTTTTGACTGGAGAGTGGTGACAAGGTTCGCATATGCTCTCTAATGGGATATGAACATCGCATTACTCTCCAGTGCAATACTTGCACGTTGCATGTTGCAATATTATTATTATTATTAGTAGTAGTAGTAGTAGTATTTAATATTTGAATAATCATAAGAACCTTAATGTAAGAATAATAATTATAATTGTATTATTGTGTTGTTATTAATATCAATTATAATAAAAAGTGATATTTATTACAAATTTTTATTATTATTAATCATTAATATTACAGATGTTTAAAATGTTATTTATTCGTTAAAAATATAGAATAGTCTAAACATATTTATAATGTAATCTTATTATAATGTGTATTATTACCACATTAATAATATTAATAATAATAATAATAATAATAATAATAATGTGTAATAAATATTGTGTAAATATGTATTATTATTATTATTATTACATTTAATACTAGTTTTAAAAACATTTTTATAAGAATAATTATTTATCATTAATAAAATAATAATAATAAAAATAACAACAAGAATAATAATCCATATCTAATTAATATTATGAACAAATACATATTTTATCAGCATTATCAACTTTGCCATTTTAAAATTAGTATAATGATTATTATAAGTGTGAATCCAATCCAATCCAATCCATTCCAATCCAATCAGTTTGTTTGTAGTAATGCCTGTGCATTTTGCCTTACATATAACCAAATGTTTCTGGCAAACACTGCCAAATTTCATGTACGCTGCTTTAATCAACCACAGGGCTATCCAAACAGCCAATGAAACATTCAAATCACTTAAAAGATGACTGATCTAAGGATGGCAAGGCAGTGAATGCAGGCCATTCATCAGCAGTAATTACATTACATCACAAGCACGCAAGCTGCGAGGCCCCTCTCGCTTATGGTCATTCCCTCTCTTTCTGTGGTCAAATGAGAACCACAAATTTATGTACGCAATCCCGCAGATGTTGTGGAATCATAAACATTGTCATTCAACATTACAAGGACGAGTTGCGAACACAGGACAGCGTGTTTTTGTTGGGGAGCGTATTCACTCCCCCCTTGTTCCTGAGTCACGAACTCAACCACTTCAGTTTTGTATACGATGGCAGAGAATCTACGATTGCATATCCTTTCTTTGTTCTTTCGTTTTATGATTCCAGCATCCTGTTCTCTCTCAACTGACAAATCTCTAACTGGATCTGCAGACAGCCATCTTCAGTTTGAAACCAGACTGCAGCTTTTCTTGATTAATGCGCAATTGAACCGGATCAGAGTAGCGCAATTTAGCAAATCTGTTTTCTTTATTAGGAAATGACCAGAAACAAACAACATGGTGAATCACAAACATATGTTGAGAGACCCTCACCAGACCCAAGGCCTTTCTGCACTTGTAGCAATGCCGAATTGGTCATTTCTAAGCATAAATCTATGACTTGCGCCAAAAGTCGAGATTACAGTTGCTCAAATGGCTCGTTGCCTAATTGTATGACAGCCAGGTTGGCGGGCACAACGATGGACTGCAACTGCAGAGCTCATCAGGTGGAGAGATATTCGGAGGGTTCGTTTCCCTTTTCATTTGTCTGTTTAAACAATTAAGGCCTGGACATGACAGAGAATTGGACGAGCGTCCCCTTCGATGTCCCTGGCGTAAGATCCCGCTCCAGCCGTGATTAAGTGATGTATTTTGGAGCCGGTGCCGGTTTAGTTATTTCTTTTGTTTTGGGCTCCAAGGAAAATCTCCATCAGAGCAGATGCTGGGGTAGGCAGGAGTGAAAGGGAGATGAAGGAAAGCGAGAGAGAGGTGACACATTTTCTCCGGGAAACCTCAGAGGGCTCATCACGGACTGCTGAGCTTCCAATTCCTTCAGAATATTTTAGTGTTTTTCCTTCTTATTGCGACCTAAGAAACTTGCAGTGTTGCACTCCAGTCCATCGCGAGTCCAGTAATCATGTCAGATATTATCTACGGCTTCTGCTTCCAGAGATGTTTTATTTCATAGATCAGCAAGAGTCTAAATGATTCAGTTATAAAGATGCAAATACTGTCAATTTACATACGACTGGAAAATGGCTAATGTGAAGGTTTGCTTCACATTTTTCAAATACAGGCACTGCAATAAAATGAGATTTCTTTTTAAAGGGAAAGATTAACCAGTATGCTGTTTCAAACTTTTTTTATGCATTTACAATGGAGACCAGGGCCCGTATTCACAAAACATTTTATCTTACCACTAAGAGTTTGATCCGGACCCGCATCCACTTCATATTTCAAGTGCACTCGTATCACTCAGACCTCCGTGGCACACACAGGGGCGCACGAAACGGTGTTGCAGTTTTTACCAACTTTTTTGTAAGACAAAGCGCATAGCAACTAGTGACAATTTGAATAAACCTTTTAACTTTCATTCAGTAGATGTCTCCGGTTTCTCCCCGTGAAAGCAAGATTTTTCCCGACCGGCAGAGTTAGCAGCACATTCAACTGACCGAACCGCAACAGACTTGTGAATGAATGTGTACAAAACAGTGTAACCAAAAACCTATCACTATTGACTGTCTGGGCATATGAACATGCATGTAGTTTGTTTGTAAATATGCTCATATTTTGTCACACAGACGGACAGGTTACATTGAACTAATATTTGAGAAACAGAAAATATGTACAGGAGAACTGCTTTATTGGGCATTTAGTTGTATAAAAATGCAGTAGGCTACTTTATGTAACAGTTCAGAAAGTAAATGCAAGTACAACTTTATGACGTAATGAATATGCTAATTAGCATATATAAAGTTGAATTGTTTTACAAAGTATATAAAGCATGTTTATTAAAAACAAGTTTTGTTATAACAATTATTTTGGACCTTTTCACGTTGATGAGAATTCAGATTTGGACCTTTGAATGTAAACTTTGAGAACCCCTGTTGTAGAAAAATCATGTTTTGTTCCTATAAAATTCTTTCAGTGATCAGTTCCTCAAAGAACCAGTTTTTTTTTCTCTCTCTCTCTCTCTCTCTCTCTCTCTTCGTGTGAAGAATATTTTAATAATCTGAAGAACATTTTTCCACTATAAAGAACCTTTTGTGCAATGGAAAGTTTCCTGATGGAACCACTGATACCAATGACAGTGATGAGGACATGTAGAATTTGTGCTCTGCATTTAACTCACCCAAGTGCACACACATAGTCAAGTCAAGTCAAGTCACCTTTATTTATATAGCACTTCAAACAAAACAGATTGTGTCAAAGCAACTGAACAACATTAATTAGGAAAACAGTGTGTCAAAAGAGAAAAATTCAATTCAATTCAAGTTTATTTGTATAGTGCTTTTTATGATACAAATCATTGCAAAGCAACTTTACAGAAAATTAAGTTTCTACAATATTTAGGAGTAGCTTATCAGTGGTGACTGTCAGTTTATGTGCATACGGCAGAAATGTTCAGAAAAATCAATAAAAGACGTAAACAAACAGAAAATTAACACTATAAACAGCAATTATGCAATCAAACTTATAGCAAAATGTGGTAGTTCTGTATGTTGTCTCTGGGTTAGCATCATCTGAGGTCCTCTGATGGGCTGGCATCATCTCTTCTTAGGTTTTCTGGAGACAGACTGGAGCTTGTGTAAATCTTAGTTACCACGGGATGTAAATCTCGTGGCAAAACAGAGAAACAAATAGAGACATAATTAGCGTAGCTGGTGTTTCAGCCAAGTAAAATTAATTAGTTTAACCTAAGCTAAAGAATAATAATAATGTGCATTTGATCAGATATAACTGCAGTTCAAAATTATGAGATGCATTATTTGAATGCTTGACCAAAGAGGTTTGTTTTTAATCTAGATTTAAACAGAGAAAGTGTGTCTGAACCCCGAACATTATCAGGAAGGCTATTCCAGAGTTTGGGAGCCAAATGCGAAAAAGCTCTACCTCCTTTAGTGGACTTTGCTATCTTAGGTACTATCAGAAGTCCAGCGTTTTGTGACCTTAGGGAGCATGATGGATTGTAGCGTGGTAGAAGACTAGTTAGGTACGCAGGAGCTAAACCATTAAGGGCCTTATAAGTAAGTAATTATATTTTATAACTGATACGGAACTTAATAGGTAGCCTGTGCAGAGACTGTAAAATTGGGATAATATGATCATATTTTCTTGACCTGGTAAGGACTCTTGCCGCTGCATTTTGGACTACCTGTAGCTTGTTTATTGAGGATGCAGGACAACCACCTAGCAGTGCATTACAATAGTCCAGTCTAGAGGTCATGAATGCATGAACTAGCTTTTCTGCATCAGAAACAGGTAACATGTTTCGTAGCTTGGCAATGTTTCTAAGATGGAAGAATGCTGTTTTTGAAACATGGGAAATATGATTTTCAAAAGACAAGTTACTGTCTAATATAACACCCAGATTTGACAGTTAAAAGCAAGTCATCATTGAATTCAGTGATGTCATCATCCAGCTCAGTTCAGTTTAAATAGTATCTTTGCAATCATTTGCAATTAAGTCAACGATATCACTGAAGTGTCCCCAACTAAGCAAGCCAGAGGTGACAGTGGCAAGGAACCAAAACTCCATCGGTGAAAGAATGGAGAAAAAACATTGGGAGAAACCAGGCTCAGTTGGGGGTCCAGTTCTCCTATGACCAGACGAAACCAGCAGTTCAGTTCCAGGCTTCAGCAATGTCCTGGTCTCCGCTGTCTTTCAGGGCTGTAGAGGTCCTTTCTAGGTGCTGATCCACCATCTGGTCTGGATACAGACTGGATCTGGTGGCTACGGTGACCTCGGAATAAGAGAGAAATAGACAAATATTAGCGTAGATGCCATTCTCCTAACAATGTAGCAAGTACATCGGGTGTTATGGGAAGTGTCCCCGGTTCCGGTTTACCTAATTAATGCAGCCTAAAAATCCTTTAACGGATTTGGATATTAGAAGTGTGTGTTACGTGTAAACCAGGTTAAAGATTTGTATAGTGCTTTTTATGATACAAATCATTGCAAAGCAACTTTACAGAAAATTAAGTTTCTACAATATTTAGGAGTAGCTTATCAGTGGTGACTGTCAGTTTATGTGCATACGGCAGAAATGTTCAGAAAAATCAATACTTCATCAATAAAAAGACGTAAACAAAATTACAGAAAAATTAACACTATAAACAGCAATTATGCAATCAAACTTATAGCAAAATGTGGTAGTGCTGTATGTTGTCTCTGGGTTAGCATCATCTGAGGTCCTCTGATGGGCTGGCATCATCTCTTCTTAGGTTTTCTGGAGACAGACTGGAGCTTGTGTAAATCTTAGTTACCACGGGATGTAAATCTCGTGGCAAAACAGAGAAACAAATAGAGACATAATTAGCGTAGCAAAAATCCTTTAACGGATTTGGATATTAGAAGTGTGTGTTACGTGTAAACCAGGTTAAAGATATGGGTCTTTAATCTAGATTTAAACTGCAAAAGTGTGTCTGCCTCTCAAACAATGTTAGGTAGGTTATTCCAGAGTTTCCAGAGTCAGTTGATTTTGATATTCTAGGTATTATCAAATTGCCAGAGTTTTGAGAATGCAGTGGACGTGGAGGACTATAATGTAACAAGAGCTCGTTCAAATACTGAGGTGCTAAACCATTCAGGGCCCGGTTCCCCAAAACTTTCTTATTGCTAAGTAGTTCTTAACCTATTCCTTAACCTCTCTCTTAATGTTATGGCACGATTCCCGACACGTTCGTATGCTAAGTATATCTTCTGTAAGTCACACTTTCATAAGGTTGGTCTGGGCCCGGTTCCCCAATAACGCTCACTCTTAGCGCGCTAAGAAGACTCGAAAGATATATCTTACCAAAGTTGTTTATGTTCCTAAGTGTGTTCCCCGAAGTGTCCCTTAGGAAGCTTCTTAACACGCTGCCGCTTACATCCGACGTTACAAAGGCGCTGTCCCAAGTGAAGGTGCTGAATAAGTTGGCATCGATTGCTCAGGAATCGATTTTCAACTTCACGCGAAGGTGCATTACGGCGTTAAGAAAGACAACACGTTCTATGCAAATGAAACATTCCTCAAATTATTCCAGAAACATTTATTTTAACATAGTTTAAGTTATCCTTAAAATATAGACTATTAATTAAATTATCAAATTGTCAGTAAAAATGTTCACACGATATGTTGTGACGGGTAGACGAACCGGGTATCCCTCGCTAATCATCCACCCTCCTTATCCCGTTGTGCCACTTGTGCAGCTTCTTGACATGGGTTTAACGACTTCCAAAAAAATTATGTAATACACTTTTATATTAATGGTAAGGTACTTTACAACCAGAATTCCCTGGATGTAATCCCCGGCATGGCGCAGAAGGGCGTTGGTGACAGTGTGGACGCACCTCCATACCGAGGTCTTGCTTAGGCCATAGCCCTCTCCCACGACCTCGATGAAGCTCTCTGTAGCAAAAAAATCTTAGCGCTGCAAGCAGGACTTCAGGGCTTAAAGCAAATTTCCGACGCGTTAGCCTGGCAAGCGCAGGTCTGATAAGGTCCAGCAGCTCCATAATGAGTTGTCTTGGGAGGCGATTTTTTTTAAATATAGCACGTCAGGCAAAATGTCAAAAGGGCTTAAGTTTTGCAGAATAAAAAAATTGACATGGACTAAACGGCTCTGCGGCCGGCGCCGTCTTTGATTCAATACAAGGACACGTTGAATCGCTGCCATAGTTGGTCGCTTACTGGACACCACCATGCTTACCCATTTATAGATCTTAGCCATTTAGAGTCAAATTGTTTGCCAGATTTTAATTATCAAAAGTGACTGGCAATTTAAACGCTTTAATGACATTACGAAATAGCCTCGGCTAATTACCACCATATTAGTTCTGATACCAAATAAAGTCAACTTCATAAATACTTCACCGGCCACCCCAGGTGCCACCTCAGATGAGGAGTAGGCTTATCTCATTAAATGAAAGCAAGCTGATTATAGTCAGCCTTAGTTATTTATTTTATTAATAGCCTTCTTATTTTAGTTAAGTGCTTAACTTATAAATATGCATTTATTCAATTGTTTTATTAAGTGCATTTGTATTTTGTTGTTTTTGTATATAGTTTTGCGATAAAAGTGTATTAACCAGGTTCCAGAAATAATCACTGATGGTGCTTCTAAAATTAGTGAGGGTGCTCTAGTCTTAATGCCCATTTTCACATATTTTCTTAACGTGAAAATTTTCCCCGCCAACCTCTTTTGACCCCATTTAAAATGCTCTAGACACGCCCCTGGGCCTGTATCCATTGCGAACATATTTTATTATTAGTCTTAAAATGTCCATAACACAAAATCAATTTTGAGCCACAATTGTCAACATACCATAGTTGGACTTGTACTGCGCTGCGCTGATTTCTAAAGACTGCTGCACAGTGGCGGCGACTAGCGTCTTGAGCTCAAACAATGCTAAGAGAGAGCTTATGAATGGTCCAGACCAACCTTACGAAAGTGTGACTTACAGAAGATATACTTAGCATACGAACGTGTCGGAAATCGTGCCATAACATTAAGAGAGAGGTTAAGGAATAGGTTAATAACTACTTAGCGATAAGAACGTTTTGGGGAACCGGGCCCTGGACCATTCGTAAGCTCTTTCTTAGCATTGTTTGAGCTCAAGACGCTAGTCGCCACCACTGTGTAGCAGTCTTTAGAAATCAGCGCAGCGCAGTACAAGTCAAACTATGGTATGTATAGGTTCGTATAAGTTCGTCTACCTGTCACAACATATCGTGTGAACATATTACTGACAATTTGATAATTTAATTAATAGCCTATATTTTACGGATAACTTAAACTATGTTAAAATAAATGTTACTGGAATAATTTGAGGAATGTTTCACTTGCATAGAATGTGTTGTCTTTCTTAACGCCGTGTACACCTTCACGTGAAGTTGAAAATCGATTCCTGAGCAATCGATGCCAACTAATTGAGCAGCTTCACTTGGGACAGTGCCTTTGTAACGTCGAACGTAAGAGGCAGCGTGTTAAGAAGCTTCCTAAGGGACACTTCGGGGAACACACTTAGGAACATAAACAACTTTGGTAAGATATATTTTTCGAGTCTTCTTAGCACGCTAAGAGTAAGCGTTATCGGGGAACCGGGCCCAGGCCTTTATAAGTAATAAGCAAGATTTTAAAATTTGTACAATGTTTAATAGATAGCCAGTGCAATGTTGATAGAACAGGGCTAATATGGTCATACTTCCTGGTTCTAGTAAGAACTCTAGCTGCTACATTTTGAACCAGCTGGAGTTTGTTTATTAAGCGTGCAGAACAACCACCCAATATAGCATTACAATAATCTAACCCTGAGGTCATAAATGCATGGATTAACATTTCTGCATTTGAGATTGAGAGCATAGGTCGTAATTTAGATATATTTTTGAGATGGAAAAATGCAGTTTTACAAATGCTAGAAACGTGGCTTTCTAAGGAAAGATTACTATGAAATAGCACACCTAGGTTCCTAACTGATGACGAAGAATTGACAGAGCAGCCAACAAGTCTTAGACAGTGTTATAGGTTATTACATGCAGATTTTCAGGTCCTATAATTAACACAAAGAATTTAGTAGTAAGTAACTACTCGTCATCCAGTATTTTATATCGACTGTGCATTCCACTAGTTTTTTTAAATTGGTATGTTTTGCCGGGCCGTGAAGAAATATAGAGCTGAGTATCATCAGCATAACAGTGAAAGCTAACACCAGGTTTCCTGATGATATCTCCCAAGGTTAACATGTAAAGCATGAAGAGTAACGGCCCTAGTTCTGAGCCTTGAGGTACTCCATACTGCACTTGTGATCAATATGATACCTCTTCATTCACTGCTATGAATTGATGGCGGTCATGTAAGTACGATTTAAACCATGCTAATGCACTTCCATTAATGCCAACAAAGTTTTCTAGTCTATGCAAAAGAATGTTGTGGTCAATAGTGTCGAACGCAGTGCTAAGATCCAATAGCACTAATAGAGAGATACAACCACGATCAGATGATAAGAGTCTATGATACGGTCTAAATCCTGACTGGGAATCCTCACAGATACCATTTTTCTCTAAGAAGGAAGTTGTGTTTTTTTGATGAGAGGCTTAATAATAGCCAGTTTGAAGGTTTTTGGGACATATCTGGAAGCACTTCTTTTAGGAGCTTAGATGGAATAGGGTCTAACATACATGTTGTTGGTTTACAGCAGTGAACACACACCCGAAGCAGTTGGAAGCCATTTTGCAGCGGTGTCCGGGGACAATTTACATTAAAGAGTAAGAAAATGTGTGTTATATAGCTGTGAGGTTCCTCTGCATTAAATTAAAATATGCTATGTAGCTACAGCTGACTTATGAGATATATATTATCTGGGTCTGTATGAAAAGTGTCTATTGCGTTTAAACTGATTTTACAACACTTGCCATTTTTCAAGGATCTTGCCACGATCTAGTCTTTACAAAGTGTCAATTTTTCCTGATAAAAGTCTGTAAAGGAAAGGATGCACAAAATTTCTTTATATGGAGATAATTTGGGCATGTTTTATCTGAAAGACTGATTTTGGGCATGCAGTCACTCAGTTAAAATAATCAAAATTTGTTAACTTTAGAACTAAGTTGTGAATTAGGCAGATGTATTTTTTCGTGAGAGGTTCTCATTTGAGTATAAAAACAAATAACTGATACTATTATTATTGAATAGAAACCATGATATGACTTCAAACGACAATGTATATCACTCAAGATGCATATGAACCACTTTTTTGAAACTTTTATGATGCTTTTTGATCAATTTTAGAGCTCATTAATTTTTATTACACTGAAAAGAGTAGACTGGATTGTTTTTAAAATTTCACCTCTTGTGTTCCAGGGAAGATGGCAAGTCATAAAGTTTTGATGACAAATTTGACATATTTTTCTTTTATTCCCCTAAAGCACACCATAAATCATTTAGTTTTACATCCACTGGCATTTACCAGCAAATCTGTACTTGCATTTTGGATTTGGATGATATATCTCCAGCTTCCTTGACTCTTTCAGAACCTACTTCCACCGCTTTGTGTAATGTAACCAGGTGCTGTTCTCCATCATCCTCTCTGTGTTTCTGGCTCCAGAGGTCCTGTGAAGAATTGCTGTCCACTTTTGGCCTTCAGACCAGGCCAGAGAACAGGTGGTGAAGCCATCTCCAGCAGCCTTTCTTTCACATTAGCTCTCTGCATAGTTGAAAACGATCCATGTGGCGTGCAGAGCCACACTGAAGGTGAAGGAAGGGCTGGGTCAACACGGGCACAAAATGGAGAAAGTCTGTCAGGAAATTCCTGCACAGAACAAAACGTTTGACATAAAGCCTGGTCTTAAAACCGATTGTTACATTTCTCTCTCCTTCTCTCCAGTGATTTCTGTGCCATATGTTTGATTTTCAGTTGGTTAGGTACGAAGAAACCCAATGCCCTTTTTTTTTATCATACCAAAAGCCACTGCGTTGCTAACAGCATTGACCTTTTTACAGGACCGAACTTTGCTGTTACTGGATGCCTTCTTGCTAAATGATTTGAACACACATGATGGTAATTGACAGCGTATGCTCTTGTTGAAGTGCAATATGGAAACTATTCTTTCTCTCAAATGTAATTTCAAATCGCAGGTGTCCAAATACATGAGATTCTGTGGAGTGTTCCTTCATTCCAGTTGTTGGGGTCAATCGAATAAAGAGGGAGGAAGGATAATGACTGATGCATTCACTCTGAAATGACTCCAGTGGATTGGAAATATCTGAAAAATCTCACTGCTGCTCTTCACAAAGCCAGTATTAAGTATTCTAATGAGTGGTGATCCATACCATAACAGTTCTGGGCTAATGAATACGATCCCCATTCACACCATAGCTTTATATCTCACAATTCGGAATTTGTTTATCAATATTCTGACTTTCTTTCTCGGAATTGCAAGAAACAAAGTATAAACTTAGACATAAACATAGATATAAAC
Source organism: Cyprinus carpio (assembly GCF_018340385.1). Lineage (NCBI taxonomy): Eukaryota > Metazoa > Chordata > Actinopteri > Cypriniformes > Cyprinidae > Cyprinus > Cyprinus carpio. Next base: position 14,816,413 of record NC_056593.1, on the reverse strand, counting down.
TAGATATAAACTCAGAATTGCTAAATTAAATCTAAGAATTTATATTGTGAGATATAAACTCGCAATTCTTAGAAAAAAATGTGAAATGTTAACTCAGCTGTGAGTTCATAGCTTTCAGTTGCAAGATATAAACTGGTAATTCTGAGAAGAAAAGTCTGAATTGTAAAATATAAATTCACAATTGCAAATTCTGAGAAGAAAAGTCTGAATTTTGAGATAAAAACTTGCAATTGTGATTAAAAAAAAAGTCAATTGTGAGATAAAAAAAAAATCTCAACAGAATTCTTTGAAAAAAAAAAAAACGTAAAATTGCTAGATGTTATCTCACAGTTGTAAGTTTATAACTCATAATTTCAAGATAAATTCTTAATTCAGAGAAGAAAAGTGTGAATTGTGAGATATGAATTCACAATTGCAATAGTCACTTGTGAGATAGTCAAAATTGTGAGATATAAACTCACAATCCTTTGAAAATATGAATTGTGAGAGATTAACTCGCAACTACCATTTAAAATGTCACTTGTGAGAAAAATAATCAGAATTGCTAATTAAAAAAAAATATTAGAAAAAAGCACAAAATTGCTAGATGTTAGCGCACAGTAGTGAGTTTATTGTGTATTTTGATTATACTTAACATATACAATTATTTAACTTAATTTTTCCCGTTTTAACTTTAATGTACATAAAACAAGTATATATATATATATATATATATATATATATATATATATATATATATATATATATATATATATATATTTACATTTACATTTAGTCATTTAGATGCTTTTATCCAAAGTGACTTAGAAATGAGGACAATGGAAGCAATCAAAATCAGCAAAAGAGCAATGATATAAGAGTGCTATAAAAAGTCTCAGTTAGCATAACACAGTACACATAGCAAGGGCTTTTTAAATAATATAATAAATAAAAAGAAAACAGACAGAATAGAAAAAGAATAGAGCAAGCTAGTGTTAGAGGTCTTTTTTTTGCTTTTGTTAATTGTATAATAAATGAAAAGAAAACAGATAGAATACATAGAATTTTTTATTTTTAAGAATAGAATTAGAATAGTGAGTGTTAAAGTGAGAGGGTCAAATAAAGATGGAAGAGATGTGTTTTAAGCCGATTCTTGAAGATGGCTAAGGACTCAGCTGCTCGGATTGAGTTGGGAGGTCATTCCACCAGGAGGGAACATTTAATTTAAAAGTCCGTAAAAGTGACTTTGTGCTTCTTTGGGATGGCAAAATCAAGCGACATTCACTTGCAGAGCACAAGCTTCTAGAGGGCACATAAGTCTGAAGTAATGAATTTAGGTAAAAGAGTGCAGAGCCAGTAGTGGTTTTGTAGGCAAACAACAATGGCTTGAATTTTATGCAAGCAGCTATTGGTAGCCAGTGCAAATTTATAAATAGAGGTGTAACGTGTATTGTTTTTGGCTCATTAAAAATTAATCTTGCTGCCTTGTTCTGGATTAATTGTAAAGGTTTGATAGAACTGGCTGGAAGACCTGTCAAGAGAGCATTGCAATAGTCCAGCCTGGACAGAACAAGAGCTTAAACAAGGAGTTGTTCCAAAAGAAAGGGCCTGATCTACTTGATGTTGAATAAAGCAAATCTGCAGGACAGGACAGTTTTTAGCAATGTGGTCTGAGAAAGTTAGCTGATCATCAATCAAAACTCCAAGGTTTCTGTCTGTTTTTGAAGGTGTTATGGTTGATGTGCCTAACTGGATGCTGAAATTGTGATGATACGATGGGTTTGCTGGAACCTCAAGCAGTTTTGTCTTGGCAAGGTTGAGTTGATAGTGATGGTCCTTCATCCAGGAAGAAATGTCTGTTAGACCAGCTGAGATGCGAGCAGCTACTGCCGGATCATCAGGATGGAATGAGAGGTAGAGTTGAGTGTCATCAGCATAGCAGTGGTATGAAAAGCCATGTTTCTGAATGACAGAAACTAATGATGCCACGTAGACAAAGAAGAGAGTTGGTCCAAGAACTGAACCCTGAGGCACCCCAGTAGTTAGATGTTGCGACTTGGACACTTCACCTCTCCAAGATACTTTGAAGGACCTATCTGATAGGTAAGACTCAAACCACTGGAGTGCGGTTCCTGAGATGCCCTTTGTCAGTAGGGTTGACAGGAGGATATACAGTATGTATATATATATATATATATATATATATATATATATATATATATATATATATATATATACACAAAACCCTGCAGTCTCTGTACAATGGACAGCACACTAATAGACTAACCTGCTAAACCACCTGCTTCATTCTAAGTCCAAATGTTAATTTATATTTTTGTAAAGTAAATTTATCTGGATTTTTAGATATTTTAATTGGATAATTAGACAGAAATACTTTAAAAATGTTGGCGTATGGATAGCATCAAATAAACAACCTAGACTAGCATAAAAATGATATTTTTAGCAGGACACTCAAGCTTTCAGGCATTACTTTGGGGAAGAAGTCATTTAAATGAAAGCACGTTAGGAAAAACTACAAAGAAAGCTCTTGACCTACATGTCAGCTAAAGAAATTGAATTAAAGATCATTTAGTAGCGTCTGGTGGAAAGATGCTCAGAAGCAATTTTGTTTTGCTCAGAAATCAGGTCACCAAATAATCTTTCTGGGAACAATATTTCTTTGTTGACAAAGTTTTTGTTGTTGTTGTTGGTGGTGTTTTTTTTTTTTTTTGACGAATGTGTGGCCTTTTTTTGAATCTTTACATTTATTTTTTTTATTTTTTATATATTTTTTTTCTTCAACAGTCAGTCTTGCACATTGGCTCATAGGGAACCCCATTGCATTGCCAGTATTAAATTTCACTGAGGAAAGTTATAATTAGTGAACATTTTACCCAGCTTTCGCTTTATTTTATACGATGGTCTGTCTGAAATGTTACGTTCTACAGAGTAATTTTATTATATATATATATATATATATATATATATATATATATATATATATATATATATATATATATATATATATATATATATATATATATATTGTATGTCTTCCCAACCACTAGGTGGCAGTAGTGATCGTTCCCCCCCCCCACCATGCCTTATTTCTGTGCAGGTAAAGCCAGGTGAAGGTGATCTCCTGGACTGAAGGATGCTCGTTTGGGAAGTGCTCTTGTCAAGAAAGTTTAAAAGCCTCATTGTGCTCGAGGGAAGAAGAGTGTGTTTCTTTTTTTGAGTTTGAGTGTGTTTCTTATTATAACATACCTAAACGGGAAGTTCTAGGGAGTGGGTGCCCTTTTTTATTTTTGAATTTTTTTCTCCTGTTTAAACTAGAGAGGGAGTAAGGGAATCATATTGTTGTTTATTTCCTTTTTATTTCTGTAAGGTAAGCGTAGACTTGGTCACGATAGTTAGAGGCATTTTTGTTTCTGTATTTTCTTTGGGATTTTCACCCACTCCTAAAGTCTTAATACTTCCTTGATTGTGTTACATCAAATAAATTGTTGTATCACAGTTATGTTGTTTACTTTTTTTTTTACTTTAATGTTGCTTTCCCCTATCCTAGATGGGGTGGAACATAACAGAACACTTGATTCTGTTTAGCTGAAAGGTGACTGTTAGTCTGGTTCAGTTAGCCAGTCATCGAATTGAATGAAATCACTTTTTGTTATATTAAGGTCACAATAAAACTTAAGGTCTTAAAACTTTTTATTTTATTTTATTTCTTTATTTTATTGTGCCTTTAATTTATATATTTTGTTCTGTTTTATTATTGTCTTAGAAATGTTAGTATTTCTTATATACTATTATAGTATTTATTCATTGTTTTAGTTTAGTTTAACTTTTAAGGATTTTTTTTTTCTTTTTTAGATATTTCTATATGGAATAGATTTAGTTCCCTTTTAGTCGGTCACTCTCGACGTCATGTCGGTGATAACCAACGAATTGGGATCTCGCCAGAGAGACCAATCCACTTTGAGTGTAAACTAAGGCCGGTGACACACTGGATGCGTGGCGTAAGCATCTCAGCTGCGTGGCATGTCTGTTTTTAATTCGGCTCCCATGTTAACAGGTTAGAGCTTGCAGACTGCCTGCGTGAGACGCGCGTAAAACGTGTGCATGCTAGAAATAGAACTGACACCTATTTTTCACGCGACACGCAAGCGTGTTGGAAGCGTTTCCAGGTAAAATAGAATAGGAAAATATGTTTATATGTCATTTTGTACACAAATACATATTAATTAATGACATTTTGATGTTTGAAAGTCTATAGGTTGACATAAATTCAGATATAAATGTAATTTAAAAAATAAATAAATAAATAATGTTATTGAAATAAACAGACAGCCCACTTACCCATTTTTCGGATTTTGGAAGGTGTAGGTGTGTGAAAAAAGTTGAAAATGTTGTCGTGAAGACAAGAGCCTGGTCTGTCGGCGGCCTCCCTCTATGTCACCTACAGCAGCAGCAGCGTGCCAGCGCCGCGTCAGGCATGGTTCTGGTGTGTAAAGACACAGAAAATGCGACGCAGCCGCCACGCAACAGAAACGCCACGCTCACGCCACGCAGCCAGTGTGTCACCAGCCTAAATGAGCCAATGCACATTGGCATGCAGTTATTGCATCCAGCTGCTGCTGATCACAGCGTGAGTATAAGAGGCAGCAGGTGCACAGCATTCATTCATCCTTTTGCTTCGGAGCCGAGTGGTAGTGCATGACTACTGCTCTCTACTTCGGTGTTGCAGAGAGACAAGTGAGTGCGGGCATTACAGCACAGCAGCGGTGGTCATGGTCTCATGGTGGAGAGCAAAAAAGATCATCCACGTGCAGACAGCCACACCAGGAGTGTGCAGTGGCCAGCTCCCCTGCGTGGTTCAGCACAAAAGAACATTTCTCTAAAAGAGCAACACCGGTGATTGTGCCTTTTTAAAGATGTCTTATCACCTGTGCATTTCTGGGTGCAGTCATGATCTGGTGCCTTGGGACAGTCATGATCGCTGTCTCATGTGTCTGGGTGTTGAGTATGCTGAGCAAGCGTTTGTGGATAGTGCATGTTCTATTTGTGGGGACATGCCCCTCTCAGAGTTGCATGGAAGACTTCGCTTTCGTCAAACGTGGTGGGGTCCCTCTGCCTCTGCCGCGATTCAGTGTTCATCCCCGCAATCGGGCAGCACTGTGTCTCACCCCCTCTAGACCAGATGTCAGTCGCTGCATCGGAGGGCGAGCTCTCTTCAGGGATGGTGACCCGGCTGCGTTGCCCCCTTCGGGTATGACAGCATTGTCCAAGCCAGACCCAGAGACGACGGCTATGCTTTCCCGGGCCGCCAAGAATGTCGGGCTTGTGTGGAATCCTCCACCGCATCACGATCCTTCAAGGCTGGATGAGTGGTTTCTCGGTGGAGGTCGTGTTCTCAGCACCCGCTCTGGTTCCATTCTTCCCGGAGGTGCATGAGGAGCTTACAAGATTGTGGAAGGCACCTTTTACTGCCCAAAACAAATCTTGTAGCTCCTCCGCTCTCACCACCCTCGATGGTGGAGCCACTTTTGGGTACACAGGCATTCCCTCAGTGGAGCGGTCGGTGACCATGCAACTGTGTCCAACGGCCGCTACCACTCTGCTTTCAGAGCTTGTGGGGAGGCGGCTTCTGCCCACCACACCATGGCAATACCGCAGGTGATAGCCCTGAAAGACCTCACGACCGTTCAGTCCTTCATGAACTGCATGCTGCAACGGACCTCATGCTTCAAGTGACAAAGGTGACCGCACAGTCCCTGGGTCGTGCGATGTCCACATTAGTGGTCCAGGAGCACCATATCTGGCTGTGTCTGGCCGACATGAAGGAACATAAGGTGCAGTTCCTGAATGCTTCCATAACTCAGACCGGCCTTTTTGGCGATGCTGTCGAGAAAACCTGCTGCTTCCATCCCGGCTGCAGCACCTCAGCCTGCTCGTCGCCATGGGCAGGGCCAGGTGGAGAATCCTTTGTTTCATTTTGTTTTTGATCCCCAAAACTTCAATAAAAGAGCAGTTTCCTCAGTCTCTGGGTCTCAAGAGGAGGGAGTTGTAAGCTGTGCATCACAGGGTCACTTCCTACCTTCTCTCTCGCCAGCAGGCAGCAGTGGGTTGGCCAAGAACACCCCTCCTCCTCATTCGTGGAACCAGGTAAGAACTGTAGCATTCAAGTCCCCGCTTCATGTTGTCACATGCCGGGCTGTCACAAGCCTCAAGCCCTGTGTTTCCTCCCACACCTCTGCCATCACAGGCCTCGGGCCGAGTCCCTGTGTGGTCCCACACTGCCCCACTGTGGGTACGTTGGTGGCTCCATTGGTTCCTCTGGCACAGTCTCTCAGAGCCTGTTTAGTGCTCTTCAGTCATTCTTGGTGGCTCCTGCGGACCATCAGACTCGACTACGTGATTCAGTTTGATTTATGTCCCCTACTCAAGGCTGTCAATGCCCCTGTCTTGCATGCGGAAATTGCAGTCCTGCTGGCAAAGGACGAGATAGAGTCAGTCCCTCCAGCCGATATGAGGTCCCTTACTTCATTGTGCCCAAGAAAAGCGATAGGTTACGACTGATCTTGGATCTGCGAGTTTTGAACCGTGCACTTCACAAGCTGCCATTCAAGATGTTGATTTGGGAAAGTATTTTCATGTGCATCCGTCCCCAAGATCGGTTTGCAGCGATCGACATGAAGGACGCGTACTTTCATGTCTCGATACTCCCCCAGCACAGGCCATTTCTGTGGTTCAGGACGGCGGTCCCACTGAAATCCTTTCAGAGGCTTCTGGGCCATATGGCTGCAGCTGCGGCGGTAGTTCCGCTCGGTCTGCTCCATATAAGACCGCTTCAGCACTGGTTCCATGGTCGAGTCCCGAGGTGGGCGTGGCGACGCGGTACTCACCGGGTTCAGATTACACCGGCCTGCCACAGAACCTTTAGCCAGTGGTCAGATCCCTCATTTCTCTGGGCAGTGGTTCCCTTGAAATAGGTATCCAGGGATGCTGTGGTATTCATGGATGTCTCGGCCGCCGGCTGGGGGGCCACGTACAACGGGCATGCAGTGTCAGGGGTTTGGACGGGTCCCCAACTGCATTAGCATATCAATTGCCTCGAGTTGCTAACAGTACACCTTGCCCTGAGCCGCCTCAGAGGACGCCTTCGGGGCAGGAACATTCTGGTCCACATGGCCAACACTGCGACCATTGTGTATATCAACTGGCAAGGAGGTTTACGCTCCCGTCGCAACTCGCCCGCCACCTCCTCCTGTGGAGTCAGAAGCATCTGAGGTCCCTTCATGCCATCTACACCCAGGTAATGTTCAATCAGGCAGCCGATAAGCTGTCTCGAGCAGCACTTCCAGGAGAATGGAGACTCCACCCCCCAGGTTCAGCTGATCTGGAGACGGTTTGGAGTTGCTCAGGTAGACCGGTTTGCATCTCCAGAAACCACACACTGCCAGTGGTTCTACTCCCTAACCGAGGCAACGCTCGGCGTGGATGCACTGGCACACAGCTGGCCCCTGGGGCCTGCACAAATATGCGTTCCCCCCAGTGAGCCAAGATCACGGAGGACGAGGAGCAAGTCTTGTTAGTGGCTCCATATTGGTCCAACAGGACCTGGTTCCCAGAACTCATGCTCCTCGCAACAGCCCCTCCCTGGCCGATTCATCTGAGGAAGGATCTGCTTTCTCAAAGATAGGGCACCTTTTGGCACCTGCGTCCAGACCTGTTGAAACTTCATGTGTGGTCCCTGGACGGGATGCCGGGGTTCTAAGTGACCTACCCTAGGAGGTAGCTCTCACTATCGCATCGGCGCATGCTCCGTCCACGAGACGGGCCTATGCATTGAAGTGGAACCTGTTCATCGAGTGGTGTTCCTCCCATTGGGAGGAGCCTGGAGATGTTCAGTCAGAGCCGTGCTTTCCTTCTCGCAGCATGAGTTGGCGCATAGGCTGTGCCCCTCCACCCTTAAGGTTTACATTGCTGCTATTTCGGCCCATCACAACCCCACAGAGGGGAGGTCAGTGGGGAGGCATGATCTGGTCGTTAGGTTTCTTAGGGGGGCCAGGAGGTTAAATCCGCATAGGCTTCACTCCCTGCACCCAGGGATTTGGCTTTGGTGCTAAGAGCCCTACAAGCTGCTCCCTTCGAGCCTTTGCGGTCAGTAGAGGTGAAGTTTCTTTCTATGAAAACCCTGCTCCTGACTGCATTGACCTCGATCAAAAGGGTGGGGGACCTGCAGCTATTTTTGGCTGATGAATCGTGCCTTGAGTTTGGGCCGGCTGATTCCAGTGCAACACTGAGACCCCAGCCCAGCTATGTGACCAAGGTTCCTACCACTCCTTTCAGGAGGCAGACCCAGCCCTTGCTTTGCTCTGTCTCTGAATTCCTGAAATCTGGTGTGAAGCTAGTGCCCATATGAGTGACTGGGTTGGGATGCCATATGTGTATTTCCATGGTACAGCATTTAAGGCCGTGTTTCCCCTGGCAGACCACGTCCTGCCGTCTCTAATGCAGCACACGTGCTCATGCAGTACATCACAGACTACAGGACCACCAAGAGCACTACTATCAGCTCATCAGACAGCCTACCAGATGACATCAACACCTTCTATACCCGCTTCGAGACCATCATCAACACAGAAAGGAGGCACACACACACTCAGACCACTCAACCCCCCTCCCCCCCTCCTACTGTCTCATTAGCTTTGGTACACAAAGAGCTGAGGAAAATCAAGCCCTGCAAAGCAACAGGGCCAGACAACATCCCTGGACAGGCCCTCAGAGCCTGTGCTACGGAGTTGGCTGATGTACTCACTTCAATCTTCAACCTCTCCCTCAGTCAGAGCATCATTCCCACCTGCTTCAAGACCACAAACATTGTCCACCTTCCCAAGAAGAGCCCCCGACCTGCCTTGTTCTTGTAAATGGTGATGATGTTGGCATCTCTAAGGACATCTGGGAGATATCCACTGTTCCTGCACATCACAACCAGATGATGTAGGACAGAGGCAAGAACATCACCACCTGCCTTATAAGCCTCAGGGGGGAGGCCGTCAGTTCCGGGAGACTTGTTATTTTTCAGTGCTTTAATTGCAGATTTGACTTCCTCAATGGTAATATCTGCATCCAGATCAGACATAGGGGAGAGTTCAGGAACAGCAGCAGTTATTGCCAGTGTGTCAGCTGTGACAGGCTGAGCATACAGAAGGCTGTAATGCTCTGCCCATCTCGCCAATTGAGATTCCAAATCAGTCAGAAGTTCACCTGATAGGGAGCAGAGTGGAGAGGATTTTTTAGGGACTGGGCCCAAGGCTTCTTTCAGACCTTCAAAGACTCCTCGGATGTTTCCAATGGATGCACTTGACTCAATACGATCACACAGTGTGCTCCAATAAGCCTGCATGGCTATGCGAGTGACCTGTTGTACATTGCAGCATGCCTGCTTCAATTCTGCCTTATTTGAGCGAGTGTTATGCTGCAGGTAGGACAGTCTGGCTGAACGCTTAGAGTCAATTGCAGGTAGGAGCAGGCTGGCATGGGTTTTGAACCAGTCAGGCTGGGATCTGGATCGCTTTCCAAAGATGGAGAATGCAGCCTTGTGGTAACAGAGTGGAAGTGCTGCCAGGCAGCCGATATGTCTGCATGAGGAGGTGATAAGACAAAGCTGGAAGCAAGTAGCTCCTGGAACACATGCTGCAACGCAGGAGCATGGGTTGTAGAAACATCCAGATGAGGAGTAGGCTTGGGCCTGGCGTAATGAAACTTGCTTGGTACCATCCTTAGTTTGCAACGTAGAAGGGCATGATCAGTGTCACAATCTGCTGAGTGCAGTGATCGGCAGTGTGTAATTTCCTTCAAATGCTCACGCTTCACTAGTACATGGTCAAGTTGGTGCCAGCGCTTAGAACGTGGATGACGCCAGGTGACCTTGGAGGAGCTTGAGCCCTGAAAGAATGAAGAGGGGACACAAAGTTTGTGGGTGCTACAAAGTTCCAGTAAGCGCTGACCGTTATCATTCATGTTGCTATATCCATGGTTTCCCAGAATGTCAGGCCATGCACTAGAGTTAGCACCCACTCAGGCATTAAAGTCACCAAGGATCATCAAACGTTCAGGTGAGGGGGTCTTCTGAACAATGGCGCTAAGTTGATTGTAAAAAAGGGTCCCATACATCTAAATCAGAAGTTAGTGTACGGGTGTAAGTGGCTATGATTGTAACTGGGCCACAGTTTGTGTGCAGGCGCAGTGAGGAGAGACGTGAGGAGATGGGCACAGGTTTTTCCAATGAGGACAGTAGCTTGTTTTGGATTGCAAATATATATATATATATAGATAGATAGATAGATAGATAGATAGATATACATAGTCTATATTTCTATTTTCAAAGTCTATATTCATACTACTGCAGCATAGTTTTTATTATTATCTTTCTTACATTGTATGTATGTGTGTATAGTTTGTATAGTATAGTTTGGGTATGTGTATGTATAGTTTATAGTCTTCGCAGTCATTGTGGACAGCAAAGTAAGAATTTCATTGCTCAGGGAAACTTGTTTCCTCACTGGGTATATGACAATAAACACTTTGAATCCTTTGAATCCTTAAATAATGCAGCCATGAGCCATCTCAGAGACTTCCATGTGCAGTATGGCCCCTCGGGGTTACTCCACGTGAGTAAATGTCACTTAACCCCTTCTGGGAGAAGGTGACTCCGCAGTGTGTCCTCTTCCAAATAGAAGGACACGCTTTCCCAGTATTATCCAAGTCCTACTGCTTGTAGAGCCCGGTCCTATCGTCTTGCTTATAGGAAGGATCAGGACGCCTACACAGGGTGCTGGAGAGGGCAGCACCTGTGGCGTGTTGGTAGGGATCCCAATTCATCGGTCATCACTGATGTGATGTCGAGGGTGACCAACTGAAAGGGAACATCTCAGTTACGTATGTAACCCTCGTTCCCTGAAGGAGGGAAAGGAGACATCACGTCCCGTCACCACAGTTGCTGTACCACCACTGAGCTGCCAGGTCACCGGCTCAGCTCCTCAGCAAAAGCATGAATGAATGCTGTACACCTGCTGCCTCTTATACTCACACTGTGATCGGCGGCAGCTGGATGCAATAATCGCATGCCAATGTGCATTGGCTCATTTAGTTTACACTCGAAGTGGACTTTCTGGCAAGATCCCAATTCTTCGGTCATCACCGATTTGAAGTCTCCATTCCTTCTTTCAGGGAACGAGGATTACATACATAACTGAGATGTTTTTATTTCAGTTTTAAATGTAGTAATTTTAATACTTAAACAAAAATTAGAACTGTTTCTTTGTCAACTAAATGAAATAAGTTGTTTAAAATGTTTACCTAATATTTATATTTTATTTTATTTAAACTTTTTCAATTAATAAAAAATTATCCTTAATAGATTTAGTTTTACTAAATGAAAATAATAAAAATAATAGAAAATAATAGAAATGATAAAAAATATTATTTATTACATGTATAAAACTGCACACAGAGTAAAATAATCAGAAACCATTTCAATGTTGATTGTATAAAAATAATTTATATCAGTTATCCAAAAAACCATGACTGTTTCACAGTTGTTGCATCATTTCCACCATACTCAACAATTTGCATCAATAAAGGTTGTATATTTGTGCTAATAAATGCTAATACATTGTTAGCTGTAAGTCTATTTTGCATACGTAAAATGCTAAATATAAAATTAGCCTTAGCAAGACAATGATGCCAGGCATTTTAGTCCAACTAATCTTACAAAATGTCACTTCAAACACTGTCAATTGCATAGATAAAGTACCATCTGGCTACACAAAGCATCTTTATCCACTGATGTTCAGTGTGGATGCTAAATGCAGAGCTAGCTTGTTGCTATTAGTCATCTGAGGTGAAAGAGAAGAGAAAATAAGAGCGGTTTCCCTCGTCTTTCTCTTTCACATGATTAATGTGTTATAGGAGTATGTGATTTGGCTTCAATAAATCACATAGTGGATCGATGGAAATAATTTTGGTGTTAAAAGCGAATAACATTGTGTCTGTATTTGTGTGTACTGTTTCTCTGCTGGAGGCGACTCTCAAGGCATTGTTTTGGAAATACTGACTGTCTGTTTTTCTTTAAGGTTGACGTGTCTCTCCCACTGGGTTGAGATTTGACAAATCACATGGAGGAAATACCCTGATCTTCTTGGTGCCGGGATTCCCTGAGTGAGGGAGCTGGATGGAGACATGGCCTGCTTGGATAAGATGCCTGGCTCCCAAGAAAGTGTGTGAGAGAAAGAAAGAGAAGAACAAGATTGATGGTGCTTGTCTCTGTGTTGATTGGCTGGTTTATTGGTGAGTTGCACTCATAAGGATGGTAATGGCAATACCAGTTACTCTGCTGTTTTTATCTCTTCCAGCTCTCAGTTCATTTAGCATCACAAGGTCCAGATTCAGACCAGGATGATTTACTTTAGTGGGCATTTGGAATATCGGAGGGGACTAAAATTTTGACAAGATGAAATACAGATTTATTGTTATTTTAACAGTTTTGTTGTTTCTATTTTTAAGTTTCTCTATCTATCTATCTATCTATCTATCTATCTATCTATCTATCTATCTATCTATATGTTAAATCATGCTAAAACTTTAGCAGTGTGCTAAATAATGCTAACAACATCATGATAATCATTTTAGAAACATGCTAGCAGCATGCCACTATTATCTTGAACTGTTCATTTGTAAAATAATAACCATTACTTGGACACATTCACTCCTGATAAAAGATCACTCTAAATTGTAATGTAGACACATAAATTTTCTGCAAAGCTGCTTTGAAACAATGTATATTGTGAAAAGTGCTTTTCAAATAAATTTGAATACCATAATAATAATAATAATAATAATAATAATAATAATAATAATAATAAGTAGTAGTAGTAGTAGTTGTATAATCATTTGTTTATAATACTAATAATTATACTAACAATACCATACTATTATTATTATTATTATTATTATTATTATTATTATTCAAATTCACAATATTAAATAAGCATCTTTGTTTGTGATCTTTGTTTGACTGTGGTTACATTTAGAGGAGAACAGTGAGAAAATAACAATGAAACACTATGTGGTACACCATTTTATTTCCTCCTGCTTAAATGACTTTTTTGAATTGAATTCCAAGGAATTAACCAAATTTGTGGGGTGCTTATGAGCAAAAAAACAACAACAAAACAATTAAAAAAACAACAACAACAACAACAACACAAAACAGTTATTAAAGCATTTGAAGGTTTTATACAAAACACTCTCACTTCCACTTTAATATTGACATCTTGGTTTTGAAGCATCATGTGAACAAAATGCACATGCACATCTGGTTTAAAGTCTTTGAAGAGGAAAAAGATGAAAACAAATGGATACTATACTCCTCCAAGAAAGAAGAAAAAATGGGGTGGGGGTTCAAAGAGAGAACGGGATAAATGACAAAACTAGTGAAGGATAGTTCTGTGTTATAGACTGAATCTTTTTTGTGCTCATCCATCTTGTGGTTCATAGACCATGTGCTACATATTGAAAGCTTCAATCAAATTAACTGGTTTTCCATTAGGCCTGGGAGTCAGTTTCAAAGGGTCAGTGTTTGGCTAGTTAGCATGTTCAGTTAGCCCTTGAAAGTAGATGTGACTTTCTAAATATCGTTGAAAATAAGCTAAGTTGGTTATTGTGTGGATGTGCATGTGTGCCTGTGGTTAAAACCACATATATATTCATCTCACCACAACTGATCGAGGACATTTAGTGACAAGGACATTTACACACATACATGCACATAAAATGAGAGCAAATTAGCTGTATTCCAATGAGCCATGAAAATTATTGCAGCACGTTTTCACATGCTCTGTGGGGTTTGTTTCTGTTCGGATTGATAGTCAACACATTCATTCCTCTTTCCATCCATCTTATATCACCAAAAACCCTTTGTGCGCAAAGTTTAAGGCTTTAAGAGTTTGAATCAAACTCAATGTTAATCAAAATAATCCCAATTAATTGCTGAATAAGACTCATTAGCTTATTGCGGCCGGAGGCAAAGTAACCATTTTCAGATATGTATAAATATTAATGCCTTTTAAAGCAAAAAAAAAAAAAAAAATGTAATAACGACCAAAGTGTATTTGTGAACGTTCACAATGTTGGGACCTAAATTGGACACTGGACTTGTCGCAGGAAGCTTAATTCTTCCTGGCTGCATTCTTGCTGACACGCCAGGCACGGACCATGCAGTGGCTACTTTGAACGCAACTGTGAGAAGATTAAAGTAAGCTGTAAAGTCTCCAGAGAGAGAGAGAGTTGTTGATTTGTGTGAATGCCTCGCTGACGAAAACAGCCAAGTAAAGTTGTGAGGGTGGCCTGCAATCAGTGAGTTTAGGTAAAGCGTCTCATAATCTGCAACATTATACCAGTTGAAGCTGTTCAGGACCTTGTCACCCCATTTAAAGTCTTTCCGTCATTTTAAAATCTCATGACCTTAAAATCCCAATCTGGACTTTAGACCCATTTCCCCACAAACTCTATACCCAATCATATGTCATCGAATTGGCTACAACGGTAGGTTGCATAATAGCAATGTTTTTATGTAAAAGAAAAAGTTGTGGAAAACTGTGACCAAACAGATTGTTTTGCCATTTGTGCTTATTTGGACACAGTATGTCGGTCTTTAATTCTGTTGTCAACCTAATCCAACGTTTATATCTTTCTATCTCTCTCTTATACACTCTCCCCTTCTTTCTTTTGGTTGGAAAGCTAATAAAGTCACAGAGAGGCATTTTGAATTTTATAGTCTTTTTTTCCCTTCTAGCTTTGTGGTTTTCAGAGAATGTCCCTGTATTTGGTTTGGCAGGGCAAACCCCTCTCTTTTTCTAGCTCTGGAAAAGTATAGTAATGCAGTAAAGCATGTATTGGTGTTTATTTTTATAATTTGAGTTGGTGAGATGAGGCAAGTTAAGTGGAGTTTAATGGTAGTCAAATGCCCATCGGTCAAAGAGACCCAAGTGTTAACAGACCCACCTGACAGTCTGTGTTTCATTGTATTCTCTAGAAATCTATAAAAAAAATGGTGCTACCACAAAGACAGAACGCAGATGATTAAAAAAAGAGACAAAATTATGTTTTTTTTATTATTGTAAAATACATACAGAAGAAAACAAATCCAGAACAACAAACAACAGTATCATCTTACAAACAAATTCCATGAAAATACGGATAAGTCAGAGAAACTCCGCCAAGGGATTGGCATGGACAAAACCGTACAAAATATGGGACCCAGACAAGCTCTCCTTGAAGTATTACGACCTTCAAGACTCCTTGAAAGTATTCTTTTTTTTTTCTTTTTCTTTTAAACTTGTATCATGTTTCACAAGCTTAAAGGGGAATGATTTTTAATTCTATCATAGGTTTCCTGAAAAAATACTCTCTCCATATACATATAAATATATTTGTGCTGTGCAAATTGCAAGTGTAAGGTTGTCCTTACAATCTAGAACCATCAAATATACCAGACTATAGCCATAGTACAAAGCATCTGAGTGAATATTAATTTGCATGTTTCGTGTGTGTGTGCATGTAAAGAAAATGATTATGTTCATCCCAACCCGTTGTAAACATAGACGTGTCGTCGTCTTGTGTCCATTGTGTCTATTCTAGTGTGGGTAACCTGACTTGTTGAGCCAGTACAATGTGTCCATAAAAGCAACATAGCAAAGAGTCCCAGCTATACATATCATCTGACATACAGTATCAGAGACCTAAACTAATACAGCTGCCTCTGGTGGTAGAAAAAAGCCAAGGCTGTCTTTAAAGCGCAGAATAAAAGCCTGGCCCTTTCTCACTGGATGAAAGCCAGTGAAGAAACCACAAACTTTGATAAATAATATTATACAAAATATCTAAATAGTTTCAGGGAGCCAGCTTCCCAATATTTAAACAAGTATTTTTACCTTTCTTTCTTTTTTTTATGTTCATCACTTCAATGCATCCAAAGTGTTTTTCTCATATTGAAGTATTTATTTATTTTACTTTGTTCTAATTATTGTATGATAAATAACAAGATGAGGCACTGTTTTGCTATTACATGTCACAAATGCACTCGAAAGTATTCCCTGACTTTGATCCTGTACACTATTATACATGGTATTAACTTTGGTGACGTAGGCTGAGGAGTGACCAAACTCACCATCATTGGTGGGAAAAAAAGAAAAAAAAAGCCTGTCATGTGACCTTAGCAGGCACCAACCCCAACCAATGAAAGTTACTCTTAAGCTCTTAAGGGTTCCTTGCAGACACTTGCTCCGGTCCTACCATTTCCCTGGGATTGGCGTACCGCATTCATACCATGCGACATAGGTGACATGGGAGTTTCCACCTATCTGGCCGAAGTGGACTGGTTCTTGTCTCATTGCCCTGTAGAAGCCTGAAAATCATCAGGAAAACCATTAGACTCCAACCAATTATCATTTACTCACACTTGTATTTGAAACCTGTACAATGTCCTCTCAACACAGTTCTGAAGAAAGGGCCAGTTGTTTTTTTCCATGCAATTAGTTTACATGGGGACTGGAGATTTCAAGCTTCAAAAAGAATGCAGGTAAAAGTTTCATTAAGGTGGTTCATATGACATATGACATATATCATATGATAAGATTTGTGTGAATAATCTTCCCCTCTAGTGCGCTCTTAACGTCTGAAAATGGATCATGTTTTGCTGAGGTTTTTAAACTGGATCGATTTATTCTCATTCTGGGGTTGGAATGCCAAAAAGGTGAGTACATAATAAAATGTATTTCATATGTCAACTGAAAGCACAATAACATCCTATTTGTGGTTTCTTGTAGTTTAAATACCTGGCCTGGATGGTAGCTGGTCTGCAGGAAGCTGAGTGCCCGTTCTTCCATCCAGGAATGAATCCACAAACTGGCAGTGGTCTTCACCGTGACCCGTCTGGTCTCCAATATTGTAGAATTTACCTGAAGGCATAATGAAGAAAAGACTTGCCAATTTCTAATCTATTCTAGCTGCAAATGAACCCAATGTACAGTATGCATCAGCGTTCAAAAGACTGACCATTAAGGGAGTCGCTCAGGTAGATCTTGTATCGTAGGGAGTTGCAGAGTTGGATGCCGACAAATTTGCGGTACCACGTCCTCTTGACATACTGCTTCCCATTGCACTCAGAATAGGAATCGGTTTTGAAGGGGAACTGGGTCCAAATGGCATCTTTACCTGAACGGCATGCCGAGAAACCCCAAGATGTTATTTTATGAACTGACAAGGCCAGATATTATGTTCTGGCACAAACTGTGCAAAACATTATTTCTTTCAGTGGTCTTCTGAAAAGATTACTGGAGTACAGACACCATTTTTGTTTATACACATGTTAGCAAAGGCCTGCTGAGGGGCTGCTCCATTAGTTTCTGTTTCCACTGGCTCCTGTCATAACCTCGTCTTACTATTGGCTAACTTTGCTCTCTATATCCATTGTTCCATTACTCTGTCAATTTCGGCTGGAATAGAAAATACACAGGAAGAAATAGAGGGAGATTGATATCAAACTGGCCCATTCTTGCAGCTCAATGAGTGCAAGAAAGTACAGAGGCCCTTATTTGAGAGCAGGGATGGAAGAGGATGGTGTTATCCATTTGCCACTCTTGGGTAAATGTTTTGTCTGGCTGAGAACTTGGTATGGAAGAAGTGAACTCATAGGAAGTCTCCACAGCTCCTTTACCCATTCTTTTTCTTACTTTCCTCTACTAGGACTGCTCGTTACATTATCCATTTATTCAACAGATAGGAATTTATCACCTGAGAGAAATAGTGTACAAAGAAGAAACACGTACCTGAAACGTTCTCGCTTACCCGCGGATCCGCTGCAAGAGAAAACAGGGCAAGAATGAGGAGAAATCAGAAATTATGGTTTTGTTTTAGAGCCACCTGGTCATAGAGACAATCATAATGATCTGTAGACCATAGGAAAGTTACTGAGACAAATCAACCAACTCTGCATTGGCTATCCATGGGTGGGCAGAATGCCTTAAGTGAAAAAAAAAAAAAAAAAAAAAACTACAATAAATTCCAACAGGCAGAAAATACTGCGCTTTCCAGTGGATTTTGAATATCCCTTATGAAGAGAGATCAGCTGGCATGAACTAACCTGCCGGATCTGCCAAAGCTATAGGGGAGAGACTGAGCCTCAGGGGCTTTGGCGGTAAGAGCTCATCATTCAGTTTTCCTCTATTTCTTTCCCATCATCACACATATGGACTCTCTTTCCTTCCTCATTGCATTTGCCCTGCTTTCCATTCTGTTGCTAGTCTCTTTCTTTATGCAGGCCAGACAAGGTTTAAAACTAAAGCCCCTTCCAATAAAACATGGGGATGATATGGGTCTTTATTTGTTCCTTTTTTATGATAAGTTGTTAGTGAGCTTGTAAGACAGGGAAAGGTTGGCTGTGTGACAGCACTCCAGGGGTGCATCTGCAGGCAGTGATAGGGCCAAATGTTGCAACAGTACGGGGACATGCTGGAGTCATTATATTAACGACAAATAATTAATTACATATATCTCTGAGATAAAGTAGAGGTCATAAATATTGGCTGACTTGCACAGACAGCATGCAAACCCATGGCAAAGCAATCTGCAGCACTTCCATGGGGATATTTGCATTTTATGCCTAATGTATGACTTTAAAACATATTTTATCTTAATACTATGATTTGGATGGGATATGAGAATATGGGATTGATTTATGATTAAACTATAACTAAAATAAACATACATTCAAATAGCTCCAGGACATCTCTTTCACATTAAAATGGCATCTCGAATGTTGGAACAAGTTGTTTGAACTGAAATGTGTTGGCAGTGTGTGAACACAACCACCCTAAAATGATAAAAATCCACCCTTTTTTTTTTTTTTTTTGTACTAAAATCTTTACCCTTTCTTAAAATCCATCCTATCACAACCCTAACAGACATAAAACATACATCCAACCCCAAATACAATTTTATCACCACCGGAACAGATGTAGAATGTCTACTGGTGTCTTACCTTAGACCTGCCCTGAGTGAGCTGTCATCAGTTGGCCATTATTTAGACACCAGACCAGATGTAGACCAGAATGTCTCCTAAGCGATTGAGGTGTTTTGTTGTTGGATGTAATAATGAACATAGCAGTCGTCATTTACTCCTGACATCTGAGCCACTGAACTCGCAGTGGATTACATTTGTTTCTAAAGAGAATGTGCCCCCGATCTACCTAAATCTTCACGCAAATCATTCGTGATCCAGCTTCACTAACAGAAGTGAGTATAAGTATAATTTTTGCAAAACGCTTTTCCTAATAATGTGCTAATTAGCAAGTTTCACAATGAATATGGCTAAAGTAAACAGTCTCTCTGAGAGCGGCTCGGAAGAGAGGGGTGGAGTCAGCAGAGCTCATTAACATTTAAAGGAAAATGGGACAAAATGGCTTGCTCTGAAAAGAGCTGTTTTTGACAGGGTAAAAAAGGTGTTTTTTTACAATACCATTGAGAAATTTTAACCAAACTATGTTACAGACTTTCATTAAGACCCTAAAGAATAATATCAAACGGGCATCCGATGACCTCTTTAAAGTATGCCTATGACAAGAAAAGTTCAAGATTGAAGTATTTTTCTAGTTTAAAACACATGGCCAAAAAAATCTGTTTGGCTTTAAAAAGCTTTTATATAATTTCAAGAAATGTAAAATTTAATGACTCCAAAATGTATATATATATATATATATATATATATATATATATATATATATATATATATATATATATATATATATATAGAAAAAAAAATAAATAAATACTTGAACATATGAGTGTACACATCTCAAGTTTTTAAATACACCTTTTTTTAAAATAAAGCACCACATTACATTTTTTGAATGCACCACATTACTTTGATTTGGGGGACATATATTTTTCAAATAAGCAGTGAAGTTGTTTTCGCATTTTTATTTATTTTTTTATTTAATTTTTTGGTATGTATTTATTTATTTATTTTCTAAGAAGTAATTCTACAAAAAAAAAAAAAAAAAAAAAAAAAAAAAGAAAGAAAAGAAAATGCATTACCTGACTCTGTGCTGAAGGTCACTGGTTCGCTGGGCGGCCCTTCTCCGAGTTCATTTTTGGCCTTCACCTTGAATTCATACCTGTAAGGTAATGGGACATTACATTTCTGCTTTGATCCAAATAGAACCATTAGGTATATTCATTTCGGTTCTAATCCTATGCCCCTGACACAGCAGCGAGTATGCTTAATTAAAAATGATTTAAAAGAGATTTCTGTATTGGAAACCTTGTGGGATGTTGTCAAATTCCAAGCAAAATGAGCTTCTTATTTCCCGTCTTCTGAGCCCTCACACTTGATATATTTATTCTGCAGTCTGAAGACTCATAGTCTGTTGCCCCCTTTAATGGATCCTCCATGTGTGACGTGCCTCGAGATGCAGTCCATAGGAAGCACTGGTTTATATTCTGTCACCAGATCTTGAGCCTATATTCAGTCTCATTAAAAAGCTAGCAAGTGTGGTGGCTCCCCTACAGCCAGACCACAGAGCAGATGTCCAACACCTTGTCCAGACCTCAGGATGTGGGTAACACCCCTGTTATTTGACACCCACATCAACTAAAATGCATCTATCAAATTCAGCAGAGTTCCTTAAATAGAGAGGTTGGAGTTGAGAGCATTGAGACTGTACCTGCTCTCTGGTGTGAGGTTCTCCACAGCTGTATGAGTCTGGTTGGTGGTCAGAATGGAAACGTGTTCACCATCAGGACCATTAGTAGTTGAGATAACCTCATATTCTGTGAAAAAAGACAAATGAAAAGGAAATGGATTTGGGACTGACTGATCAAAGTTCAGGGTTAGTTTTGACTGATTAGAGTTTACCCATCAAAGTTGAAGGTTAGTGTTTGACCAATTAAACTCAGGATTTAGTGTTTGACCAAACAAAGTCATCTTGGGTTAGTGTTTAACTGATCAAAGTTGACCAGTGTAAAGTGTAAAGTATTTAACATCCTAATGCCTAAAGTTGATATTTGACTTATATACTAATATTATAGTCTAAAATCAAAAAACAACAAAGTTCAAGTTTTAATGATCAAAAGATCAAAATTGAGGGTTAGTGTTTGACTAAATGTTCACATATCAAACTAGAGGGTTAGTTTTTGACCAATCGAAATCAAGAATTAGTGATTGTCTCATGAAAGTTTAGGGTTATAATATTAGAACAAAGTCAGAGGGTTAGTGTTTGATCGACTCAAAAAAGAGGACTGCTGTCTGACTGATCAAAGTTGACCAATCAAAGTATAAGTTTAGAATTTGATAGATCAAATTAGAAGGTGTTTGACTGATCAATATCTAAAGTTAGTGTTTGATTGATCAAAATCAAGAGTGTTTAAGTGACCTAGTTTTGAATGATTAAAGTTGACCAATCAAAGTTAAGGGTAAGTGTTTTACTGATGTAGAGGGTTAGTATTTGAACAAAGCTGACCAATCAAAGTTGAAGGTTAATGTTTGACCGATCACATTCGAGATTTAGTGTTTGACCAAACAAAATATACGTGGGCTAGTATTTGACTGATCAAAGTTGACTAAAGTAGAGGGTTAGTATTTGACCGCTTAACGTTGAGGGTTAGTGTTTGACTGACTCAGATTTGAGGGTTTTTTAGTGTTTGACTCAACAATGTTGAGGGATTTTCTTTGATCAGTCAAAATTGAGGGTTAGTGTTTGACAAAACAAAGTTCACAAATCAAAAGGTTTATTGTTTGACCGATCAAAATCGAGAGTTAGTGTTTGATCAACTCAAAGAAGAGGACTAGTGTTTGACTGATAAGTATTGAAAGGTAGTGTTTGACTAGTAGAAGGTAAGAGTTTGACCAATCAAAATCGAGAGTGTTCGAGTGACCCAAAGTAGAGGGTTAGTGTTTGACTTATCAAAGTTGACCAGTCAAAGTAGAGAGTTAGTTGCATTTTGATTGCAGGTCTTGATGACAATCAAATCGATTTTTTATATCCGATTTTTTTTTTGACGACCCGCTTACATCATCTTAGTATCCGGTTTTTGCATTTACACTATACACTGCTGAAAAAAATCTACCAAACGTAGACGTTTCTGACTCGGAAAAAGGAAGTAAAACGATCAGCACGAAATTACAATGGATTGCAGAGCAAATAAAATTAAACAGTGCTTTTCCCATAAAATATTGAAAAAAAGTCAACAAAAAAAAACAGCAAAACATTGGTCAACGGCGGAGAGAAAAAAAAAAGCGCTTTAAAAACCGGTTCCCCATATCTCGACCGAAATGTCTTCAAACTTATTTAGAACTGTTAACAACCCTGCATTGATGCCTGCACTCTCTTCGCCCCAAAGACTTAAAAGACATTAAAACCTCCGCATTGCTCCACTGTGTGATCCTTCGTCCTCTAATAATTGATTCAGTTGAAAGGAGTGGTGTTCCACCTGAGTTGACGTCACTTTTTTAATGACGTACGACTCGCATTTACTGGGAATATCCGATTTGGTCTGCTTACATGGCACACGCAAATGCACGTATCACCGATTCATATCCGATTTGGACTTATGAATTAAGGCCTGAATCCGATCTGAGAAAAATCGGAATCCATGCGGTTTTTTCCTGCTTACACGTTCAGGTCATATGCGATCTGTGCCACATGAGAGGAAAAAATCGGAATTGGGTCACTTGAACCATGCAGTGTAAATGGGGCCTAAGTGATCATAGCTGAGAATTAGTGTTTTACTCACTCAGTGTAGATGGTTAGTGTTTGATTGATCAAGGTCGAGGGTTAGTGTTTGACCGAATAAAATCAAGAGTTTTTGACTGATCAAAGCTGACAAGTCAAATTAGTGTTTGACAGATTAAGGTCAAGGAATAGTGTTTGACCAAAGTCAAGGTTCAGTATTTGATTAATCAAAGTAGAACGTTAGTATTTGACAGATCAAAGTCAATGGTTAGTGTTTGACTGACTCAAAATAAATGGTCAGTGTTTGATTGATCAAAGGCAATGGTTTTTGAGTCATACCCTAAACTTTGACTTTGATTAATCGAAGACAGGGATCAGTTTAATTTCAACACCACAATATATCACACATTATATTTCTCAGATATAAACCAATAGATATTAGACCATGGTTTTCCTTCCACCATTCATCCCTCAATCCTACCTGTCGTCTCATTATCTGTTTTCTCCCAATCAAGAATAATGAAGGAGGGACATCCTTCCACGGTTACAACAGTGAGGTTGGATGGGGCTGTTCTTGGCGGGTTGGTGACATTTTGTTCTCCAGCCTCCTCCTCAGGGAAGTAACTCAGAGAGGTGGTGATGGAGCAGGGTTCATCTGGCTTCTTATCTGTCTTATAGACCACATGTGGAGCTGGACAACAACATATTTGTGTTTAAATTCAGACTCCTCTTTGCTTTGGCTCTGAAATTTAAATTTGCACCATTCAGATTCCTTGGCATGCATGGCTACAGCAGTTAAGAAAGTCTTATTACCAATGTAGCGTTCTTTGCCCATGGCATCAACTTTAGAAGCAGGAACAGAGCTGAATACTGAAGAGTTCTCCATGTCTCAAATCGGCGTGCTAAGACGCCAAACATATGAACAAATCAGTGTCGACTATATCAAAACTATGGTTAACAGATTGTTTCAACCAGCATATTTTTATACATCATCTTAAAATGTATTTAAAAGATGTTTAACCTTCAGCAGAATATTGAAGAATAAGACAAAACATCACATGAAGGCAAACCTGTCACTGTGGGAGATGTTGTTGTCTTTGGTTTGGTTGGTTTTGCTGTTACAGGTGGCAGCTTGGGTTTCAAGATGGAAGCTTTGTCCTGATTCAGGTCTGTTATCTTGTCTCCTGTTTACATAACAAGTGAATACATTAAATGTTTTAAAAATAGCATCTTCCTAAGTCGTTTAGTGTTTACTGGCAGAAAAGTATATCAAAACACATTTTTACATTCACATTTCTGTAGTTTTAATTTTGCAGACTATGGGATTCCAAGAGATGGACAAAAGTCTTTTGTCTTTTAAGTTTAATTAACACTTTACCCACCTAATCCTCCAGGTTTGCCAACAAGATTAGGCTTTTTTGCTGGAATAGGAAGGCGTGCAGCTGGAGAACCTGTAATCATGGAAGCAAAACTGATGAAGTGAAATCATTCCAGATTCAGATATCCTACTCTCCCATTTCCTTAATTTGTTTCCACTATAAACTAACAAGGACACAGTAAGTCAAAAATGGCACCAAAAGCACTATAACAGGTCAAAAGTAACCACCACACATTCTTAAATTTATTCACACATCTTCATCATGTTCTCTTAACTTATGATTTAAGTTTTATTTATATATATATATATATATATATATATATATATATATATATATATATATATATATATATATATATATAATAAAAAAGTGGCACACATCACTACCAGAGCTGTTGAATTGCTTTCACATTTTAGTGAAGAACCTAAAATGTGTGCCTTGAAAATACCTGTTGTCATTTAACCATGTCTGTTACAGTGTCAAATATCTAACCATCAAGTAATACATCCAACTTAATTAACTCAAAATGTCGAACAATAGATGAAATGCCCTCATTCTGAACCACAATGTGGTCAAACATAAAATCTCCTAAGACGAAAACACAGGTTTTCAAATCTTTCTTCTGATCTATGGAAATTGGAGTATCTCATACTCTAAATAATAAAATTGAACATAATTCTTGTTTACTTTTGAGAACCTGCAATTTGGATGTTTTGCTAAATGAGAGTAGCAAATTGAGAGGTCAAACTCACTTGTGAAGTTAACTGCAAATTGAATAAAATTCCCTGTTTTCTTTCTGATTGCATGGATGAAGTCTAAACATTGGCACTCCAACTGCCTTTCAAGCCTTCAGTTCTCAGTGCCATCTTGCAGTCGAGCCAAAAGAAAACAAGCTAGAGCAAGTGGACTCTTCCCAGGAAAACTGATTCAATTTACATCCAAGGCACCAGTTGTGAAACCTTCAGTTCATCACAGGGCAATCAAAAGAAGCTCAACTCCCTAAACCCTGTGGTACAAGTCAAAACTGCAAAACTGGGTGGCGAAAAAGCCAAACTTTGCTGAAAATAAAACTAAGTACCAACAGATGTCATACTTTTGCAGAGGGAAAGTAATTTCCAGAGAGCTAGCCGAGATTTTTGGTGGTGATGCCCGATGTTTTGGGTGATCTAAAACTTTTGTGGTTAGACGATTTCAGGCAGTCACTGTCAAACAAATCTGCCGTAGTACCTCTCTTCACTGAAAGCCAGCTAGCCATGATCTCCTCAGATCTCCAACTATTGGTCAGTAGAAGAAAATTCATGTCAACAGTTTGTGCTAATTTTGTTGTATTTCACTATTTTTGCACAAGCTGTAAGTAATAAGTTGTGGCAATCATTTTGCAGACCTTATTTTGTCTGTGATTGTTTTATTTGTGTAGATTTTTTACTGATCATGCCAGCAGTAATTCATCAAATGATCAAATAATAGGGAATAGTGGTACAACCAGACAAATATCCAGACGTTCAATGCAGCTAAACATCCTATTGGAAATTTAAAGTGTCACTTCAGTATCTGAACTGCAGTGGTGCTGTACAGTGTTTACAAAGTATGCCAGATTGCAAAAGTCTGCTGCATTTCCCAAAACTACTCAGAATCAATATGCTGTGTGGATTGTGTTCAGCGCATATTTTGTGGCTGTTTTTCTGCTGATACCTTATTTTTATGATTTTGTTAGTCATCTGAACACTAAATCAATTTTGTTGTGGAATTGCTGCAAGTGAAATTCTATTCATAATGCTAAAGCAATTCTCGGTAAGCTGCCCTCCAGCGTCTTTTGCCATTTCAACTTTGTTGAAAAGAACAGTAATGAGAATTAATAGTTAATGGAAAAATATTATAATTTCAGGCTGTTTTTGTTTTTGCTACACAGATAAACAATATGGCAGACTAAAAAAGCCATCATACCACATGGAAGCTCAAAAATATATCAAAGCATGCAAGTTGTCATGCACACAATGAACTTTAACCAGAAGCAGCTAAAGTCCTCTGCAGAAGTTTCAAATATTATTGGTGAAATGCACAAATAAAAGAGCCACAGAAAGTTACGAGACAGTTTAGGACAATGCGGTGGGTTTGTGTGTCCTCCAAAAAGACATGTTTTTCTCTTGAAGATAAATGTCCTACAGCACCATGATGTTTTAGAAATTAAAGGAACCAATCTGGGGAAAAGCTTTGACAATTAGACCACAAAGCTCGTGGCAGCACGGGATCTGCAGAAGCTTGCAAAACGACAACAAATGTCAAAGACAACATGGCAGATTTGCAAGCAAATGGCTTGACTGGTGAATGAATGGACGGATGGATGGACAGACATGAGTTTACAGGAGATTATGGATGGGAAGGACATTAACATGGGCACATGGGCTGCGTCACAGACAGACTCTCTGCAGGTTAATGATGGCTAACACACACAGAGGACGAGTAGGCTCTGTTTACCCATTCTTGCTGTGGACCATATGACTGGTTTGGGGAGAGCAAATCCCTTATGGTGCTCACCGTTAGCTGTTGGAGGGGAAAAGAGTGGTTGTTACGGAGAAAAGGAAGTCTAAGGTAGCATTATATTGTTGTTTTGCTGAGGTGCACAGCAGCTGAAGAAAACTAGGGGTTTACATAGAGTAATAGGCTGCCGTTCAACTGCCTGAGGGGAAGAGAAGGCTTTCAAGATCAGATTAGTGCAAATGTTGGCAGTCTGAGTGCCCATCGGGCTAAATCACACATATTTCACTGACAGTAAAACTGTCAGTTGTGACAGAGTATGATGGCCAGTTTGCACACACACCACATGTTGCAAAGGAGAAAATTTGGCTCTTGAAGAGACACTGCCCCAAGAGAACTGCAACAAAAATAACTTAGCTAAGAGGGGAAGATAAATAGCTGACAGGGGAGAACAAAGAGGGGGGGAAATATTTTAAGTATTTTTTTGTTGTTTTCCAGTAAAAAATAAAAATAAAAATAAAAAAAAATATTAAAATAAAGAAAGAAAGAAATACTAAATATTCTTAATATACATCATACATTATAATTTATAATTGTATATAATTTCAGAAATATCCCCTGAAAATAAACAAAACAAAATCTTTTGGATGAAAAACAAGAGAAAAATATTTATGCACATATATATATATATATATATATATATATATATATATATATATATATATATTCGATGTAAAGGAGGCAAGTTCTCTTAAAAAAAGAAAGAAAGAAAACTCATAATAAAAAAGAAAAGCAGAAAAGAAAAAGAGTACAAGAAAGAAAAAGACTGGAGCAAGAGGGGTAAGAGTAATGTCTTTTACCCCCATATCTTCTGGAGGAGTCACCAAGCCTGGGGGAAGAAGGTCTCATGCCATTAGAGAGAGAGAAATGGTTTCTGCCCAGTGATGTCTGGTTCCTGGTGGTCACTGTTAGGACTGAATCGACAGGTTTGGGTGGAAGAGAAGAGATGGAGTCTCTCCGGATGCTCTTACCTAGATTAAAACAACAACAACAGCAGCGGCTTTGGTTACTCTGGGAAGCACTGCATGCTGGGGCAGGTACTGTTATGTGTTAAAAAGGTTTGCCATCTGTGGGCTGATGAAAGATGTCAAGGTTAGCTAGTCATGTTTCATGTAACAATTATGATATATAAATTGAACTAAAAGTACCAGTATATAATCACCATAAGGACAACGTAAGAGCTCCTTTTCAAAAACAAGTGATCTGCCTTGCTGCCTACATAGGCAGCATCCTAACTGAAATCACCCTCTCAAGTGAATGATTTGGAACACTTTCTGTAGGTAGCAACTCAAAAGAATGCTCCTCATACAAAGTATTCAAGAGACTTACAGTTTACAATTAGCTTACAGTTACAATTTCAATAGTTTTGTGTTAGCATGCTGCTAAGCTAACAGCCCGACATTTTTGATAAGCATAAAAATCTACAACACTTGGGAATTTTATATAACATTGTATAAGTTAGTTCATTCCTAATTAAATTTTTATTGATACTTTTTGCTACTGGAAGAATTATAATTATAATTAAAATTTTTCCCGCTTTATTTGCCACCTTCAATGGATTTTATTACTGAACATACATAGCAATGCATCATGGGATTGGCTTTCCTACATTGGATGTATGCGATAATCATGTTACGTGCATTTCGGAAAACCTATGATGCCTAACAATAAGTCTAAGTAGGCAACTTCCAACGTTTGAAACAGAAACTATTGTTTATAGTAAAACTGAATGATGTGTAAATTTAACAATAAATAATGTCTGTTCTGACTGCAGTAAGACTAAATCTGATGTGCTGATGATTGCAGTAAAGTGCAGCAGTGCATTCCTGTCCTGTGAAGACAAAACATGGTGTAGGGGAGGATACAGGAAAGCTGATTTCAGACAATAACACAGACATGATATACACGGATGGGACAGTTGTGATAGCTTGCCTGACAGAGCAAATAAATGAGAGGATTGTGTGAACTGATGTCACCGGTTCTTGATGTTTTTATTGGCGCTCTTGCTCACATAGACTACAGACAGCTCTTCCTGTAATCCATTGAGCTGGAGTGTGAAATAATGTCTGTTTGTGGCTGAAGTTACCGAATTACTTTGTTTTGATTGAAACACGGTTTGAACATCCATTAATTTCCTGCGTATAACTTTTCTCCAAAACCACCTTAAAAAGCGGAGAGTTAATTGAATAAAGCTTTGAAGTCTGATATTCTGGTGTTTAGACTAAGTTTGCAGTGGTAGAACGCAAAGCCAAAGGTTGAACGGCAAATGGCAAAATAAAATACCCAAGTATCTATGTGGTAAATAGTGACTCGCTGAAGCAATATGTTGTTTTCTCATTACCTGTCAACCATCAGATCCTGAAAGTAGTATTTTTTATTTTTTTTCAAAGAACTTTAAAAAAGAACAGAAGGAAACGTAGGAATTACCAGAGGAACTATGTGGCATCTGAGTGGCACTAGGTGCCCTGGTTTGGGGGTGTCCATGTCGGGGTGTCCGGGCACTGCTGGGTAAGGAATAGGGGGTAGGGGTGACTGAAGGATGGGAGGGCTTAGTGGATAGGAGTTGGGGAAGGACGGGAGGGATCTCCACCAGCTGAGAGGAGTCATTTCTAACATGACTGTCTGAATCTGTTCAAGAGAAATGAGCAGATGAGCTCTCCATGCTGGAAAAACCAAGTCATTACACCTCAAGGTGGTCTAGTTGGTCAACCAGTTGAAGATGGAACATGGTTAATCGGATCAGCAGCTTAGCCAAAGTGGTCTAGCATCTCAAACCAGGTTAATCAGAGGTCCCACCAGGTGTTAGGACAACTGATAATCCATCTAGAGACCATCTAGCTTCTACCAGCAGTTTGGACCACCTTAAATTGGTTTTATCTGGATTTTCCAGCAGGACTGATTATTGAGACCATGCCTGGAGAAGATTCCCAACAAGGTGGACTGTACACTCCTAAAAATAAAGGATCCAAAGGGGTAAGGTAGAGGTTTGCAGTGATGTCCTAGAAGGGTTATACAAAGACCCTTTCAGTGAATAGTTCTTAAAAGAACCATGTTTTTTCTTAGTGTGAAGGACATTATAAAAATAAAATAAAAAATTCACTATCAAGAACCTTTGGGGAATGGAACGTTTCCATGGAGGTCACAGATTCTACATGGAACCATCGGTGCTAATAATCTTTATTTTAAGAGTGTTTTGTAAAGAATGTTTGATAGTAAACACATTTGTAAGAGTTACTGAGTTCCATCCCATTGATTCTTGATGGTACAGATGCTTAAGTGCCTGTTACCAACACTGAGGATTTGTTCTGATGATTTTATCCGGGGTTGAGAATGAACTTGATGACTTTGGTCTCATAATCAGTTTGGCTCCAAGTGGAAAAGCTCAGAGAAAGTTGTACTGTTATCTTAGCCAGAGTTCAGAGACAGAGGAAGACAGGAAAGGAGATGGGACTCCCAGAACTCTGCCTTTCCCTGCTAGAACTGTAATGGGACTGATTCTTTCTCTGCATGCAGTGACTTCATGCAGACTGAAGGAAAGTGCAAAACAAAGTGCAAAAACTCTGAAAATGAATGAAAGGGTTGATGAAATAAGAAAAAAAAAGATGGTTTTGATGCTCAGAAGATGGAAAACAAGATGAGGTTCAGAAAAAGAGGCTAAACTGTGAAACTATGAAAAAGGCCAAGTTGATACTAAAATAAAACATATGTAATGATACTAGTCTTTCTACAACATTGGTAATATCACATACCGACTCAAATAATGACTGACAAATGGAACTTTACAAAAAATGTACTCTGACACTGCCATGGTGCAGTGATGGCATTACATTACAACTCTATGGTACTCTGATATTTACAAACGTTCTCTTATGGTAACCATGTTTAAATAGCATATTACCATCATGGCAATGTTATTTTTATTTAGTAGGATAAGCTTTAATTGAGACATAATTTGCTGTTATATCACTACATACTGTATAAACAAAGGATTCATAGTGACACAGAGGGACAAAAAGGGAAAAGGACAGAAATGAAAACAGAGTGCCGTTTATGACCACAGTAATAAAACAGATGGGGGACTGAGGAAACCAAACATTTATAACAGTTATTATGTGATTGACAGGTGATGAAATGATAGGGGACTTGATGGACAGAGATGAGCGTGATTGGTGGACACAGAGAGTCTGACTGGTGCTGATGGGTGGAGCGTGAGCAGGCCTACAGAAACCGGGCCAATGCATGACCATGCGTGACCACAGAGGGGTTTTCACTGAGCAACACCCTGGGGAAACTTACACTTTCTCGTCACTGTCAGGAATCCTCATCACAGTGGAATCGGGACTTTCTAACTCAACGTTCTTACAAGGCATGCCAGCATGCAGCCAATCATTACAGTGGATGTCTTTAATCCCAACCCATGCCTAGCAAAGCGATTACCAACTGACTGCTCATAAGCAGAGTGATTTAAAACAAAACATCTCTCGGTTACCAGATGGGAGCTGAGACCATTTTGGCTCATTGGCTCTTGGAGCAGCCAAAGTTCCTTGCTGGACCATTGGTGGTGCTGTGGAAAATAATGCAATGTTTTTTGTAAAAGAAAAAATGAGCAGGTATCCCCAACAAGGCTCTTGAGAGGGAGACAGTATTAAATGTCTTTACTGTGACTTCAAATGCCAGTTTAAAGCGAGTGACTGGAATAAAACCAAATCCTGTATGAAAGAAGAGTGCAGAGAGAGTGAGAGGGAAAATTACCAAATGATGTCTTGGGACCTCCATTAACGCCTGTGTTTTTGGGTGGTCCTGCCTGGCTTATGTTGTGGAGAGCTAGAAAGATGATTGTGAAGGAAGAAACCAACAGAAACAGTACTGAATGCCATTTGACTCATTTTACACATAGACCAGAACACAGATTAAAAGAAAAACATTCATCCAATTGTGATGATTATTCTTATTACTTAAACAAGTAACCATGCAGCATACAGTGAACAGGATTTATCAAGCCACGAAAAAGGTTGTCAAGGTTTAAAAATGACAAAAAGCTCCCTAAAAACACCTAAAAAGTAGCTTAACATTTTTTTTTTTTTTTTTTAAGATTTTTCCAAATTTTAAACAAAGCTTAGCTTATAAGTCATATATAGGTTGAATTTTTCCAAAGTGTAAACACTGGTCTGCTATCAAAACATTTCTTTGTTTGAACGTTCCAACCAGCCTAGCATAGCAACACATCCTCGGCCAATGTTGTGAGTTTGGGTGGAGTTATCTGTTTATTTGACCAATGGCAGAAGTGACAGTTCACCTTTAAATTTCAGTATGTTCCACACTCAAAGCTACCTCACCTCTTCAGATGTCCCAAAACTACTTTTAATGATACCTTTTAGGTGCTTTGTTGTCATTTGACAAGTTTGACAGCCCTTTATCACTATATGCTTCAACTGTATGGTAAAGAACAGTGGGCCATTTGTCAAGTTATTTGTGATCTACAGAAGGTAGTAAGTCATGCGGGTTTGGAATGACATGAGGGTGAGTAAATGATGACAGAATTCTCTTGTTTTCTTTACTACATATGGGGCAATTCTTAAAAGTTGTAGTAGATGGTCTTACCATGTCGAGGTGGGAACAGACTGCTGTGGGGTCCAGCCTGTAAAAAGAGGGTTACACACATTTTTTCCCTCTTTCTTCTTTAAAAAAAAAAAAAAAAAAGAAGTGTTGAGTGAAAGAACACAGAACAGCTTTTGGTCTTCGTATCATGTAAAGGAGCTCTGTAATCAGGGTCTCTCCACCATGTCT
Source organism: Cyprinus carpio (assembly GCF_018340385.1). Taxonomy (NCBI): domain Eukaryota; kingdom Metazoa; phylum Chordata; class Actinopteri; order Cypriniformes; family Cyprinidae; genus Cyprinus; species Cyprinus carpio. The sequence continues at coordinate 14,783,937 of NC_056593.1, read as the reverse complement.
AAAGTTTTCCTGAAATGCTCTGACAGGCATGTATTATTTCCAGTCTTCACTGAGAAAATCAAGCCCCTTACACACATACTTAAGCCAACAACTGGATTCTTGACTCAAGATTGAGAATATGTAAGAAAGAGTTTGCTCACAGGCAAATTTCTTTGTGTCCATGACAGTTTAAAAACAGACCATGATGGACAAGAAACTAGGAAAGGCAACTCTGGCCATGCATGGTGTGAGACCAGCTAAACCATCCAAAACCAGCTTAGACTGATAACCCAGGCTGGTTAAAACTGGTTTCTTAATGGCCTTACCTGTTGGTTACATATTACATATTAAATCAAATTAGTCCACCCTTCATATATATATATATATATATATATATATATATATATATATAAAATTATTATTATTTTTTTTTTCCAGGTCCAGTGTTGTTTTGAAGTGCCACAGTGGTAGAAAAACAGATAAATTATAATAATTTTTTATTTTTTTATTTTTTTGTCCCAGTATGTGAACATGGTTTGAATTAAATTACAGCAACATGAGAGAAACACTAAACGTTGTGTGTGGCATGTGGTTTTGCCTGATTAAGTCAGTTGGACATCCTCTATGCTACAGTATAAAGTATACAGTAAGTTGACATGAATCAACACTACATACCAAAGTCTTGACAAAGGGTTGGTTGGACTTGAAGGTTATCTGCATTTTTTTGTCTGAAAACAAAATGATAGCAGTGAAAGTTACACTCGATCATCTTTCAGTTTCTCAGCTTTAAGAAACTGAAAGATGTAAGACTTAAATAACTTTAAATGGATGTTACCTCCCATGTTGGTGTTGTGGATCACTGGTTTGCTCCATATTCCACTACGGTCGTCTTTGTTGGATCGGACACCAAATTCATAGGGTGTGTTGGGCTTGAGGTTGTCGATCACAGTATCAGAGGTGGGGCAGGTTTGGTAGATCCACTTCCTGTTCCTTTCTCTATAGCGGATGGTGTAATGTCTGGTTCAAAGACACATTGGTTATTTAAGTACTGTATCTAGTGGACAAAAGGCTCAACAGTCATTTCTACACCCTAGTTTTGGCTAGTTATAATAAGTCATCAAATGATGCATGTTGGAGGTCCCACAATTTTAGTAAACTGGTTTTCTGTCACCATAACATTGATCAGGCGTTAAACAGAGGGGATTATGTTTATTTAGGTTTATTAAGAGTACTGGTTCATGACTTTAGCTCCCAAATGTTTTGGTGCAGGTCAACATTTCCAATGGCCTTTCCAAAAGTCTCCCTTTATTGAAGGAAAATGTTCACATACTTCTGCATATGAAAACCAGAGCGAGTTAGGGAGGCTGAGAGTATGTCAGTGCGTCCCAACAGTGCCTGTATCCTCAAAAAGCATTTAAACATGTAGACACACCACACCTGCAGTGGCAGGTTTCCATATCCCACACATTTTTTTTCCCCCTCTGTTTAGAAAAACATTGCACTCGTTGAATGGGTCTCTCGGTTACGTGACATAAATCCAGTCTCTTGTCAGTGCATTAAGAAAACTGAAGAAAAACCGGCACTGTACTGTAAGGCATCTGAGGACGGGACCCCTAAATACTAGGGACAGGGTGCCATGATATTTTATTATATTTTTTCCCCCATGTTTTTCGGGTTAAATGGTCCCTAAATATGAAGTGAAGTAAATTAAGTCTTCCTCTGGGATTTAGGGCACTCATATGGAACATCTTGGTGGAGGAAAAAGTAAAATCCAGATGTGTGTGTAACTCACCCATCCTCCAAGCAGTCGTTCATGATGTTTCCCTCGTAGGGCGTCTTTAAGTAGGTTCCCCAGGACAGAAGTACGGATGTCGGTGTGACAGAATCGATCACCAGGTGAAGAGGTTTGTCCAGGTTCACCTTACCTGTTTCAAGCCCAGATTTATTCAAAGTTATGAGAAGCCAATGCTATCTGAAGGTCTTCAAAGATTCCCACTGGCTCAATTGCACATCTGTTGTGTATTTTCCACTAAATATACCGTCATGGACTAGTTAGATTTTTAATCCATTGCCAATATTTTTCTTCTTTTTTTTTTTCTTTTTCTTTTTAATATATATATATATATATATATATATATATATATATATATATATATATATATATATATATATATATATTTGCACCCTACCTGTGCAGTGCTTTTTCACATCATTGGTTGGGATGGGCTGAACAGCTACCAGGTACTTGGGCTCAGCATCTGTGAAAGCAAGCATCTAAAGTTATTTAAGGGTTCAAACAAAACCATAAAAAGGACAATTTCATGGTGCAGTGCAAGTTCCTTTCATGAACTTCCATCCAACATGAAGGAAATAACCTAAAAACAAGAAAAGAAATGTAAAGCCTACAACACATGTCAACAAAAGTTTGACCCCTGAAGACTCTCATGACTCTGTGTCAATGTCAATAAGTCTCATAAAATTAGATTGTTTGACCTTTTATGACAGATTAACAAAAACCCCAACACCTAAAAACCCCAACTCTGCAATCTCATTAATAAAGATTCCAAGACCTCAAGATGTGTCTGTTAGACAAGAGAGACATCAAAAACATGCAGTGTTGGGTGTTCTCCAGGACCAGGACTGGGAACCACTGTTTTATGACATGGCAAGTTTAGTTTAGGTTGTAAAAAATAGATTTACTTTGACAAATATATTTGAAAATGACTACAATATTTACACATTAAAAGTATTAGGGAAAAGTTTTGTTTGTTATACCACAAGTCATTAAATGTAACATTTTGTTACAATTTTTTTTTTTTATTACAAAAGTTTTTTTTTTTTTTTTGTATTTATTTTTATTTATTACATGTGGTTTAAGCTAGATTTTTTTATGGCCTTTTTTTGTATCAAGAACAATGTTATTGTCACTGGCCCACAATTCTGAACGTTTCTGGTAAACTTGTTTAATAAATGTCTTGAGTTGTTTAATGTGAAGCTTTTCACACAATCCACTGCAACAAAATTACAAAGATTATAAAAACATACACTTACCCACTGTAACAAAATTAAACTGCACATTTGCCAAAAAATTTATTTGGTGGGGTGATAAGTTTGTCATTTATGCCTTTCTAGTAGTTATGAATATGTACACAGGAAAACTCATTTAGGCAAAAAAAGTCCATTAGACTGATGGGCAGTGCCAAAACCCACAAAAGTCTGGACATTTATAAGTGTATGTGCGTGTGGCATGTCAAGTTGGGAAAACGCCAATAACTGCTTTTGCCTTTTGACCATCTATTGTGCACGTGTTTCATATTGAAATGTCAGCACACACTGTAAATTCAAGTGAAATGATCCTTCAGCCTGCAGCCAATATTGAATAATGATGTGACTGTGTGTTCCTGTGTTGGACTGTGTAGGTAAAGAAGCCAACAACTTCTCTTTGGAACAAACAATGCTTTGTTAGCAAGCTTCTGGATAAGCGCATATACTGTACATCAATGTGTAATTATTTTTATATTTGCGTCAGTACTTTCCATTAAGCTGAAGCTCAAAGGCCTTGACTTAAAGGCTGAGACTTTGTCCACTTCAGTCTTAAATCTTAAAAAAGAGATATGCATGTATGTATTGTTTGCAGTCAACACAAATGACCAGAATTGCATTTTCTAGGATTTAAAAATTCTGTCCGACACTGATAAGCTGATAATTATTTACACGTCATTGCTGTTAACAGATAAGTGGCCGATATTAAAATTCGACGTATAAAAAAATACTTATTTTCATGTTATGGCTGACAACTGATAAATAGCTAATATAAAAATTCTACACAACATTGATAATTATTTTCATGTTATAGCCGATAACCGATAAATAACCAATAGTAAAATTCCATCCAATTTTGTTAAAATAAAACACCAAAATTGCTTTAATTGTAAAGTAAATTTACATACCACAGCATTTTAATGTACTATGAACATGGATATTTATACTGAGATTTGCTAAAAGTTACATTTGTTTTTAGAATATATATATATATATATATATATATATATATATATATATATATATATATTAAAAGTTCATGTTAAATGACAGCAATTTTAATCTAAAATGTAAAAATTTTAGCAGTGGGTATGAACAATTAACTATCCAATATTAGCCAATACCATATTTAAACAAAAATCTCTAATATCGACCAATAACCAATATGGTATTGTTAAATCCAGCTAAATCCACAAGCAACTGCACTCTGTTATACTTGCAAAAGCCTAATGAAGCACCTGGCATAGGCCGATTTTTAAAAACTAACATTAGCTTTAGGGTCCCTATGACCTGACCCTAACCTCCTCGGAATGAACTCTGGGATTGTAGCTTATGGGAGCATGATGATGTATGGACAACAGGAAGTTATTTTACAGACAAAAAAAGTGGTAAGTGTTCTTGGGAGTAATATGTGACCTTTTTACCTTGTCAAGCATGATGTGTGGGTTTTTGGTGATGACAAATACTGTGGTTACCAAACCTTTAACAAATAGCATTCATTTGGGGTTCAGTTACAGTTTGTGTTTTCAAATAATGGAAGAGTTGGTGCAAACATGGGTGTGCAAATCAAGACAGTGGTTTCAATGGGTCAACGAATCAACATTTGTGGTTACTCCTCCATTCCCATGCTTACCCACAAAACAACATTAATGATTGTTTTGTGGGCTTCCTTTGGGCTCTTAAGTGAAATAACGGCTGCCTGTGGTTAAAGTCGAACTTACCAATTTCGGTCTCATAGGGTTCCCCATTTTCTGGAAGCTGAATGAACTGTTTGGAGAACATGCTGGAACCATATCCTAAAATGTAGCCTTCAAGTTTGATGTCAGGGTTGGGTCGAACGAACTTCAGAACTATGGTATCCCCGCTCGCGTTGATTCGAACCTTCATATTCTGTCTTCTTACTGCGAAAAGGAAGTGTTTGAAATACTTTTAATTGGGTTAAGAAACAGTGCTGCAGCTCTTCAAATGTTCTGTGTTTCTGTGTTTGACATTCAATGGCAGAAAAGAGTGACTTTCAGAACACTGCAATGAATAAATGATTAATTACTTAAAGAGTAAGTCTTTATGTTTCCCATGTATTGGATGGAGTTTGTTGATTTATGAGGCCAAAGGGGGGACGAAGGAGCGCTCTTCTGAGGAACACAAAATTGTGTGCCATGAAAATCATAGAGGTAAATCAAGGACAATGGATTTCACAGCTGAGCTCCTCGTCACTTCACTCAAAGCACAGTAGCATATGGACCTCCAATATTATGCACTAGTTATGCAGCATTACATTCAGATGAATTATGAGCCTTTGAGGCTCTGTACAGTTTCAGGAATTTGACACAGACACACATTTAAAATGATCTGATCATTATCTTTTCAATCCTGTGCCAATAAATCCATAATAAATTACCTCCTTTTATACCAGCGTTGTCTTTCACTGCCATTTCATTGGATAATTTGCAGCATGGAAAATGTCTTGAGTCAGTTTCAGGCCCATTCTAAATCCAATAAGCCACCAGGCTGAGCAGAGATTTTTTCGCTTCCACCTTTTCTCCATCAATCAGAACAGTTTAACCCTGAGTTAAAGAAGCCACAAAACGTCCTCCTTAAACTGATTTAAACTGGTTGGTATGGCCTTTGGAAAGTGATGTGTGTATTTAACTTTATAAGTAATTGCAAGCTTGGCAGGTCAAGCTCATCGCCCCTATCTATCAAAGTCTTGATGAAGCACTTCAACCAAAGCTCTCATTAATCAGGCTCATTAAACAGGCAGTTCACCCAAAAATGAAAATCCATAACACTCACCAACCTAAAACTATTTGATGTCGGTAGAGAAAAAAAGTATTTGAGATTTTGAAAAATGTTAATGCAAATCTTTCCAAACAGCAACAGTTCCTATTGACCACCAACAGATACCCTAAATTGGTCATAAGATAGAGCACTAAATTACACATTTCACGTTAAGTCATATGACAGCTTTGTATTAGAAAGTCAAGTCTTTTAGTGAGCTGGTAATTCAAGAACTGCTGGGACCAGATCATTGAGTCAATGAGTTGAATGCAAGAACTGGATCAGTGAATGAAGTGAATTTTTTTTTGAGCCTATTCTTGGGATGACCTAGACATTCAATTCACAAACTACTCAGTCTGATTGTGAACCAGAACAACCAGTGTAATGAAAAGTATAGATTTAATAATAATAATAATAATAATAATAATAATAATAATAATAATAATAATAATAATAATAATTCATTGATCCAGTTCTTGAGTTCAACTCAACTGACACAGCTGCAGTGGTTCTTGAGTCAACAGCCTGGCAGAGGAAAAGATTTTCAGTAAATAATGATTTAAATTCAGTCTGTTTCTCACACATAACTATTGTATGACTTCAGAGGACTTGTAATATAGTGCATGAATTTTCTGGACCACTTTAATGATCATTTTATAGTGCTTTTTTGTTGTTTTTGAATGTCAATGGTCACTTTTGGAAAAGAGCTACATGGATGCTATTGCTTCTTGTGTTCAAAAAGAAAAAGAAAAATAGCAGCATATGGATCTGGAAAGACATAAAGGTGATTAAATAATGACATTTTTTAAATTTATTTATTTATTTCTGATCTGTCTGTGAAGAATCACCCAACATTGAAGCATGGACGTGTGGAAAGTCAACAGGCTAAATTCAGTAACTCGTCTTCTTAATCTTTTGAAATCAGTTAAACAAACAGAAAAGAGGAAGCGTGTGTGGTCAGGGAAGCTGCTGGATTTGTACAAGGGAAATAACTACAAACCACTGAATCACTAGGATCACTGTAAAATAAACAGCTCAGTGAAGAACACTTGAAAATGAACTCTACTTTAGGTGTTCCCTATACAACAGAGCACCGTATCACTTTGATTAACTATAATTAAAAGGCAGGCACAGTCTTGTTTCTTCACCTATTCATTCAGATGTCTTTTTCAATTCCTAACTATGTCATTGTAGCTTTAGACTGGGGCCAAGGCTCTGAGTCATGGATAGGTTGACACTTGCGGCTGAGTGGTGTTTTTGGTTTACCTGTTCTCACCAGCTTGTCACCACCGATATTTTAAAAGCTGTAGCTGAGGGATTTTTTCTGTTCCCAAAATGTAATAGTTTTACATCTGACAAGAATCATAAAAAGCCGCTTTGACGTTTTATCATGCCAGTGGAGGAGGGCTGGACAATGGAATGACCTCTGTGGTCAAGGGAAAGGAAAAACACAATCGCATTTTTCGGGAGATCATGCAGGTCAAATCATGGAGCATTTTGACAGCAGTGGTAATACTGTGAACCCGGTTGATTTTCTTTTTATTATTTTACATTTTTAATAATTTTATTTGGTATACATTTTGTTATACATAAACATTCCTACTTAAGTGCCAAATGTAAATAAATAAATATTTAAATTACATTTACATTCTATTTTTTCATTTAAGAACCCATTCACAATAAGTGAATGAATGCAGTGTAAAAGAAAATAAAAAATACTTCCAAAGTTCATCAACAGTGTATAAAAATGATTCTGTCTTCAGGGAAAACATCCTTATTAAAAAGCGAACAAGCCAAAGTCTTATATTACATTTCAAATTTGAAAGAAAACATTTCTTATCCCTAAAGGATTCAGTAACTCAGCTAATAATGCGTTTTTAGCCAAGTCACGTTGTGCACTTCACTTTGCGAAGTAAATAAAATTATTGCTAAATTATCGAATTCCAGATGGATGTAAAATAAAATAAATCCATTTAATCAATAATTCTTTCCTGGGTTTATGAATCCAAAGATTTGATGTTGTACCTTAAAACAAAATCAAAAAATCCAGAGGATGGGTAAATAGCAAAGGGTGGGCAAATAGCAAAGATATGGAGGGGAAGCAAAGGGGGAAGGAATATCTCATTTGACACCACTGACAAGCTTAATCATGCATGCTCTTTCCTGGCACTGATGTTGAATGACTTCCAGACTCAGACTGATCAGCCCCCATCCAGTGCCCTGCCCCAAGCTGTGTTCTGTCAGATATGGTTCGTTTTTAGCTTGTGCATGAATAAGGTCCAGTTTTTATTGGACGTCTGGCACTTGTTCCACTTGAAAAATAATTTACAAACACACTGATTTCTAAAAGGGTCAGTCTGATTCACAGCATTCCTCCTGGACAGAAGCCATGCTACACAAAACACTTGCCAAGTCTGCATTCAAAATCAATTCGCTTTATCAAATCAAACTTGGTTTTGCTCAGATGTTTTTCGTCATGTTCAAGACTTTAAATAAATAAATTCAAGAAAATTAGAAGAAATCTTTGGGCTTCACAATGAACAGCCAGCAAGTGTCTTTAGTGATTAAAATGAATGTCAATTCTTTTCACTGCTGTTTTTTTTTCTCCATTGGATGTTTTTGTTTCTGTCCATTTTTATTTGTATTCTTATTATTCACAGTTTCTTAATTTGTAGAGGAAAGAAAGTAATGAAATGACATGAGGTTGAATAAATGATGACAGATTTTGTTTTTGGGTGAACTATTCCTTTAAGTCAACAATTTTCATGGAAAACCCAGAAATCTAGTCCTTATGTAGAACTCCAGGCTCTTGTGCACCACATTACGGGACAAACATGACCCAAATATCCAAGGAGATGATTAAACAAAAAAAAAATTGCACTAGACTTCAGATAAAGCAAATCACCTGAGGGTGCAAAGAGAGTGTAAATCTACTGTTTTCCCAGACTTCTGCAAATCATTCTTCTTTCAGGCACATTTACAACAGTTCTGATCTCTGCACTCAACAGCTGCTCTCCTCTCCCCTTCACCTCCCAAATCCTTTCATCCTCTTTGTCTTGTTCTGACTTTTCTCTGGTGCTAACTTAGACACATCTTGATATTAAAACAACCAGTTTTAGTTGCTTACACACAACCCTTCATTGCTAGCACAACTCCTAAACACATGCTCTTTCACAATTCAATGTTTTCTATTTTTTTTTTTTTTTTTTTCTGATACTGTTTGGCTTCGGTTCTCTGGGTGCATTGTGAACCTTCAGCGCTTGTTTTTACAGTACATCTGCCCGCGCATGACTTGTTAAGCCATCTCTGCCCCGTGGCAATTTGAAGTACAGTAACAAGTAGAAGCTACATTTGAGCCGGGTGAACATACAGACATTACAGACTGCTTTGTCCTTTTAAGGCGTCAATTATCAATCAAGTTCATCCATGCTGAAAAAACACTTAAAACCAGCCTAAGAGGGTTTGCTGGTTTTAAATAGTTTAAGATGGTCTAGAGGGACTCCCAGCCTGATCAAGCTTGTCTTATCTGGTTTAGCTGGTTGTGCAGCCAGTCCAAACTGATATTCGGCTACTTTTTGGGAAGTGGAACCAGCTGTAAATTGCTCAAAACCACTCTAAAACCAGCAAACCAGACCAGCCTGACCAGATAAGTGTGTTTCTTTTCAGCAGGGATGAGAAGTTAAAATTTTCAATGCATCTTCGCACTTGTTGAACTCAGCCCCACCCGGTAATTTAAACTCTGTCTTCAAGAAACGAAGTTGGCTAATGAAAGATAAACACTGAACGCTGCTGGGCTGGTTGACTAGCTGTGCTGAATGAAACTCGGTACAAGAGACAGGGCACTGAGCCAGTGCAGACATTCCTCCCCTCCGGAGATGGAGGTGGTTTTTAATAGCTGATAAATGAGCGCTGATAGTGAACCGAGAGCTTGTATTACTAATGTCGTAGCTAATCTAAGCACCCAGGGACGCTGGGAGCTAGAGATCTTGCAAAGATATATGCTACATACATACATAAACTGCTGGCACTGAGGAGGCAGGTGCTGGAACATATGTAGACACACACAAAATACACTATGAACAGGATACTTAGGTGTGATGTATTCATTCAACAAGCCCTAGAACACACACAATCAAGCACCATCATGGAATACACACACACACACACACACACACACACACACATACAAACACATACATACATATGCATACATACAAAACAAAACATTTACAAAAAAAAAAAAAAAAAAAAACCTTGATTTTGGCCAGCTCCATACACCATGTGGTAACCATTATCACTCTACTGTTTCGAATTTTAGTCTATCAAAATTTAATGCCATTTTGCAACTGGCAAAGCCAGAATATCAAAGTGCCTGGATGGTTTCCGAAGTTGGATTCTGGACAACAGCAGACAAATTGCACGTGCCTCATTTTCCAGAACCTTTCAGGCTCCAACCCCATTTTTTCCCTTTGCAAAGACTGGCTTCACCCCAAATGTAATCATGTTGCATATAATTTCCCTAATACTCTGCTCATGCACCCCTCAAATGCACCTGCAAAATGCATTGCATTTTCTTAAAAATGAATGAAAAATAAAACGAAAATGACCGGTTCAGGGCATCTTGCAATTCAAATGTAGCAGGTTAATCGAAATGAACCTGGTCCTAACCTGCAACTCTACAAAAATCTTTTTAGGATCACATTACAATCCTAATTTTACAAGAACTACTGCAGAAATGCATGACATTCTGAAACACAAACAGGTGCATCATAGAAAACACACTGATCACCAAAAGACATGAGTGACCGGTGCTGCAGGGCATTACACTGTGAGTATGCGGCACTGTGGTGCTGAACTTGCCTCTGACTCTTTGTGCTGAGCTGCATGCGAGGAGGAGAATTCCTGCAAGCTTCAGAAGGAAGCCCAAGTGAAGGACAGTGCTGCCTGCCATGGTGCTCTGCTCCAGTCGAGAAGGGATGCTGCCCGATTTCTTTAAGACTGTTGCTGCTGGTGCTAGTGTCAAGTCAGGACTTCTTGAGCTCACCGTGTGCCTCTGCTGAATGATAGACAGTGCGAGGAGTCCTCCAGGATGTATAGTGACCAGGGAGGGAGGAGATTGCTGATGCATGCCTCGATCACACCCACCCTCACCAATCCACACACATTTGTGGGGGGTGAGCATGGTTTTCATTTACTGGTTTTGCTCGACCAAACACTCTCTCACATTTTCTTCCATCAGGGATTTTTGCCTGCAGCTTTTTGTGTTTGTGGGTGTGCAAGTCTGTGCTTGTGTCAGAGTGTTCCCTAGAAATTTGATTGGACCTAGTACACAGACTTGGGGCACCCCTACAATGGTAAAAAGCACAAAGGGAGTCTGAGTACCAAGAGGACAATGACTGATAAAGTACATAAGCAGGACATTAAATGGACAGGAAGACTGCATAAACTTACCTTCCTCCAGTGATATAACCTGGTGCAAATATAGTATCCCTCTATTTCATCATCACAGCAGCACTTGTCTATCTGTGCCCATTGCTAACCACTGTACATTACGTCTTGTCTAGAAGGGTGTCCAGCCAAACATTCTCTGCCAAGTAACCTCACCTCCAGGGACAAAGGCGAAAATTGGGGAGGTGGGTGGATGGAAAGTGATTATAATGACAAGTGCTTCCAACACGTGCCACTGTATGCAACGTGCAAAGGGAAGCACTCACTCCAGTGAGTCTCGTCTGACCCACAGGATGTGAACAAAGACATATTCATGAATCAAGCCACCCAAAAATTATGCAACTACAGCCTAGCATGTGTCTCCTACTACATCATCAGCACAGAACACCATAAAACAAGAGCTCTACTCCAGAACGTCCCGTGCTCCAAGAAGAGTTATTTTAAAGAGCAAAACAAACTAAAAAAAAAAAGAACAATTTTGGAAAACCACTCCCTATCATGATTCAAACAAAACGTCACTCGTTTGCAGCTGTGAACATGTCTACAGCTGCTTGCTTTACCAATACAACAGTTTACAACCAAGTGAGTTGCCAGAATCAAGAAATACATTTATGTAATAAATTTAGTTGATTTTGTTGTATGTATTTTGAGTATTTGAATGTGTGTTTGTTAAGGTTTCATTGTATATGTGAAGCACCACAGTCTGAACTAATTTCCCCAAGGGGATTAATAAAGCTTTAAACGAATTAACTCAACAGGCCATGGGATGCCTTTGGCTAGAGTTTTAACCCCACATACATTTATATATATATATATATATATATATATATATATATATATATATATATATATATATATATATGTGGTGTCTACAGCTGGTACCACTCTGAGTCTCTGTGATTGCCTTGTAAACTCTTAATTAGTCACTTCAAAAGACAGAGCTGGCTAGCGCGAGATAGCGCAGAGTCTTGGACAAATTAGATAAGACTTGTAGACCAGAATCAGGTCATTACTGCATTACATACCTGAAAACATGTTGACCTGTAACCCTCCCTAGGAACATGCCTCAAATTGTTATGCTGCCTTTTAACTGCCTGACCATCACCCTGAGGTCAAGAAGCTCACCTTTCAGCTGAGCCATGGATTTTATAATGTTTCAGCTTGAATGCATGCTATGCCAACACTTTTCTTGGTTATACAGATATATATAAAATATTTTCACTTTTAAATGAATTTAATTAGTGAAATCAATTAATAAGATAAATAATGCAAAAAAAAATTAACTGAATTATTTTAAATATATATAAAATAAATTCCATTGCACATTTGTTGTGTTGTTGTTGACTTTGCTGTGATATCGAGAACCGTGAAATTGGTATCAACTACTGAAATTGTGGTACATGTCCATACTAACAGAAGAACAGACACATATGACACACAATCTGCTCATGGCTTCTCCTGCTTCATATCAAAGTGATGAGTGTTGAAACTAAAGGAAAGACATGACAGGGCTCCTTGCAGTGTGTGTGTCATTGAAATCACGGCTTATATAACAGCTTCACCGTGTCTGGCCTGCTAATCGAGCCTTTTAGAAGGGAAAATCATTCTTAGCCTTACAATGCAGCCATTGTCTTTTAGCCTTGAGCAAATGGCATCAGTTGGAGGAGTGTGACGCGGATCTATGAAATTTTTCTAAAAAGGAAACAAACATTTAAAGCTTTCCCTCCAGCACCCCCTGCTATACATATTTAACAGATTATATAAATGAGATGTTCCATAACCTACCTGTCAGGTTGAATTGCCTTCCTCACAGGTATCACTGACACAGGCCATATTAATGCTGCTCAGGTTTGGGCTTGTTCCATTGTATTCCAAATGGATGAGAAGTTAAAGCTGGTTTTGCTCTAAACATCTGAACTGCGTGGCTTATATTACGGCACAAATGGCCAATGAAAATGTCACATCAAGTTAATGGCACATTTCTGATTCTAAACTTCATTCTGACATTCGTCTTGCACACATCAAGCAGTTCCTTGGATTTCAAGGCCTGTTTGATATGTGTACATAGAAGCATTGTTAGTCCCATCTGTGAAACATTTCATGCTAAAATAAAGCCCGGCTCAAAGCGGCCCTGGATTACCAGGGCAAACGTTCAACAACACTCTCTGCTGACTTTCATCAAACTCCAGACACTTGGTTTACAAGTAGATGTATTCAACTAGAGAAAAGAGAAGTTGCAAAACTGACTTTTAAATGCTAAATGCTATAAAGTTTCTTTTCCTGGTTACACTCTTGATTTGACAGGGGAATTTTTACTGAATATTAGTGCAAATATCCAGTAAGTTCAACCGCGTATGTCAAAACAGGAAACATTTTGCTTTTATGATCTGGAATGGTTCTAGTGTTTGGCTTTTTAAAACCGAAACCCCTCTGAAATTCCCTGCTGAGTCACATTAACCATAATTTCTTACCCATCATCATCATCCTCTAGGAAAAACACTTACCTGTTTTGTGACATCCATTCATCATCTGTCTGTTCTTACCCTCCAGTGTTGTGTTTTCCTCTCTGACCTAGAAACACATTGATCTCAGAGAACTCCAGCATGTGCTCATGGACATTAACCTCTATTCCTAAACCATCAATCATTGTATTCTCTCTGCTTAAGCGAATCACAGAACATGTTCTCCAGCATGTAACTCATAATATGTTACCTTAGAGATCACCCTGGGCTGCTGAGATTTGAGTGAGGATTAGAACAGTGCAGTCTTTTACATTTTTTTTTTAGCTGTATGTTGTTGGACATATGTGTGTGTGTGTGGATAGTGGCCAAGATAGAGGTTAATGTTTTGTTTTGGTCAGTGAGAATGAGAGGACGGCCCGGTGTTTGCAGGGACCAGCCAGTACTCTAATAGCTCATGGGGTTTCCCAACCTTAAACCTAAATAAAATTTTGTACATGGGTAAATGACATTATGCTTTTTTGTCTGGATCTATCAGTTAAAACACATAAAAATGCAATCCATATATATATATGTGATGCATATATTTTCAGCATCATATCCAGCCTCAGTATATATATATATATACAGTATATATATATATATATATATATATATATATATTATATATTTATTTATTTATTTATTTATTTTTTTTTTTTCGTTCTTGTCCCTTAACTCTTAAGGGGGTCAGGGAGCCCCCCTCAACCGAACATTGTGAGGACCAGCTTTACATTAAATCTGAAGAGAAACATCCCAAGCCCCGTTGCAGGAAAGGCATGCTGGGTATTTTCCACCAGTTTATTTGCATGTCTAAGAGGAAAAGAAGATCATTGGGTGAATGTAGGTCAGAGTGTCTTTTCGCTCCACTTTTGCGATCCAGATGAGATGAGATGAAAATCTGTGGATTTTAATGCCTATTAATGCTCTGGACATCTTGTGCATAAATGTGCGGACGTTACATGTTCCACATGTTCATGGTTAAAAAGGCTGCATTGCATCAGACTTTAATTTCTCTCGCTCGAGGGGCCTGGCTCACACCGAGACTCTTAGCACCCTTAACACTATAGACAGGAGTGTGCTCAGTAAAAACACACATGTGGCCAGCTGACAAGACACATTTCATGGAAGGATGACATCTAAAATTGTAACACTTTTAAAATTTTAAACAGCTTGTTTTATATCAACTACAAAAATATGAAGGTAAATGGTAAATATGATTAATATTCGTGAACATGCAGAAGTGTGCACATGCAGAGAAATACGGATGGATTTTATCATTTTTACTCATCTTCATTCTCAATATTCAACTAAATTACGCCTCTCTGAAACACACTTGTTTAATGTGTGTTTCATTCATACACAAAACTAGATTTCTTCTGGTCTTTAGGTGTCATCTAAAAATATCGGATGAAAAAAAAATGGTACTACAAAATTAAAACAACGACAATATTACAAAATATAAAACTAAAAAGTGTATAAATCACTCATTTTTTATAAAGAAACATTGTGCAACAGCGCCACCAGCAGGTAACACAGCGGGAGTCCGTGTCTCTCTGCCTCCCCTGAGCCCAATGAGTTTAACAAACCCCTAAAGCGTGGATACTATTGAAAGCGTGCAGTGAGTTTGGGGTTAAGGCTATATGGCATACAGCAAAAACTATTGGACATGTGCATATCAATATAGCGTAATTTTTCTCATACTGTACAAAAACAATTACTATTTTTGCATTATTGTAAGGGCTAGGTTTAGGGTTGGGGTGGGTGTAAACATTAATAAAACACAATCTTATAGGTAGAAAATTCAATATTGCTGCATCCCTTCTAGCAGTTTGGTGGGGGTTTGAGAACAGGGTTGCCAGGTTTTCACAAGAAATCCTGCCCAATCACTACTCAAAACTAGCCCAATTGTGTTTCAAGGGGACCTCCAGTTAAAAATCGCGTTCTGAGGGGTACAATACAAGTTTTTTGGCGAGGTTCACCTGCTAAAAATGCACATTCCAGCGGATACATATCATGTTATTGGAGTCGCTTCAACCTGGGATAAAAAAAAAAAAAAAAAAACTTTGCCACCTCATTTCAGCACACATTATACATATATATATATATATATATATATATATACTGTATGATGTGATCAAAACCCACAAAGGATCAGCAAAAGAAGTTCAGTAAAAGACCTTAGGAAGAGATATTAATCAACTATTATAGTCATAATAATCATACAAGATAAAATACTTCTTGAGTGGAAAATTGTTGCATATGACAAACCCGGGTCTAGCAGGCAATAGAAATATACACATTTCAGGAGATGTTCTTTTTGGTTTACTGGTTTTGCAGTTTAGTTGCAGATGTAGGCTTACCCACATGGGTTGGCCTTGAACAATTTGGCCGAATCTGCTTCAGCCTCCTTATTTATGATTGTTGCATATTGACTTTTCTTGTGGTGCTTTGTTGGTAGACCACTGATGGTAGGCTGAGGATGTTCTAATCAAAACTGGAGCAGTGAAGCATTTGTTTACTTAAAATTCTGCCTTTTTATTTATTTCTTTTTTTAATTCAGTGGTCACCTAGAATCTCCTTCGCACCACATCTAGGTGCTCCCAAAGTACTTCCAACAAACAAATCCACAAGCAATAAATATTACAGACAGTTTATTAACAACAAACACATACATTCATATAAATCATCCATCAACAAACACATTTACTTCACAAATGAAAGTAGCTTAAGGTACGTCTCTTTCTGTTAAAGTCCAGAATAAGATACATTTTGGACCAGACCTCTTGAGTTTCATCAAAGGTCCGGTATCTCTTTAGCAATGCAAAAGGTTGTGGGTTCGGTTCCTAGGGAACACATGTTAGGTAAAAAAAAAAAAAAAAAACAGGGTATATATATATATATATATATATATATTATATATATATATATATATATATATATATATATATATAAATATATATATATATATATATGTTAGCCTTAATGCATTTTAAGTTGCTTTGAATAAATGTGTTTGCTAAATGCATAAATGTAAATTTACATGAGATTACAATGATTGTATCTCATGCATAACACTTTCAGATAAAACCTACAACCTTACAATTACAAACTACCACTAAACCACAGCCATCCCATGATACTTCCGAGTCATTTAGTGCTATGATCTTGATTTCAGTATTACTGAAACATGAGTTTAAATAGTCCACCTCACAAACAGTACAGAAGCTTCATGACCGCTCCATGGAAGCACTGACACAGAATCTAGCCTCAAATATGTACTTTCCCCACATTTCCCTTGTAATGCTGAAAAATCCCTTATCTATGATCCGCTGCCAAAACATCTTAATTCGGTGGAAGCAGCAGTGGTTTCTGAGAGTCATAAATCACATTGTCTGATGACACCTTAACAAAGCCACAGCAGCCATTTCATGGTTTACTGGAAAGTTTCTCTCAACTCAGATTTCTACCTTTCCTTGTTAAAAGTTCCAAGGCTTCATTCATGATGACCTTGGCCATCACCCGTGACCATCCACAAGAGAATTTTAGGCCTGAGGTTGTATTTCTGTTAGATGGACCAGAAAAAGACGAACAGGAAATAGCCTAGCAGTGAAAAGAAGAGACTATTAAGTGGGGACGTTTTTAAAAGCTCATCAAACATTTTCTTAATCAGTATTTTTGTCTTGGTTCCAGTTTTAAAAATATCAGAATATCCCAAGTTAAAATATATACAGCATATACTATTGCTCAAAAAATCAGGGACCACAAGATTTTTTTTTTTTTTTTTTTAATGTAAAGTAATATTATAAAATATAATTAACATTTAAAATAACAGTTCACTATTATAATATATCTTAAACTGCAATTTATTCATCCAATGCCAAACTGAATTTTCAGCATCATTACTCCAGAATTCAGTGTCACATGATCATTCAGAAATCACTTTAATATTCTGTTTGGTACTCAAGAAACATTTCTGATTATTATCACTATTGAAAGCAGTTGTTCTGCTTGATAATTTCACTAAAAAACATTTCAGGATATTTTGACTACAAACTAAAAGAACAGCCTTAATTTGAAATTGAAAATCCATGTATAAGTCTTAATTCTAAATTTAAAATAAAAATACAAAAATGTTGTGCGTAGCCAAACAAATTAATTTTGTCAAATTATTTTCTCTATTGGTCTTGTTTTAAAAGATTAATAAAAAGTTTTACTGAATAACAAGACAAAAAATAGTTATTTAAAAACACATTAACATTACATAATGACTGCAGAAATACAAAGCATCATTCACAGTTACAAATATTTCCACTCTAGTCCTAGACTCTCAACCCAGAGTTACAAAAGTTCCCAGTCCCAACCCTGTGGTCCACATATTGAATGCATCTAAAAATGTTACTAAACATAATACACAAGAAGCTGAAGAATTTCAGGCATGCTATTTTAATCTGGCAAAGATTTAAATATTTGTAATGTTAATTCTTCTGTTGATTCAGGATATAACATGAAGGATACACACCTTTTAAACATATTTTTGGTTTCAGTAAAACCAGCTGTCTATACATAATATTCCACTGGCCGAATGCTAACCATTCTTGTTTCCAATGGCCTGTTGACAAGTTTCTTCCACGTACCCACCTTAACAATCAAGAAACACCAAAGGTTTGGGTGTCCTCACCAGGGTCCCAAAGTACTGAAAGCAAAGTCCGAAATAACTTCTAGGAATTATTTGGGTACGTCTTGTTGCACCAGAACAGTTCTCTATCAATTAAAATGACACTTAACATCAGTTTGCAGTTAAATTTGTGGAGTATCATTTACTATTGGTTGTAACACAAGAATTCTCACAACTGTTTCATTGAGCTTTATGGAAGCAAATGCTAAATGTTATAAAGCGCAGCTATTATAGTCAATAATTTTTGTCATGTCTGTTGAATAGAGACACGGCCAAGGAAAGAATGCTCTCACTCACAGTTTACACCCTTACCAAAAAGTAGTATACTTCAAGTTTATTTTTTTAAGTATGCTTAAGTAAAGTTCAAGTATATTTTAAAGTATACTTTATATAGCAAGTATACAAATATCAGTGTTCTAGTAGTATACTTGTAAGTGTACTCTTTCTGTACTCCTTTGTGACTAAATTATCCCACTTTCTAGTATATAAAAGCATACTTTTAAGTATACTTTAAGTATAACAGAAGCAAACTTTAAGTACACAGCTAGTTTGCCTCTATGTTTGTAGTTTGTACTGCAATTATACTAAAAGTGAACTTTTAGATATACTGACAGTTTACTATTTAAATACTTTATACACTTTGAAGTATAGTCTCAGTAAACTACTAGTTTAGTAGTTTTTATACTGCAAGTATACTCATAAGTTTTATTTAAGTGAACTGAATATCATACTTTATGTATACTACTATGTCCCTATTTAGGTTTTAATTTGTATATATGTTGTTATATGAATATCTGAACATACAAAACGTCCAAAGAAAGAACAGGGTATCTGCTTGTAAACAAAAACGTTTTATTCTAGCTTCATTCATTCTTTTTTAAACAATTTAATGTGGGTAAGTTTCATAAAAAAAATAAAATAAAGAAATAACATTTTGAACAAAAAGCTGAAAATAGACTATGAATTGGATTCAGAATGATAATCAAAATGTAGATGGAGTCAATCAACACCCCAAAGCTTGACTGTAATTACTACCTCTTCATCGGTCAACATTTTATTCCATAATGTTACAGTTTTGACGCTGTTTCATGTCAGATGATCGTGTTACATGTGTTAGTATCTGTTGTTTCTTTTTCTTCTTCACTTGTGTTTTCTTTGAAATTCTGTACAGAAGATGTGTACTAGCACCCTCTACCGTATAACAATGAAAACACAGATTCTAGGAGCACAAGTTTAGTTCAAATATATTCAGACTTTTTGTAAGTATAAGTCAAGTATACTTAAATGTCATTTTAAGTATATTTCTGAGAAGTACATAAAGCCCATTTCCGGAAACTAAAAGCATACTTTCCTATTTTAGTTTAAAAGAAGTATACTAATAGCACACTTGAATAAACTTTTTTTTTTTTTTTTGTATGGGCATTTTCGCTGTTTTGAGCATTTGCAGTACTTTCTGTACTGCTTGTTTGAAATTAAGATCAATTGATCAGTTATGATATGCAAAACCTATTAATGGAAAAGTAAAAACTGCTGATGTAATATGCATTTAAAAAAATACAAAAAAAATAAATAAATAATGGCTTTTATTATCCAGCATACTTCACATGACAGGAGAGAGATTAAAATGACAGGAGAGAGATTAAAAAGCCTTTTCAAGGAATTAAGGAATTAGCAATCTAATCTTTCAAGTGCTCCAGGGAAGTGCCTACTTACGAGTTCGGAAATTACAACACGATGTTCATTCAAGAGATTTTGGTCTGAATAAAATGGACTTGCTGGACTATTTTGTACTTTTCTCTCTCATTTCGACTTTCCAAAAAGGCCAGAGGCTCTATAATGCTAATGCAGCATAAATAGCTGCACATTTGGTGGAAATTATGTCTTATTCTATGATTCCCATGCTGCAGCAGAGAATTATGGGAAATGTAGTCTGGTTGCACAATGTTTCCTCTTAATAAACCAACTAAATTAGTGTTTTCTGGCAAACTCTATACTGTTCTTCATTAACAGTGTATATAATGTAAATGAAATTCTACCATCAACATTCATAATTATAATGTGTAATGTTCAGAAATGATTTGCCTCATCATAGGTGAAGCTTCAAGAATGAGTTTTTAATGGTAATTTTAAAGTTTATGTTGGCATCCATTTGCATGCAGAGTGTAAATACAACCATTACAACTTATTTATTTTATTTATTTTTTTTGGAAATAGTTCATGAATAATTTGATTACTGTATTCATCTCATTCCAAACCCATTTGACATATGTTCTTCTGCGGTTGATAATGTAATGGAAGTAGCAACAGATATTTTCTTCCATATTCCGATGTACTGTGCATCTGAGTGAAATGGATTATTGAAACAGACAGACGTTAATATGTGCTTTCAGTCAATGATAAGAAAAGATGGGGTTTAAATGGACAAAATGATTGGAAAAGTACATCATACATAATCAAAGAGAAGTCTGTTGTTTCACTTGAAGATCAAGTTAAATTTTGTTTCAAAATTATGAGATCAAAAAACCCATATGAACTGTTCACAATAAGATCAATGAGAATAATTTTAGGGTAAATTTCTATTTTAATGCCAACTTTTAGGGATGTTAACGTTTCTCTTTTCCTGTCAAGATACAAAAACCACCATAAAAGTTGCTCTAGCTGTAACTAGCTTGATTATCCCTTCAATCTCTCTTTGAAAAACAGAATCAGGAAGTGATTTTAATCTCTTTACTGTTATAAATCCAGGCACTACTTTAAAAACTCTTTTATCTTGCAGTGTTTTGAGGAAACGATGGTCTATCGTGTGTGTTTTTTTATCTGCAGGCATGACTAACTCCTCAGCTGCTGTAGGCTGATTTGCAGATGTAGTTCATTGCTTGGATTACGATTAGCTATCATAGATTTCCTTGCGGTGCATCCAGTAAGTGATGCAGGTTCACGTCAGTGAATGGGCTCTGTTCGTCAGAAGCTTGTTCAATGCCAGCTGTGATGAAGCTGAGCTTCTGTGTGCACTGCTAGTAAAACACTGGCTCTGCATGTATTACTTGGCTATTTCTAGTATGTGAAATTCTGTAATCATTTAATCACTCTCATGTTGTGATATGCTTTCATTGTATGGAAAAGAGCAGCGAGAACATTCTTTAAAATGTCTTCTACATGACATGAGGATGAGTAAATGATGGCAGAATTGACATTTTTGGTGTCCTTTAAAGTGCCCCTATTATGCCATTTTGAATATTGCCCTTCATGCAGTGTGTAATGTAAGCTGTATGTGAATGTAAATGGTCTGCAAAGTTGTAAATCTGAAGTGCATGATAAATAAAGTTATTGTCTCCCAAAAGAAAGAATCAGCTCTGAACAGCCTAAATGAGTCGCTAGTAATTCGAATCCCACTTCCGTGATGGCTACTTGTCAATGGGTAACACATTTGCATAATACCCACCTATGATCTACATTGGCTGGCCGCAAACAACTTGACCCGCCTTCAAACACTGTAGCTTGTTCATGTCGAGAAGACGCTGTGTCCTTTGCTGTGAAAGTAAATTTGCTTTATTTTCACTTCCGAAAGACGAGGATGCAAAGAATCAGTGGTTAAAATTATTTTCTCCACTGTACCACAGAAGTACAACCCCAATCTTTTTTTGTGTTCTTGTCATTTTACAGATGACTACTTCTCTAATCTCGGGGAGTTTAACGCGGTATACACAAAACTCTTGCTCTTGAAAGATGGCTCAGTACCCAGTTTATTTAGACCAACTGGCTCCACTGAATCACATCCTGTAAGTATGATTAATAATAGATGTTTATATTTCCTATCGAGCGTTCAAAATACAAAATTATGGCAATGAGTGTATCGTTTCTGACATGCACTGTACGCGGGAGACCAATCACAACAGACTCAGCCATCTGACCAATAAGAGCAGTGTACTAATACTATAACCTTAAAAAAGCATAATATAGGCACTTTATTATATTCCTTTTAGAAAAGGAATTTTTGAAGCAAGGACAGTTCACTCCATCATGAGTGTTTTTCTTATCTATAACCATGACAAACCCCTAAGCAGCTGTAGAGAGACTTGCAGCTGTAGATCAAGGTTTGGATTGCCATTAGCTATCATACAGTAGATTTCCTTGCAGGGCATCCAGAAAGTTGTGTAAGTGGATGTCAATGTGTGAGCCCATAGACACTTATTAAATGCCTGCTGTGATGAAGTTGGAATTATTGACAAATTTAATACGTTGCATTACAGTCCAGTTTTTGTAATGTTGCTATTTCAGGTTTGCCTCCTTTTGGATAAATGGGGGTGTATGTTTTGGCGGGAGAGCAAAGGACATTTTTAAATGAAATAAAAAATATTATTACATTAAAATATTATATATATATATAGAGAGAGAGAGAGAGAAAAATGTAATTTTATGTAATGTAATGTAATGTGACGCATCACAGTCCTGGATCATTTAGTTCTTAATATCACACATAACTAAAGAATTTTTTATTTGTTTATTTATTTTACTGATTATTCGGGTTTACAAACGTATTTTACTGAACTGTGAAACCGAACAAATACAGCACGTGTAAATTTCGAGAATAGCATTTTAGAAAAACATGTTTTTACCTGCAATATTGTGCATCTAAATTTAAATGTTATTTTTTGTTCAAAATCCACTTGGCTTATATTCAAATCTGAAGAAGCACATGCTCATTAGTACAGACATTTGCAAATGTTTAGTTCTCTGAAATACTGTGTTTTTGTAAATGTTTGGTTTGGTTCATTTAAGTTCATGTTGCTCGTTTTCAACTTCCTTTGCCAAAGGTACAGTGGGGCCCTTCATGGCCACAGTTCACATCTATTATGGACATAAGCAAAAGGAACTCCTGCACAGATGGTGTTAATCACTTAACCCCAACATAACCCTGATGTATCGTAGAGGCACCAGTGGTTATTTAACAGTGTTTTATCAACAACAGAAGACCTGGTAGGGAAAGATCCTCTGGCTGCTTGAATTTGGTCAGAAGAGATGATTCAACTATGGCACCAAGTGATGATGCATTTGAAGCTCGATGACAGAGTTTCGATGCAAATCAATGTTTTGTTTTTTTGTTTTTTAATCATCGCTCCAGGGTGAGGATGTAGAGGGATGAATGTTTTTGCAGTTTCATTATTCCTGTTCCAAACAGCACAACCTGCCAGTCGTAGATAGTTTCCAACCACCGTAAGATTGATACGAAACGTCCAAGTGTAGCACCTGCTCCAGCCAGTGGATTTTGTCTTTTTATTTAAACAAATTCTCAATCCTGTTTCAACCGGCTGTCACACAAGAACGGTAGCCACTGTCGGATTCACATGGATGGATGTGGCTGATTGGCAAACATCTTGAAGGCCTCATGTTTGAGTTCATGAAAGGTGTTCTCTCATATGTGCTCTTTGGAATCAATTCAAGATTTTTTTCCCCATTTTGTATTGTGTAACATAAATGAAGTAGGTCTGGAGACCATATGCTTACAGTGATCTCAGATGTGAAACCTGCCGAATGGAAAACAATCAATACAAGACTTATCACACTTTACAGATACCAGGCATTTGGACATAGATGTGTTTATTGGACCAAAAATCACAGAAATGGAAACCGACCAGGATAAGTGAGGGAATGTTGTTCTGTAAATGTCATGAAGCTTTGTGCGTTATTCGCCGTCTTGTGACATGTCATATTTAATTGGCTGTAAAGCTGTTAAAAAAGCCTTAGGAATATTTCAGATATGCCATAAAATCTGTATCTTTTGCTACAGAACAAATTGATACCAGGAACATGCACCACAAAGCTTCTGAATCCAGGAAGAATGGCTTCCTCAAACATATGAAGCAGCACAACTTTTTTCCGCATTAGAATGATTTCTGTAGGATCATGTGACACTTAAGACTTATCAATAAATTACATTCTAAATGATGATAGCTTTGCATCACAGGAATAAATTACATTCTAAAATATATTCAATTATAAAAGAGTTATTTTAAATTGTTCACAACATTAAAGTTTTTACTGTACTTTTTTATTTATTTTATTCATTTATTTTTGATAAAAGAAATGCAGCATTGATTGATGGGCATAAGAAATTTATTTTAAAAACATCTTACCGACCCCCAACTTTTTAAGTGTTCATTTCCTTTTGACATTCTTCTTAACATGTAACAGTCTCATAAGTAATGTAATATATCCAAATTTTAAGATTATTATGTTGGTGACAGTAATATCCCTTAAGAGAGGGTTGTTCGTGTATTGCAAAGTAATCTTCCAAAACCATACAACCTTATATGATAATATGGGAAACCACAAAATGTTAATGTCATAAATTCCAAATGCCAATAAAAACAACTTGTTCCTGGGGAAAACGGTGGTCTCCAAAAGAAGAACATTTCCTCTGGAGCCAAGTTTTAGTAATGCCTCCATTCCACAGAGATGTCCTGTATGTATTTACACAGCTGATGTTTTCTTATGAGATTTTGATTTTCCTGCTGCTGTGCAATAAGTTTTTCATTGTTATTGCCAGGTTTCCGTCTAAAGATAGTCAAACTAGCTTAAATGAGGTATATGTTATACTCAGTCAAAGTTAATCAAGGACAGCTATTAGTGTTGGGAAGCTAATTTGAAATGTAGCTTGCCAAGCTGCTCATAATTTATTGATTTTTGAAGAGAAGATGCTGTAAGCAGCAGTGCAGAGGCCCAGGCTGAATAGAAAGAATTAGGAAATTAAGTGTACAGATGTCCTCTAATACTAACATCAAACATCAGCTTAAAGCCAAGAGAAAGGAGGCAACTTTCCCTTGGAAAGCCCAGGTCAATGGATTCATTCAGTTAATGGTAATTGAGCTTGTTCAAAAGAAATAGTTAACTAATCCAAAAAGTAACTTGACTATATCTGACAATATATGCTCATTGAGAAAACATATCTATACATAATACAATAATATATTGCAGTTTCCAGCTGAAATGACCAATATAGCAGTAAAATACGAACAACTTTTATTCCTATTTACAAAAATGATGATTATTATAGGGGAACATTACGGATAAATAAAGGCTTATTTATGCACAGATCTTTGCACAATACTATTTCACAACCTCAAAATGCTTTCACCATATGCATGATTTGTAAACGAATACATTTTGACGTTTGCATCTCATAACCAGCTCCATTCGTATGACTGTTCTGGCACAGTAAACTTGCTCGTTAGCTCACCTGATGTGCAATGCATTGTGCTCAATTAAAGCCTTGTGAAACATAAAAGAGCTAAAAGACTTAAGAAGAAGTAAGCTGAAAGCTCAGAAATGGCATGGTTGCTTCGGTAAATGCATTTTTATCTCATGTTAATCTTATCAGTTAGGTTTAGGGTTAGGTTTAGGGTTAGGTTTAGTGTCTGTACAGTAGGTACATAATTTGCAAACGCGATACAGAATTACCTTTTAGCACCACTCACCGGACATTTCACAACAACAACAACATAATGTTTAAATTTGACCAGGTTCACATTCATCTGTTTTGGATAAAACTGAATGTTTTAAGATCCGCTTACTGCATATTTAACTTTAAATGAGTGCAAAAAGCAACATAATATAATTTTGCAAAAATGGTGGCACCAGCACGTACTTCCAATGAGCCTGAGTAATTGATGTAACTTAAATGATGATTAGCTTAGCTTAGCATGCTAATTATCAATTACATGCAGCCTCTCAGTTGTAAAGGTGTGATGTTTGGTAATGAATTCATTCATGTCTCGATTTAATAGTGAATAGAAACAAAAGGTGTTTGGTACGGAGCCCTGCACATGATATTCAAGAAAAAATAAATAAATTGTGTGCACGATTTTCTAATTCATTCCCTCAATGTGCTAAAATGTGCACACGATTACTATTTTGTTCCCTCTATTTGCTAAATCGTGAGCACAATTTACTAATTCGTTCCCTCAATTTGCTAAATTGTGTGCACAATTTACTAATTCATTCCCTCAATTTATAAATCATCTTCATGATTTAGCAAATCAAGTGAACAAATTAGTAAATCATGCGCACAACTTATAAATAGAGGGAACGGAATAGTAAATCGTGCACATGATTTAGCCTACTATTTTTTTTTCCTGCATGCCATGTGCGGGACTCCGTAGTTTAGAGATCATGGTCAAGTCTTTTTTAGATTCTTCTTGGAGCTGTTAGGATCATACATAATGTTTTTAAGATGCGTGACTCCTTTCTGGTGCCAGGATCTAAAGAAGCATTTGTTTTGAATTAAGAGGGTTAGGCTTGCCAGATAGAAGATAGTGTACATGAAATTATCTTATGCTTCGTATATTTTTTCCAGTAGCCTTATGCCAAGCTTCAATCGCTGTGGAGATACATGGATTTCTATAACATTATATGGATAATTATATGGACAAAACAGTTCTGTACAATATCTTCTTTTATGTTCCACAGAAGAAAAAAATAATTTAGGTTTGGAACGACATAAGGTTGAGTAAATGATGACAGAATGTTCATTTTTGGATGAACTGTTTCTTTAAGGTCACGATTTGTGTAAGAGAAGCTAGCAGATCAGTGCCAAGTTGAAACGTCTCTCCAGGGATGAGTTCACACTTGATTTATGGGGGTATTGGGTAGTATAGACCAGGCATCCGTGCCTTTTGAAGTAATGAGATCTACATACGTCAGTCTTGAGAGAAAACGTATGGCTGTGGACTTTGACCTGTATAATGTTTGATTTTATTTGGCGTCGTACGTTGAAAATCAGTTGAAACTCTTTGTTGCCTTTCACATCTTTACCTTACCATCATTTCCATCTCTCATTCTTTCGTCATTTATGCCTTTTTGACAGGCCAATGTGCTGCCGGTCCGGTGGGTTTTATGGTCAGCTAGAGCTCCAGAAGTTTGGCGTGCTCCAGCTTACAGTTTATAGCGGAGTCTGCAGGAGCCATTATGGCTGCCCCGGACTGGCCAGGCCCCAACAGCAATGCACAGCGGATTAAAGGCCATTACGCAATAATGTATTTAAGTTCCTCGCAATATTTGGGTTTCTTTTGTGACTTACAGTACCATGGTGTTTTGTCTCTTGAACAAATGTATATGAAATGTTATCTTGCCTTTGGGCTGTAAATGTAGACCAGGTTGGTCAGTGTGCCGAAATTTCGAAAATGTTGTAACAGAGCATCAAACCCCAGCATTGAATTGCATGCAGTGAGATCATAGCTAATTTATGCTGGGATACCACAAATACCCACTGAAGGACCAGTGATGAACAACAGTGATCGCTGAATGAAAAGTGCCCTGTTCCTTATCCCGCCATGAGGTATACATTGAGTTTCTGACATTACATAAGACACCGCTCTCCCAGAGCGACTGATAAAAACACCCCCTTGAATAAGATCCTCTTGTTTAAACCACAAAGCAACAATAATCACCTGATTATCTTGCGCGAGGAAAATGATGATCAATGTGATCAATAAATCAATGGATTTAATAATAAAATACATTAAAATGCAAATAATGCATTTAATGATTTGAATACAACTCTAGTAATATGAACATTTCTGAATAAAAATTTATTGTTATATTTTTGGAGGTATGAAGTCAAAAAAATTAAAATTAAAAAAAATTAAAAATACAAATATGTCAGGGTGATACAACTGTCCTGATTTCACAATGAAGAAAAAACTCTCATTAATTGAATGAAACTATTCAACTATTTGCATAACATTTTATGATTATGTCTAAGATACAATTATTAAATTGACCTGCTTTGACATATAAAAAAATAAATAAAAATAATTTTGCCAAATCAAAGTTATATGGTGCAACCATCATGCAGAAAAAAAGTGTTATATAATATTTATATATGATATATGTATTTTTTTTTTTTTTTTTTTTTGGTGCAACTTCCAAAAAAATAAATAAAAAGAAATCAGGAAAAAAATATAAAAAACAATAAAAACCGAAAAATACATTTTAAACAGTTTAAGGAAAATATTTTACTATGTTTTACTCGGTTACACCACATGACATTTTTAAAAAACTACTTAAATACAGAGTACATTTCTAAGAACATGATGTGATTTTTAAAAGATTTCTCACTGACCCTGATACCGTCATCTTATATAATTCTGAATCCATGACCTCACAGCAGTAACACATTACATAATCTAACAAAACATTGAGTATATGTCTGCTTAACAGCTGTCATTTACATTATCATCATCCTGTTTCCTCTGAACGAAGCTGTTATTTCAAGTCACGGCGTTTACAGTGGCATGTCTTCGTACATATGCGGCAGATACAGAAAAATAGTTTTCATAAAGCTGCCAGTGTGATGGCATGCTTTAGATCTTCTTAAACTGTTTGGTTGGACCCTGGACTTTTCGGCTGCCCTCCAATCAAGGATACTGGAAGCCAAGGAACATAGACCAAATGCGCACAGCATGTAGAGTGAACATTGCTTTTGCAGGCCCCCATTGTCACGCCGCACCGTCTTTTCCACAGGCACCCGTCCAGTGGAAATGTTATCTGCATAAAGTCATAGCACACATCAGTCAGTGCGATCAAAGTCTCATAAGGAATTTTCTTCAAATACGAGTCATTAAAAAGCAGTTCAGTGCAATTAAGGAAGCAGTTCAGGAATATTTGAACTCTGAGGGGCTTCGGTTGGATTCAAGAGGCCCTTGATGTTCGAAACTTGAGTTTGTTGTTCTTCCTGTTGCTTTGGCCTCACTGTACACTTTTGATTTTTCAATCGAGAGTTCTGTGCTGTCCTTCAAAAGAGTTGTGGGTGTCACAACAGTTCGTAAACAGTCTCCTCACGTGGACAAAGGTGGGATCCTTCAGCACTGAAGGGTAGGAAAAACAAGAGTGCGAGAGAAGGGCAAAAAGTTGAGACCTCTCAAATGCTTCTTTCCACAGGAAGCAGAGTTCATTTAGGTGTGGCCCACGTGCATCCTTCAAAGGAAAAAAATATCAAAATAGGATGTTTTGGATGTTGCAATGGAGACAGACCAGAGCCAATGTCTGCCACAAGCCAAATAGAGAACCAGTGGAGTGGAAAGACAGGGCGAAACAGATCCAATGAAGTTGTAGAAGAGTTTTGATGGTAAAACTGGACGTACTGAATTCTGCCATTTGATTATAACTTATGATTGTAGCAGATGTTGATTTTTGTTTATTTCACTTCCGATTTTGATTATGCGTAATGATTCTAATTCCTAAACAATACTTTTAGTGCTTTAGAGAAAATATTTGACCTGATAATTGGTCCTTATATATTACAAATACTATAGACCAGGGAAGTCAAATTCAAATTCCTGGAGGGCCAGAGTCCTTTAGAGTTTAGTTCCAACCTTGTTGCAACACACATACAATGTAATTTTCAAATAAACTTGAAGGACTTGATTTGTTGGATCAGGTGTTTAATTGGGGTTGAATCTAAGGCCCCGTCCACACGGAGATGCATTTAGCTGTATACGCCTACATTTTGTATCGTATAGTAATTTCGTCCACACGGATCCGGCGTTTCGGGAGAGTGAAACCGATATTTTTTGAAACCGGGTCCCAGAGTGGATAAATCTGAAAACGCCACCCTTGCATTTTCATGTGGACAGCGAATCCATATATTTTCTGAAACAATGATGTCACCAGCCCATGTCTCGCTTCTAGTCAGACACTGCTACTTTACGTAACAGAAACAAAAACATGAACAAACACTGAACGCTTGTCTTTTTATTAGCTAACATTAACAAAGATTAATAAATGTATTGTTCCATGTTCGTTTGTATACTGCGTGCAAGGTTTATGTGCAGAGTCCAAGTCTTCTTCTCCATTTTTAGTTTATCTCTGTGGCAGAATTACAGTGCCACATAATGGTCTGGCATGTATACTACATCGTTTTGTGTCGGTTTTGTGGTTTCATGTGGATGTAGATATTTCTTGAGATGGGGGAAAAAAAAAGATCAGACAGGGAAAGCTCTGGCTTCGTGTGGACCAGCTGAAGTGCAGAGTGCAAACAAAACAGCAGTCGTGAATTAGAAGTACAAAATGAGGATTTGTGAAGAAAAATGTTGGAGGATTTCGATATAAGCCAAGAGGAAACTGTTATTTCTTTGCTGTGAACAAAACTTGGTTCTCGCGAGACTAGCATATTCTTACTACGCCTACGTCATCCGCTGGGCGCACTTTCTTGTGAATGCATGTAAGTCAGTTAGCGGAAGCTAGAGATTACTGTTTACAAAGTTTTAAATATTGATGTTTTTCTTATATACACCTAGGATGGCTTGAGACTGAGTAAATCAAATTCTTTCAGATTCTTTCAAAATAAATATATTGTGATTCTATATGATTGTGAGTTAAACTAGAAAGTTGCATTGTATGTTAAGTACAAATAAATCAAACTTTTGTCTGTCACTATAAATTGGACACTGCTTTGCTACTGGATAGCAGTCAAGACTATTTTAGTTCTGTTTTGTCCACATCTGCAGAACCAGAAACAGATCCAAACGTCATGAACGATCCGGTTCCAGTATTTTTTTTACAAAATGGAATCAGACTGAATAAAAACTCTTCCCGATTTCCAACCCTAGTATTCAACTTGAAGCTAAGCCCAAGCTTTAAAACGCAGTACAAACTTAGGACTGCCATCACTGGAAATGCAGAAGAGTTTTAGTGCGCTTTTCTAACAGCTATCTTGGCTTTACAGCCACCATCAGTACGTTAATCTCTGTCATACTGTTGTTAAAGCACCTCCGATTGTTTAGAAAGACTTTATAAGTATTAATATTCACTGCTCATTAATATAAAAGAATGATTGTTAATGGATTAGAGTGGATGGCCAAACATGGAAGTCTGAGAGGAAGCAAAGTCAGGACCCGGTGAAATTTTCCAGCCCTTTTCCGCACCGATACAACATTAAATGCTGTCCACCGCTTAGACCAAAACAAAACCCTGAAAAAATATATATATTTAATCCAGCTCTCTTCCAGAATCAGTCATGCTGGAAAGCCGAAATTGCATCTCCACTCTCGGCTCTCTGACAGGATCAGGTTTTTCACACATTTGATGCAACCCAGCTGAGAGTTGGTTAAATATGTTCCATCTGTGTATGAAAATGTAATCACTATGGAAATAAACATTTGCCCTGGGAGGTGGTTTTAGAGGCTGTTCTGTTACCTTATCTGGGTAGAAGGTCATAGTACAAATGTGATGCTGCCAGCTGCTGAAAACGTCACTGCTCTTTGAGCCGCTGGACCACATTTTGGTTCCGGTTCAATGTGGTTTATATTAGTTGTCCTCTTATCGAGATATCACAGAGCTCGGACTGATGTTGTTCTTTGAGCTCTGGTTTTGGAGGGCAGTGGGGCCCGGAGACTTGACGACTGAAATGCGAAACTGTGACACACAAAGACTCACTAAACGCATGTGCTGCCAGCTAAACCTCACACTGAGAGAAAGCAGAGGAGGTTCAGAAAGAGTGAATCAAAGTGCCTGTTGTGAAAGACATTAGGAAAAAAATGTGAGAGAAGCGACACTTCAGTGCACGTCTCAGGTCTGGCTGAGAATGATTTATTATGCTCCCTTATGTTGAAATTGTGTCGCTGTTGGACTGTGTTGTCTGTTCATTCTCTGTAGTGGAATATTCAGCTCTCGCATGTCACAGAGAGTCTTCAACACACTGTAAATTTTCTCGCTTTGCTGAAAATCATCCAAAATAGTCTCCATTCTCCATTTTATGGTCATAAAACTAGAACAACATGACATAAACAGAAAAAGATGCCATAAAGAAACCAGCAATGTTAGCTATGCATATTATTTTTGTAATTTATTTATTTATTTATTTTTTATTTATTTATTTATTTTTAGAACAAAACATTTTGTCAATTTAGGCCTACATTGTTGAAATTTCCGGTGTAGTGCCATGTTAAAAAAAAAAAAAAAAATCTATATATATATATATATATATATATATATATATATATATATATATATATATATATATATATATATATATATAACAAAAATAATATAGGCCTATTAAATAAAATATAATTATGTAATATTTGAAATAAAACTATATATATTTATTTTAATAAAAAGTATACTAAATACAGTTTTATAATAAGTAGGAACTGCCTTAAGTTTACAGACATTTTCTGTAACCGTAAAATAAATCACAATACAATGCATACAGCAATCATACTATATATATATAAAATAATATTCAATCATTATACACTAGATGATTATAACTGTCAACATCCAGTCAACTTGTGCACTACACTGTTGAAAAGGAAAAAAATATATACATAAACACATTTATATGTTTACATTTATTTATCAAATAAAGAATTTAGAATAATATTTTAAACAATACTACAAATTTTTAAAACAACTTGTTTTTTAAGTAGATTTTATAAATGAATAAAAATAATATATGATTATAACTGTCAACATCCAGTCACAGGGTGAGCATTAGGGATGAGATGATTATAACTGTCAACATCCAGTCAACTTGTGCACTATAGTTTGAGTCATTCTAGTCATCTGGCTCCTAAAAAACAAAAACAAAACAATGTGACATTTAAATGTGAGGAAGTGAATGAGATTTCACAAATTAAGAGCCAACGAATGAATCAACCTCTCCTTCCCTCACTGTTTCTCTTGTTTTTCCCTGCGTTGTTTTGGTCCATCCATTTACTGGCTTCCCCATCCCATAATTTCCCTCTGCGCCTACGGAGGGAAATTCCAGACTTCACGTTTAATCGGTTTCAAACACATTCACCTGCTTTGGCAGAGCGATGAACAGATTCAGTCCAGAGGTGTGTGATTGTGTGTGTTTTCCCAAGAAAAGCTCTTATACACTTGCAAGCTGATGGTTGCAATTGGAGCCATTCGGCGGTATCATTATGTTACTGAATTTGGCAGCTTTACACCTCAGCACCAGTCCCTCTGAGGGAGATGCTTAAATGCTAAAGATTTCTCACAGTAAGAAAAGAGACCCGACATATTAAATGAAACGATGGATTTTAGCCATTCCAAAGTTGGACATCCTGGCATTTAGAGTCTTAAAGCTTCCAGAAATATATCTGGAAAAGTAATTACTGGTAACACTTTATAGTTTTTTATTAAGAACTTCAACAAATTTATTCTTTTGCTATTGCTCATACTTAAGGATGGGGATTTGAACAAGAGACCCTAAGTATTAAAATTTAACTCATAACTCATACCACACGTGGCTACGAACATGAATGATGCCAAAAAGTTGTTTTTACTGTTTCTTTTTATAAAGATTGTAAATGATCATTCATGTTCTAATTATATTAAAAATTAAATTATGTTTATGGGGAGTCGCACCACATGACATTTTACAATCTAATCTAACATTGCCATCATAAAATTGCGACAAATTGCGACAAACTTCTGCATGTTGGTTTCACCACATGACTTTGGTTTTTAATGTGATTAAAATATAATTAATTAAAGCTGTTTTTTATTCTTGTTTTATATTTTATTTATTTCATTCTTCACTATACTTCCGAAGGCCATTTTTTATATTTTATATACAGCGATTTATTTATGATTGTTTTTTATACAATAATAGGTAATCTTGTCATTGACCCACTTGCTTTATTTCAGGTAGCATAACATTTGCACATTTGGTGCTTATCAACGCGTGCGCCTCCGTCACAATGGTTTCCTTCCAAATTGTCTCGACGCAAATCGTTCTGGGATCTAATGAGTACCAGGGTGGAAAAAGAGTTCCTGCTTGGATCCCAGCCGCCGCCGTTATACCGCAGACTGATCGTTGGTTTGACTATGCGCGATTTGTCCGTTAAACGACTTCAAGGCCTCTCGGAAGATCTGCTCTAGCTTACTGTAGCTGTGCACACATTATTTTCTCATTAGCCTGGGCTCTGCTGTATTTATATCAACATTCTGCTGTGACTAAACCTATTTTCCGACAATAAAAAAATGGGTAAATCTCTGTCACTTATCTTCATTCAACAACGTTACAATTATACAGTCATTTGATCTTGATGTGTTGTTTTTTAAACTTCTCCGAAGAGGTTCTGCAGGCCTTTCGGAACAATCTACACTGACAGGAAACGTCCCCATGGGCCTTCAAAACATCCTTCTTTTTGAGCGATGCATTTAAACTCCTTCTCTGCTCACCCCAATACTGTATTGTGTGGCGGAAATACAAGAAATCCCACTGGGGTGTTTTTGGGCTCGATGATTGTGTAAGTTTTTCCTTGTTGATGAATGTATTCCATTATTTACTCGCTTCTTGGTAAATTGGTTGTGATGTGGTGTTGGTCAAGGGCTGATGGCGAAGGTGACTGGCATCAAAACAGCATCTTTCAGCAGGTTTGAGAGACAAAGAGTTGTTTTTGCAGTCTATCATCAACACTTCTTCATTCACGGCACTCCACGGTTCCTTGACAGATGAAGTGCAACATGTCAACAGCAGGTTAACGCGCTCACACAAACAGGCCTACGTGTGCTGGCGCTGTACACACAAACACATATTTGCATGAGACCACAAGGATGTCGGCACTGAATGATGGATACGGACACATTGCTGTTTAGTCCCTCCTCAAATCAAATAGCATCTAGCACACACAAAACTCGGGCCGATCCAAGGCCTGAGGAGGGAAGTCTGTATGTCATTTGATCCGTTCGGCCAGTAAACTGGCTCATAGCTTTGATTCTTCACAAGCACGTGAGAGGGGAACGAGAGAAATAGTTCAGCCACGTGCTGCTGTCTGGCTTTGCATCTCACTCTCTGCTCCAGCACTGTAACTCTGCTTTATATCACACACTGAAAATATGTACTTTTTTTTTCATGTGTTTCCTTGTTTCTTTCTTTTTCTTCCTTTTTTGGCTAGACATCTCGACGGATGATCCTTCCGTATGCCCATTTTGTCTGTCCGTCCATCCAAACACTATCCATCTTCTAACCTTTAAACAGCTATACATTGGAACTATTTCAGGAGACACTATCTTCTTTAAGTAGGGTTGCCAACTTCAGAAAAGGAAAATACAGGACAATTGTTGTTTGTAAGGGACAGAATAAGGGACATATATATAGTATGTATATACATTAGGCTATATGGAATAAATGAAAATGCATAACACTCAATTAAAAACAACTTATCAATTCAATAATGACTGCTTTTGGTCCATTTTGTGTTTCAAGAATGAGTGTCAGTGGTTAGATCAGCGTAGCACTTAATAAACAGAACAAGGGAGGTCAAGTACGGGACACATCAATTAAGCTCAATATATGGGATGTCCCGGCTAATACGGACAGTTGGCAAACCTGTATAAATATCAAAAAATGACTTAATTCTGCAGTTAGATTGGGCAGGGGCTTAGATTAATCTGTGAATCATTTGTTTCCATTTGGAACCATATAAACGAATCGAATCACTAAAAAAAAAAACAAATCAGACTTGCTAACGCAACATTTGAGAGCGAGATTAGCATTTGTTTGGTTGTTCAACTCAAAAAAAAAAAGTAATGAAAAATATGGTTGTGGAACAAGCTCTTTACTAAAAAAGACACACTTTTTTCATTTATCCATCATTATTCCTCTGTCTAAATCGGATCCTCCTAAATATCCATGTATTCTAAATTGGCTTGTTCAAGCACTTAGATAAAAGTTTCTAATTCAACTTATCTTCAGTCTAGAAGATGTGGGAGTTTAAATGAATCTGTGAATTGTTTATTTCTTCAGTGAGTCAAATAAATATGAACCACGTGGATGAATTGATTCACTAAAAGGAATCGGACTTCTCAACACTGCATTTGAGAGAGAGAAAACAGAGCTTGTGATTATTGTCTTAGCTGTATCTGTCTGTCTCTGTCCTATCTGTTCCTTGCATGCCAAATAACTAAGTAACTGTTCTTGGAGGTAATTGCTTCCATGCAATGAAAACACCTAGATGAAGTGACTGCTCCCCAAAACAGGCCGAGTGGAGACAAGTCTCTCAGTAACTGCTCTTAAACACAGATAAACAAACAATCAGGTTCCCATCGTATGGGCAAATGTGGACTGAGGTTTTGTGCTTTAGCTGTACTTAAAGTGTATCGAGTGTTCGGCATGTGATAATTAGTGCACAGCAACTAATTCATTTTGGTTGCAAGTGGCTGAATGTTACTCGCACACTAAACTGTGTAAATACAGAGCCCCCTAGTGGCAGGAATGGTTTGCATATTACAAATTAATCTGATGGAAATAACTTCAACTAATGAATTTAAATAAGTAATGTATTTAAAATATATTAATACTAACAAAATATATTGCACACATATTGCCAGTTTGTGTAATTTAACACTTTTTCCAACCATTGTTTTATTTTACTTTTTCACAAATCCACCTTTAAAAACCAGGCTCTTTAAGAAAGTTCCAGAAAGTTACGGAAAAAGCTCAGCTCCGTTTATGGTTTGAAGCAAGGGCTAAATCAACTTCAGTCTCAGCAGAGCAGAGGAAAGCAGGATGGAGAGGATGCGAGAGAGATACATCATTCACCTGTGCATTAAAAATCATCTTTCAGCACCACATGCTGTCACCATGCAGAACAGGCTTTCCCAAACTCTCCAGAGACTCCCACCGAGCTCAATCCATCACACATCAATCTCCACATACATGAAGAATGCTAAAGCGTGTCTGTCTGGGTTAATCAACGCACGGGATGCGCACTGCAAACACATCTGTCCACACTTGTGCAAAGTGACTACGGATCAATCACACATGCAGCCAGGTTTTGATTGCTGGCCCAAAAGGCAAGTCTTGCCTCAAGGATTTCACTGTATCCTCAGCTGTGCAAACTCAGCAATCACGACCTTAACTTCTGCGAGTCAAGATTC
Source organism: Cyprinus carpio (assembly GCF_018340385.1). NCBI lineage: Eukaryota > Metazoa > Chordata > Actinopteri > Cypriniformes > Cyprinidae > Cyprinus > Cyprinus carpio. The sequence goes on along the minus strand of NC_056593.1, from coordinate 14,746,620 downwards.
AGACATGTGCACAATGCACATCAATCAACAAATGAGAAGCCAAAACATCTCCAAGTTTTACAAATAAACAGCCGAGGGAATGTGGTTACTAATCCTAGCGCTAAGGGTGTGATGAGTCAGCTTCACCTTACACCCCATGACATTTTCACGCCACATAAATGAATGATTCACCCATCCAGTTGCTGTGGTGTATATTCCTCTTTCCCACACAGCGATCTGATGTCACTGTCCACTTTTAGCGGTGCGTGATTTGAAACGCAGCCACTTCTCAGCCACTCCCGGCTTGTGTTGTGCATGCGTTTCCATGGCTCTGCTGTAATGGATCACAGGGGGAGTCGGTTCTTGGATGGGGACTAACTGTAAACGTGTTGTGGTTTTGGAGGTCCATGCAACATTTCTTGCATTTCATCCACTGGAGGCAATTGCCGGCAGGGCCAGCACTGAGTGAGGGCTCAGATCAGCAACATAAGGCCTGCCATTTTTCCAGAATCATGCAACAGCTAAGTTACGTAAGGTTTCATGAAGGATGAGGACAGAGAATTGGCTCATAAGATATCCCAAGCTGCCTCACCATTTCCACATAACAGTGGCTCTCCTCTTGAGAAGCGGGAGATTCCCTCTTTCTCTTTTTCTCCAGCTGTAAGGGTTGAGCTCAAGGAGACACACATCACAGACATTGTACAGCCAAAGGTTAAGTCACTTGTTCCATGGTGGAGTTAACTTATACGCCCGGTACTGGCACAAGGATTTGTTTTATTGATGCCACTTGTTGAGTGTCTTCTGGACAATGTTTGAAAAGAGTTGGCAGAGTGTGGGAAGAAGAGAAGGTTAGACAGCAGAAACGAACAGAAAATGGGAGATAGAAAAGGTGTATGAGGAAACCTTATCCACTCCTTGACCTTGACTTTCCAGTTCATCTCAGGAACGGGAGTAATTGGACCATACGAGGGAAGTTCTGAAATTACTTTTTCCACAGTCATGGTCAAACCAGTATTGCATAACCTTGGCTTGGTGAGTTGACACTGTGAACCAGGTTGAGTTTAGGATGCATCATCATGCATCACATTGCCCAAAATATGAGGATCAAGGGAAACTTCCTGACAGAGGAAATCCATGTACTTTTGGGGGATTTCATCACCATTGTGCCCTTCAAACCCTGTCAAACCCTGCTCCTAGATGGCCATTTTTTTTAAGTTTAGTTCCAAACATGAGCAAACACACCTCAATCAGATAAATCAAAGACTTCAGATTACTTAACAATTATAGTAAGGTGTGTTGGAACAGCATGTAACTAAACTCAATGGAACTCCAGGAGGAGGGTTCAACAACCCGGCAAAAGAAGAAAGCTGAAAAGGCTATTTGCTTTTTATAATATCTTGGAACATTGTAGGTTTAAACTTGCAAGGGGCAATCCAGGAACTATCGACATTATGTCCTTGTACAAATCACACAAATTTTAGGTGATTTTGCAAAGACAGTTGACACAAAGTTTGGTCCACTTGGCAGCAAAATGTAGCCAAGAATTAGCCAGTACCAACAGTTCAAACATTGGTGCCTAGTCTTCAGAGAATGGTTGTACAGAGAACAACCAAACAAATTAATGTAAACATTTACAAAAACAAAGTGGGTGCTATGGTTGTGGATATCTGGTGTCTCAAACAAACTCTTTAATACTATTATTCATTTATTTGATTCCATAAGCTGCAAACTTAAATTTGTGTCAATATATCATAAATAGAATGCAGCAGCAGTTTTCTGTCAGGGATTTGTCATGCCATGCCTCATCCAGTGTAGACAGCATCACTGATTAAAATGAATTCTATAGTATTTTGTCGCGTCGCACCATGTGGCTCACGTCCAGAGTAGAGGTGTAAGAGTTTAGCCAAATACGCCAACGTTATATTGAGTACCTGAACAGTGCAGAGGCTAATCTGACAAAAGAATCACAGTATCTAAAAGAGCTTTTCATAGAAAATGGAAATAAGCGTACAAACAAATTACTTAACAAAAGCTAATTAAAACTCGGAACCTTCACTGGGAAAAAAATTTGTTCTAATCCGACTTGTAAAGCAAATTGCACACACTTGAAGTTACTTGTACATGTAATTTCTGGTGCGTACAAAGTCATTTATTTATAGATTATTAATTTATTGATAAATTGCAAATCAAACAATAAATCACACCATTGTGCACTATTCCATAGTGCTGTGACCACCATGAAAATCATTGAGGAAATCAACAATATTAAAAATATACATAAATAGAACAATCTGTTGTGATAGTGGACATTAACATTTGGATTAAATAATGTTTGTGTGGCAAGTGTTTTACAAAAGTAGAAAAAAAATAACTGAAGGATAGTCACTAAACACAAAACACATTACTAAAAGAAACATTGGAAAGTTAAAATCAAATTTGTATAAGGAATATTCTTAGTCAATAAGCTTCACAAAAAAAAAGGTGCTAAACACTAAAGTTGCAAATATAGATATAGAACTACTCTTCTCTGTGTTTATTAAAATAGAATAACTATTACCAAATGCTCTCTCTTCAGTCAGTCCGTATTTTAGGTCAGAAGAAATTATGTCCCACATCGCAAATAAAAACGAAGAGTAACAATCAAAGTGAAGGCACTGACAAATGAAAAACCATAAGAAAGAATTGTAGGCTTTCCATTAAAAAATAGAGGAACCAACATGAAGCCCGTATGTATAGTTGCATTATCTGGTGTGTTCAGTTGATTTGTGTCACTAATAAGTGTTTATGAATATGGCCTTGACAATGCAGTAATAAATCAGTCCATCGGTAACAATAGTAAACAATCACAAATACATACATTTTCTACATTAGATCAGAATCTGTCAATCCATCGTGATGGTTGCACACTCATCCATAAACACGTAAAATCAAATGTCCATTTACATCTTCACAAACTATCTCCCTGCTAAGCCTATCATGGCAGAAGAGGACCTCTTCTTGCATTCAAGAAAAAAGGCATGTGTCTGTTGAGCAAAAGATGACCAGAATTACATTTAGCATTACCAGGCAATCTTTTGGTACAGTATATATCACAAATGTTTTATAATGTGAAAAAAAAAAAAATGCAAAAGAAGAAGAAGAAGAAGAAGGTACCTTAGGTTTAGCGGTTTGCATCACTAATTGGAAGAGCTCTCTTGTTTAGCATCAAGCGCCCTATAATGAAGACATATAACATAAAAAGAACACAAATGAACACAAACCAATAAAACTTCATTCATCACAATGACAGCCTTTCCTGCTTGAGAAAAGCAGTCTGTTTAATGTGACGCTAAATCAAACAAGGAAGTCAGCCATTATTGTCTTGACTGATGGCTTGAATTGAACTCTGAACTGAAACTTTTTTTGCCAGGCTTGATTCTAAGAACCAAAGAATGTTCTTGGTTGGCTTTTAGACATGCAGCAAGCTGCCTTGCTGTCTACTGCATAAATTAAAGGCATACTAAGTAAATGGAACCTAATAAGGGCAAATTCTTAATGTTCAACAATTGAAAACTTAACATGATAGCATGTTGCTAGGGTAAATACAAGATACTAGCTTAGAAATACACTTAAATTAAATTAAAGTAAATAATAGTAAATTAATATAAAGTAGCCGGGGGGTGAAAACTTTTGGAATTTGAAGATCAAGGTAAATTCTACTTAATTTGTCTTCCGGGAAACATGCAAGTATCTTCTGTTGCTTCCGAAGGGCAGTACTAAATGTAAAAAAACAATGATATTTCAACAAAAATAAGAAAAAAATTCAATATCTTCATCCTGTTCAAAAGTTTTCACCCCCCGGCTCTTATTGCATCGTGTTTCCTTCTGGAGCATCAGTGAATGTTTGAAACTTTTTTAATAGTTGTGTTTGAGTCCCTCAATTGTCCTCAGTGTGAAAAGATTGATCTCAAAAACATACAGTCACTGCTGGAAAGGGTTCAAATATGCAAATGATGCTGGAAAACTGAAGAATCTGCAGGAGTTCGAGGATTTTTCGGAAGAACAGTGCTCAGTTTAACTGTTCAGGACAAACTGAACAGGGACTCATGAACAACCATCACAAAATAAATAAATAAATCTGCTACCATAGAATTCTGACAATAGAAATAAATTTGGCAATAGGAACATATAGCAGCAAATTTAGGTTGACTACCAATCAGGAGGTCACCTACAAAGACTTAAAATGTCTACGTAGGCAGCTCACTAGGTTTTGGAACATATCCTGAGTGTGTGTGGCCTGGCTCCAAACTCCAGTCAGTGAGCTGCCCTGTGCTTGCAGCTGGTATGACAGTTAACCATTACACAACCCCAGCATTAATTTTTCAGTCTGGTACTCTCCACCTGTCTGGAACTCTATACGGCACCTGGCACATATAGAACACCCACGAACGGGCCTTCTGTCTGGATTTGTCTTGCTATTGTAGCTCAGAACATTGAGCTCTTTTGAAGACGTATTAACTACCATTGCACAAAGAGTTCAGTTCATATCCAGAAATGGACTGTCTCGAAAAGACATTCTTCGTGATACAAAAGAAACTAAACTCTGCTCTTCAAAGGCATGAAAACAATTTTTCAGTTTAGTATTAAATATTGCTTTTGGATGTGAGCAGTAGCACCAGTTTTGAGTGTTTAAAACTGCCTAAATACATTTTAATATCATATGATCTGGTAAGTGATCATTTGTGTCACTTTGTCACTAGATAGATAGATGATGGATCTGCTATCAGCTGAGGTCCTACTTCACTGAAGTACAAGGAAAGTTCGCTTTCCAGTAAGTGGTGCATTTAGTGGTTTTGTAGTCTGTTATTTGGCTCGGGCCTCTAACTGGCTGCCACAGTGCATGCTAAACAAAAGTGCTGTGTTCAAAACAAGTTAAGCTCTATCTGCAGCATCTGTGATATGCAGTCAATTACCATGTAAAGTAATGCTGACTTGTCCATCAGTTTTTTTAAACAAACAAAAATGGTGTTTATAGTAACACACTTGCAATAAGTCTATGGGGCAAGACATTTCAGGGGGACGTGCAGCTCATATAATATTTAAAATGGAATTCATCCATACAGAAATGTGTTATTGAAAATGTTAATTGTTTATCATGCACACATATCTTGCCCTATAGACTTTCACTGTACATCCATAACCGGAATATATATATATATAATATATATAAATATTTTGCTTATTTGTAGAAATGAAGGACAAGGCAAAATTATTTTCCGTGGTCATCGACACTATGCACACAGATGCAATCCACTGAGTTTAGGTTATATGGAAACCAGAGCATTCTGATGGTATGTGTCAGGTCTATTATCATTGGTTTTATTATCACCAAACACTTACACTTGGTGCTGTCGGACAAAATCTGCAAACTGGCGGTCCTTGGCATACAGCTCGATAATTCGAATACGGTCCTGGATTTCCTGTCATGACAGCGGGAAGGTGGAAGAGGGAGAAGAAGACAGTTACATAACAAATGAGCTGACCTCGCTGCCCCAGTCCTCCTTTTACTTCTAGACGTCTAGACCAACTCTGGCACTTCAAACCAAGAGTAAAGGTGAAACACAGTATCTTATGAAGGATTTCTTTAATTGTAGCCACTTTTATGTGACAAGAGTTGATTATTATTCAAAGTAAAAGACAGACAGATAGATAGATAGATAGATAGATAGATAGATGGATAGATAGATAGATAGATAGATAGATAGATAGATAGATAGATAGATAGATAGATAGATAGATAGATAGATAGATAGATAGATAGATAGATAGATAGATAGATAGATAGATAGATAGGTTTTAAATATCAAATCCACAATAAAAAATATTTTTGCATTTGACATATTTTAGATATTTACATTATTAGTAGTAGTTCTGCACCCATTAACACTCCATTGCATGTTTCATGGATTGCAGGAATAAGTGAATAAAAGACATTTATCTTCTAAAACAGTTTAGTGCATTCACTTCTGACCATTACATAAGAAATATGATTTATCTACCATCAAGTATTGTTTCCCAATGAGAACATGCTTGACAATTCTCCATTGTTCAGCGTTGCCAGAATTTTCTCCATTGTGAGCATATATCAGTCTCTAAGACTATGACAGTTTCATTGCTACGGGGAACAGTGCTTTAGCTGAAGGACATGTATTTTTAGGAACGTTTTTGAGGAATATTCTACGCAAACATGTGGCACAGTGAACGTCATTAAAGCACTAAGTAATGCTGCAGACCACTTGCATAAACACACAGCGGTACAGCTCTACAGACAATGTGTATCATGAGCACCTCATTATTGTTTGTGTAATTATTAACACTCTCTCATGGCAATTTGTAAGTATTTTGCTTTTTATGTTAATTTGTAAATTTTTCATACAGTCTACTTAACCCTACACTTAACCATTAAATTGAGTTAAAGACATTCAACTTTTTTCCTAGAAAATAGAATTGTACAAATTTATACAAAATTGCCACCTCATAAGATTTTTTCTAATCAGCTCACTTTCTAATCAGTTCGATTTAGTATGCTTTTATTAGCTTAGTTTAGAATTTATTATTATTATTATTTTTTTTTATGTGAATTTGTATGTTCACATTCATATGTCTTCGTACAATCTACTTACCCCCATTTGATGGTTAAAGGCCCATTCACACCAAGAATGATAACTATAAAGATAACTATATTAGCGTCCACACCAGCAGATGATATTGTCTGTTTATTCCAAGCGCACACTTGTCTGCCACTTTAAATTCTCGAGCTCGTCATAGCAGGATTGATTCTCATTGGCTGTCAATGTTTTTATCATTCATCAGCTGGAAAAAAAATTTTTTTTGAAAGTGATTTCAAAAATATAGCTTCTCTGTGCCTGTGGTGTCTGCCATTCTTTATTATTGAGAACAATTTTTAGAACTATATCTTTATCATTATCTTTATAGTTATCGTCCTTGGTGTGAACAGGCATTAAGTTTCGGAGTGGACCCTCATGTTTACTATTTTTATAAAAATCATACGTTTTCATATAAATAATATCATACTTATTCATATGAAATCGTCACCTAGTAAAAATAGTTGCGCCCCTTTTGACGGTTAGGCTTGGGGTAGTACTTACTTTTTTCAATTTAATTCATACTCAATTAAATTAATTGCATTTTTAATAGCTTTCTTTTTGACATAAGATGTGCTGCATTGCTGCCACTTGCCACTTTCGAAAGTTGTCTTTTTAGGTCCGGAATATGTATTTTTAATAATTTGTCAACTGAGCGATCAACAACCAGGTACAATATACCACATCAAGTGAGCTTACTTCTGCCCCACAAAACCTTGATTCTTGTCAAAATAAATTTTGTGTCTTCTAAGGTCTATTAACATGCACACAAACACACCTCTTTCGTAAGTTCACTGTTCTCATAAATGTGTCGTATTTCCTCGCTGCTGAAGTCCGTGGAGGTCTCAGCGCTGCCGGTGCTATACGCAGGGGTATCTGGGTAACGGCGGTAGTACTTATTATACCCTGTAGTTGCTTCACTTTCAAACATGGGATTGTACTTAGTGGCTTTTTCTAGAGATGGTGTGTTCTCTGAATATCTGTGGAAAAATGTAAGGAATTCAGATTTTGGACAGCAACATCAATACATCAGAAAAAAAAAAAATTAAAATTTTGGAAAGACAGGTTTGAATCTCATTCAAAATATGTTTCTCTCCCTGTATAATGTCATCTCTCTATTGTCTCTGCATGTCAATAAATTAAATTAACAATTAAATAAACCTTTGGTTGTATCTGGAATCAAACATGCCCTTGCCGTGGGTTTGTAAAAGTATCAGATCGTCCCACCTATTTATATCTGCCCGAGGGTGGAGCCACGGAAAAAGTGAGTGGATTATCTCAGGCCAAGTGAGAGCGGCTCAAATGTTCTGTCATCCTGGCATTCATTCCTCTATAACCTGTTGATCAGGATCACTGATAGATCCCCTGCAGAGACATTACGTCATTGTGCGTCTGCCAGGATTTCCCTGTTTGCTCTGGTGCTGATGAAGCAAACAGGTTTAAGTCTGCCGTGTTTATGTTGTTAAGTGTAGATGCAAAATAAACGATTAAAAGTATTTTATAATATTTTGTATTTATTTTTTAGTGAAATGTAATTTAAAGAAACATTTCAAGTATTAAAGCTAACTTGACTAAATGTATGAAGTCAGATATAATATGTCGATGATCTACTAATGTTGGACAATCATCAAGTGTCACACCATGTTTTGTCTTTTAAATAAATTGATATTTGTTTGGATATTGTACTAATTCAGTCACAGTTGTCTAATACATTGGGGATTAAGTGTCTAAGTACATCTTGTATGTATGTTATCTAGAGCTGATGGATGTAAAATGTGTGTATCGGATATAAAATGTGTGTTCAAAATGAAAATTAGGACAGGAAGAACTATGATAATTGATTCAACCTGCACATGCCTAACAGCAATTGTTTCATAATGACAAAAGAGAACATATTCTTATTCGTGCAACAAGGTCATAAAAACATCATGTTAAATATCGCAGTGTGTTCTATATGTATGTTACAGAACGCAGTGCTTTCAACCACAGTCACAGCTGAGATCGTTTGGCTCCTTTTCAACCAGGTGAGGAAACCAAATGTCATTAAACAAGTTGGGATATGCAACATTATTTGTCTTTTGGGGCCTCAGAGGAAACTCAAATCACATTTCAGAGTGCTTGTATTTACAGCATTCATTCAAAACACTGACAGAATGCTTTAAAAATGCCATTAGGCATCACATGTGCATCATTCAAGTCGTTCAAATGAACTGAACCGTTATTAATAATCCATTTAGCAGATTTGTAGTCCACTAAGGACTTCTGCTTGTTCTAAAATTTAAAGAAAGACTTAAGCTTCTTAATTTCTTCCAAAAAAATATGATCATTAAGAGTGGAGCATTAAGAGTGTGTTTATGAAGCACAGTTTGTACCGTAAAGGGTCTTCTGAATCATCCGTGTCATACTGGTCTCGCAGAGTTCTGGCGAGGAAAAAGATCATGCCCGACGCCACGAGGAGGAACCCCGCGACTGAGGCGATGGCGATGCCAACAACCAGCGGTTCTGACACATACTCCTCACAGTGTTCGCCTCGATACCACCAGTTTTCACCAACTCGACACCTAAAAACAAAGGTAAGTGAACTTCATTTTTGGCCGTATCGTTGCTTTAGGAGATTTTTTACAGTACACACCTGCATATGGCACCCTTCCCAGGTATGATGTCACATTTCCCATCATTCTGGCAGAAGTCTTCCTGTATGTCGCAGATACTCTGACATGGCAGCCCGTCCACGCTAAAATAGCCAGCGTTACAAACACACTCTGCCTCGCTTGACCAGCGGTTGACCAAACACTGGGAGAACTCATTGCACGCTTGGAACTTACATGGATCAGCCTGGTCACCTACCAGAAAGAAAAAGACAAATTATAAATACTCATTATCATTATATCCCAAAAAAAATAAATAATAATAATTCATATAATTAAAACATGCTTATCATAGATGTATCCAAATCATTGTTTATATGAATTGAATTTTTATATTCTATTGAAATAATCCAAACAAATATTCAAACATGAGCACCATCATCTAGAATCAAGATGGAATACAATGACGTTAGACGTTTAGATGTCAGTTGATAAATGTAACTGTTTTTGCATTTGCTGCAATTGCTATAATATAAACATTATTACAGTTCATTACAAATGTGGCATCAAAACAAAGATAATTTTCTGATTTCAAAGGCATCAGCATTTGGTCATTAGAGATGTGTTGACAAAGGAGCTCAGATAGAATTTACACAGGAACACAAACAAATATGACTCACTTGCCTGACGCATTGAACTCTGCATGTCTCAGTAGAATAAATCACCTCTAATCTGTCTCCAGTACAGAATCAATCTCTTATCACTCATCCTAACAATGCCTAATGTTTTCCAAAGCCAGACTGTAAAACCCTAACCTTGTGTCCTTTTAGCATAGAAGAAGCCTGCTTAATATTGCTTAAAACGTCTGAGATCTAACGTTTTGGAGGTGTGCCAGCAAAATGCACAGCGAATGTGGTTATCAATCTTTTTGGTATAATTTTAGGATTGCTAGTTGCATATTGGCAAAGGCAAAGGCAAAAAAAAAACAACAAAAAAAAAAAAACTGTCCCCTAAACATGTCTTATATTCTTGTCCCTTAGTCTAGGATATATTTTGCCCATTTTAATAACCTGTTCAATTACAATTGTTCAGTAGCCTTTTAGTAGTGGTATAAGTTGAAGAAATGTTTCTGTTGACAATCAGTCTGGCTCCTGTAACATATATGAGTCACAAAGCCTCCCTGTGTAGCACACTGAAAACACACTAAACAGTAAAACAAAACAATTGTTACTCATTTTTTTGGCTGAAAATATGACAAATGAAACATCAGTGGTGCACAAACTGTGATAATCTGTAACAAATAGTACTAAATCCCAGTCGTGACTGGTGCTAGTAAATCTAGGATTTAAAAATGACTTTAAATTGGCAAAAAAATGCATAACATGGCAGGCATTCTGCCCTTAAAGAATCAAATAATGTGTAGTGAATATTGTTGGCCACAGTCAATGCCAAAAAATGCACGCATGTCTTCATATCAGCCAATTTAAAATTTTTTTAATATATTTTCTGTGTTTTGTGTGTATATGTAATCCTTTGAGTTACCTGATTCAACATCCAATGAATACTTGTCTATTGCAAGATTCATAGTTTGGTAAGCAGTATTGCAGAAGTCCTCTAGGATAAGGTACACTGCTGTTGTCACACCATGGGGAACTGGCTTGCCAAACTTCATCCTGCTGTTTACCACAATGCTTCCATTCCTGAAGTTCAAGATTTCTAAATTCTGGAAATTGCTGAGGTTGGACTGTAGATATGGTACGAGCTAGAGAAAAAAATAAATAATAATAATTAAAGCATATTCCAATAAGCAGCAATACTGAGCCACATAAGCCTAGTTACGTTAATGGAAGTCAAGAAGGTGACTGAAGATTCTAATTCCATTCCAATTATCTCATTAGTTAGTGTTCATAAAGACAGCTGCTAATGGAGTTAACGGATAGTATGCAAAGCTCCTAACAAACAAATGTTCTACAACAACAAACATCAACAAATATAAACTGATAGTATCCTTTGTGAAACTTTAGAATGTGCTTTATGGAATAGTTTACCCAAAAATTGACATTTTGTCATGATTGAAGATTTCCATGGAACACAAAAGATTCCACCAGTGACCGCTTACTACTATTGTACGAAAGAGTGCAATTAATATGATCAGTCCCAAACATTCTGTCTAACATCTCTTTGGGCTCCTTAAGCTCAATTACCGCCATGTTCAAAAACAGTTGTGATTAATAACTCATGGCTTTCTTACTGATGTTTTGCTTTCCATGAAGTAGAACACAATAAGAATGAATGTGACAAATATATCTTACCAGCTCCATGAATTGCTGCTCAAGAGCCTTGTATTCAGTAGAGCTCTTGTTGAACAGATCTTCGGAAAACATCATATTGGTGACCCTGAGGCTGAAAAACACTATTAACGCCCTTCCAGGACTGGCTGGCAAGGCAATACTTGCCAAGTCAGCCCCATGAGCAAATCCGCTACCGTTGTCGTCATCATGGTTTGGCCCATCAAATGGGAATATGTCAAATGAAACATCAAACTCTGTTATGTTGGGGTTTAGTGGAACAGGAACTTTTGAAGTAGTACTGTCAGAGTTCACTTGTTTTGTAGGTAGGATGAGGCCTTTGATGTCAGGGCTTGATCCTACTGTGTGCTCTTGTACTGAGTCATCTGAAGTTATCTGGTTGGTAGATTTGAATGTTGGCTGATATAATGATGGTACAGTGGTGGAACTAAGGGTTTCCAAATGTTCTGAAACATCTGGAATGATAGACATTGTGGATGACTGAAATATTACAGCTGAGTCTCCATCTTCAGGATTCTCTGATAAAACATCCACTGCAATATCAGTGTGTATCACATCAGTTGGAGTCTCTGGAGTCATCTCTTGAAGAACCGAATGAGTAGATGATTGTGTAGGTAGAGGTTCTGTGGTTGATTCTGGTAATGGTTCATCTTCTATTGATGAATGTGATATCCGAGTGAACGGAGAGTCCTTCTCAGGAGACAGGGAAGCTGAATGATCCACACTTGGTCCCTCAGTAGCTATTGTTGTTGGGGCTGTTGTTGCAACCAATATCTCATCCCCAGCTAAATCCTCTTCTGAGAGTTCAGTCACTGGGCTTTCTGTAGGCATAAGCTTGATGCCTTCCATCTCCTCATCTAGAATATTGACTTCTTCATCTGACCCTTCTACCTCTGGCAATAAGAGTGCAGGTAACTCTGTGATACCTTCGGCTACAGGATGCTCAACAGCTTCTGAATAAGTGGTAGGACCTTCCACAGAAACCGTATCAATTTCTAGGATTACAGGTAATTGCGTGGTTGAAGGGATTTCATTTGACTTTGTTGTGGAGGCCTGTGTTTCCTGACTCTGCTTGTTTTCTGTTGAAGTAGTTTGTTCATCCATGAATACTGCTGTGCTTGGTGGGATCACAGTTGGTGTAACAAGTCGTTCTGTATAGTCCTTATCAGCAGGTGAACTGATTGTATCAGGACTTTGTGATGCATCCACATCTTGGGTTTCTGCTGAAGTATAGATGTAAAGCGAGGGTTGACTGGTCACATGTGTAACCATAGTGGTAGATTCATCTGGAAAATAGTCATCATATTGTTCAGGGGCTACTTGGGTCTGCATAGAAAGCTCCACAGTCAAAGTCTCCATAGTCCAAAAAACTGGAGCTTGGTCAGTTGTTGTGTAGTGAGGATTAGTACTTATGTCTTGTGTCACAAGAACCCTGTCCAAGAATGGCTCCTCGGGTGTCAGATCTTGGTGGGGAGGCTCAAGCTGTTCCACTATAGATTCCTGAGCATCCTGAGGTTGGCTTACCTCATCTTCCTTCAAGACTTCTTCTGGTGTTTCTGACTCCCAAGGCCAAATGTCAGGACCTAGATGATCTCCAGAGAAACCTGAGCCTGAACCCAGGTCTATCAAGTCACTCTGAGTAGTCAACTCAACATCAGGAGGTTCCACAGGAGAAACTGAGGTCTCTTCCAACTTGTGAGGTGATTCCTTAGGTAAGGCAACTACAGCTATTGTGCCTGTGACAGGACTGACTGTAGTTGCAGTCTGTAAGAATCCCTCTTCTTCAAGAATACCATCGTCTGAAACAAGAATACAGGATTTTAGAACCAGATTACTGCCTTTAGGTGGGAAATAATTCATTGGAGATTACAGTAAACTCACTCTCTGCACCAGAAGCAGGTGCACTGCTTGATGTCTCAACTTTAGAGGTAAGCTCAATGTCAAAGTTCTTCAAAGATACATCTGTGTGAGACAGAGTGGGACTTTCCTCAAAGATGATTACATCATTTGTGTCCTCATTCTGTCCTTCCATCCAGGGATCCATGCGGTCAAGGAAGTCATGATTTGTAATGGAGATGTCATTGTTGGATAATTCTTGCCTGGTAACATCTGGTGGTTTCTCAGAAGCAAGAACATTATCCTAGAATTTAATGATTGAACATTCATGGTTAGTTACTATTGATTGTTAAATTATTATTGAGAAATAAAGCAAATATATTTAAGGTAAGTCTACATAAATGTTGCTGACAAAAAGATGAACCAAAAGACATTGTAACTTTACATACTAAGGCCTATGTCCACTGAATGTCCTAATGTATCAACTATTAAAATTTCTTACCATTTGACCATGAAAAAAAAATAAAAAAATGCATGCATGGTGTAAGTAGAATACATTTTCCTAAAACTTGCATCTTCTTTTTTTCCAGAGAAATGTCAGTGGAAAAATTGCATAGACATTCTGGTCCTGGGGTATTAACTAATGCATATTTGACCAGAAGACAGTTTTTAGCTGTTCAATACACCAGATATTAACATTTAACCTTCATACAGATTTGAAATATGTCATGTTGTATATATAACAACTGGTTGTATATACATTCATGAGTTATTCACACCATTTTATTTTTATGCAAGTATTGAGTGAGGAGCTACTTGAACTAGATCACCGTCAGTTGCACACACTGGCCTCATTCATGAAACATGATTAGCATGAGTTTCTGTGTAAATCATTTGTAAAACTATTCTTACGTAAACTGTCACTTTTAATTGAGTGTGACAATTTACATAAGAATAGTTTCACAAACACTTTACACAAAAATTAGCTATGCTCGTTTTTCTTGAATTAGGTCCACTGACAATTTAATATAGGACAAATGGCTTGACCGATTTTCCTATAGAACTAGTTTTATGCACCCTACTAGTTAGCTGATCACACAAACAAATATTAATCTTAAACAGGGCAAGCATACTATTACCTGAGAGAGAACACATGTTTCCAGATACAGACATGGACATAGTGCAAAACAAGACAGTAAATCTAATTAATAAGGGTATTGAAAAAGGTGCCAGTTTTGTAAAATGAAAGAGGAAAAACAGAGTAAATTCTTAGATTATTTCTATGTTTGGTACCCAATGTGTCTTTCGAATTAAACTACACACTGTGAAGAAAGCTGCTCGGCCTCTGCAATAAATATATGTCATGCTGAGATTAAAAACAGATTCTTTTCAATATTTCATAGTGCCTGAGCAAAACAATTTTCATAAAATAGCATGCTTACTTGTGTCTAGAGAATACTTGAGCTGGAAAATTGACTTGAATAGTTTTACAGACCTGCCGTATTATCCCAAAGCTGTGCTATAATCTGTTTTAATGGCATGCCATTAAAACCAATTTTACGTGCAAGGTAATCTTTCTTATCATGCAACAACATAAACCTACATGTGATTGCCATTAGTGTGACTCATTTTTCATTTAACAGCTTTGGAAGGATTCACATTCACACTTTAAGTGATTGCACTGCAATGAGGTGAAAAAAACACCTAAATCCTAAACTGCAGCTCTGGATAGGGATTCTGGACTGGACAGTCGTGGTTACCCGTTTACTGGGTGGTCCTGCCAATGACCATAGACTCACCATCATGTCACTGGAGTCAAGTGGTCTGCTGGTTGGTTTGGAAGGCAGCAATGTCTCCACTGTGAAGCCAAAACAGAGATAAATCATATCAAATTATACTTAAAACTGCTCAAGCACAGTTCATTCATACCCATACTGGCGTCTCTTCAAGAGAGACTGGCTCTGAGGGCTGCAAGATTGGTCTGCCAAAACCAGAGATAAGAACCATGAAGCCTCCTTGCTTATGTTAAAACTGTGTACTGCCAAGCAGTGTAAAAGGATATACCAACAATGTCAACACACTGCATTTTGGGTTCTTTCAGCTACAATTTACAATTTACCACTGTGACAGAACACAAACTTGAACCTAAATGTTTCTAGGAAACTTCCTTAAGAAGTACTCGGCTCAACACCCTGATGTTTAGGGTTCCCTATAATGGAGCCGCAATGTGTCTCTAGAATGTCCTACCATTTTCCAGTTGCAAAGAATCAGGGTCCACTTCCAGAGTGGTGTTTCTGATGAAATTCTCCCTGTGGAGGGCTTCGGTGATGTAGTTTCGGAAGTCAGTGATGGTGTAAACAACAGTGGGTAGCTCATCGGGATCTGTGAAGGAGTTCTCAACCATGTTGGAATGTAGGTTTATGTAATCCATTGTCTCATTACTTATGCCCACACCATCGCCCTCAAGAACCACAGCATAGTGCACCACCACTGCCAGGCCTCTGAGGAATGCAAAGAAAACAGTGACTCTTTACGGTAAAAAAAAATTATAATAAAATGATTTATCAAAGGCCTTACTGGCTGTAAACTCGCCTCAAGACTGGAGCTGTTATGTATTAAATGACTCCAACACTTATGAACAAACAAACAGCTTCACCTACAGTACAGCAGGAGTTTGTCATGTTGGAGCCTGCTATCTGTTTTGGTCAGTTTGTCATATTTGATCATGTTGTACAACTTTGTTTACATAATCCATATGCCCAGTTGTAAATTAAAATAAATTCAGAGAAGAACAGCTTACAATAAATGGCCGAAGGTGGCTTGGTGGTTTTAGATGGATTAAGGTTTAATTGTTCCCCCAGCACAACCACGCTGGTCTGGTTGGCCTCCTGGTTAAGCTGGTTTAACTCATCAGCCAACTGGTCTCTGTTTCTAACCAGCAGAAACGTGCTGGTTACATCTCTAAATTTCTCTAAAATCATCCAAACAGCTTAACCAGCCTGAACAGGCTTCTTTTTTTTTTTTTTTTTTTGTTTACTTGCTAGCAACCAAATATCCCACAGAATATTCAGCAGCCAACTATTTTTTGTTTGTTTGTTTGTTGTTGTTGTTTTGTTGTTGTTGTTGTTGTTGTTTTGCCACATATTTTACTAAGAGGGTTAAAAAAACCTAGTGCGTTCATGACCAGATCAATTGTGTCTCCTATGACAGACATAATATCCATTAGGATTCAATTCTTTGGCACACCAGAAATGCTAATGAACTGACTTTAGCTGGAAAAAATTACTCTGCTATTGTCTTCTTGCATTATTGACAAACTAGTTTCCTGGTTAACTCCGTAAAGCTGCTTTGACACAACCAGTATTGTATAAAGCGCTACAAATAAAGGTGACTTGACTTCACAGGTGGTTTAAGGGGCCTCATGGAGCTCACAATATGCACTTATCCATTATGTGGTTTAACCAAGGCCTTGCTGATGAACCATGTGAAACGTTGCCATGATGACATTTGAGAGCAAAGGACATTTAGCATTTAATCCCATCATGCTTGGCAACTGGGCATGCGTTTAGCACAGCGACTTATCCCACTTAAGGTGGCGACTGGCCAGACAAAATAGCCAACTGACACGCACACACACACACACACACACACACACACACACACACACACACACACACACACACACACACATGCCACACCAAAACGAGTGTGACCATCCTTTCAATCAATTGATTTCACAAGGCTAATGAGGCAGCAAGCACATGACTTTACCAAGAAAACAGTGTGAAAGCGATTTCAGAGCAACGCTCTATAAAACACTACATATGGTGTGTGGAAAATTCAGGCACATGAATTTCTCATTAGATGTTTGGAGGAGATATGGGTCACGCAGCTGTGTGATATGGCAGAGTGGGGAGATGGATTTATCAGGACTGGGTGAAACATTGCAGAAATATTAGTAGTGATAGCCCAAATGACATTAATGTCTGTTTTTTTTTCTCTCTTTTTTTTTTCATTTTGAGATGTGATTAACTGTGACTTATAATGGCAATGCATTTAGACCCAGAGTTTGGGATAAGTAAGAGTTAGGATACTCACCCTTCAATGTCCTTCTGTGGCCTGAGATATTTTATTAAGAAAAAATAAAGAATGATATTAATAAAACAACACACAGAGAAACATATATATATATATATATATATATATATATATATATATATATATATATATATATATATATATATATATATATATATATATATATATATATGCCATTGTTACATGGATAATCATTAGTGCTGGGCAACAATTAAAAATTTTAATCGCGATCAATCACATGATTTCTTTGTCTGCTAGAACCCCTCCCTCTGTATGTACTTGAGTTTTGTATGTGTTTATGTGCACTTTAATATATTTTAATGTTACACCTTATTTAAAATAAAACAAAGCAAAGAACAAGTGTCTTATCATTTATTATACTACATAGCATTATACGTACACATCAGTAGTTGTCTGCAACAAAAAATGCTGATCTGCCGTGTGGAGATAAAGAATGCCATATCTTCTTCTGTTCCGTTGTTGTCTCCTTTTTGTAGTTTTATAAATAATGATTTAATGATTTGACATTATTTCATGGCTATAATGCTTCTCCGACAAGTCGCTTCTTCTTTGGGTTTTGCTGTGGTACTGCGGGTTACACCAGCAACATGCCTGTGGACACTGCAGACTAGCGGGTTGCATGTGTACTGCACGCCGATGCGGACAACGACGCAGAAGTATAAATGAAAACTGACGCATAGCCTACGGCATAGGTCCGACACAGAAGTTTAAATCAGCCTTATGTGTTCAGAGCCAGTGAGCAACAGACTTTCATAATAATAAAAAACTCTGTTAATGCGCGATAAAATAATTGTCGACATTAATTAATTAATGCGTTAACATGATAATAATGCATTAACTTGCCCAGCCCTAATAATCATATAAATTAATAAGAAAAATCATACCTGAATTCAAGGACAAGTATTTTCTTGAAACCTGGGAGCCTTTTAAAAACTTCTTCAATTTCAACAAAAGAAAATAGATGCTTTAAATGTACAAAACTGTACATATATTTCCTGATGGGCATGACATTATGGATTCTTTAATTTAATTTAATTGTTTCATTCACCAAATATATAAATATATAGATGCTACTGACCTTATCGATGAACAGTTCTGATAGATATTGATAGTAGTAACTTGATGGATCTCTCAGAGCATCATCATAGCTTTCACCTCTTATCTTAATACTCAACTCCACAATATGATCACCGACAGGACGTGCTGGTCGGACTATAATGTCATCAACTTCATTTCCAATCTATAAACAACAAAAAAAAGGAAATGTTTAAGAGGAACTTACAATTTCTGGGTTAAAAATATATACACAAGTGTATTTTAAAAGTTAAATAAATGTCTATAATTATTTTGATGTGCTCACCTTGCTGCTTTCATCTAAAATATCATTAGAAATGTCCTGTGGCAAGTTTTGTAATGTGGTGGAGAAAGTCTTTTGAATAGTACTTGTCAAGTCATTAAGTACAACTGTGATATCCTCCACTTTCAAGATAGGAGTTGGGATGTCATCCTCTGCAGGTTCTGGATGGACCACATGTATCTCAGGTGTTTCAGGTAATCTCTCAGGCACTTCTGAAAGTTCAGATATCGACAAAGGTGTCTGAGATGTGACCTCAGGTGTCTCTGAGATGGCTCCACTTGTCTTCAGAATAACTTTGGGTGCTTGAGATATGACATGAGTTGTCTCTGTTATGACATCAGCTTCTGTAATGACCTTAAGTGTCTCTGTTGGAACTTCAGGTGTCTCAGGTAAGGAGTCTCCTCTGGTCTCATGCACATCTGTGACTTCATGTGTGATTTCCACTGCAACTGTATGTGTGTCCTGTGAAATTTTTGGTGGTTCTGTAATTTCATGTATGTCCTTGTTTATGGCAATTGTCAGCATATCTTTTTCCATCCCATTAACAGTAAGATCTGGCATTGTGCCTTCAAAAACTGTAAAAAGTGTTTCCTCATCACCTTCATCCATTTTAGTAGTGTCTTCTAGCTTATCTGCCATGCCTTTAGTTACAAACTCTTGAATGTCAATTTCAGGGGTACCAATGTCAAAAGAAGTATCAAGTGTGGTCTCGGGTGTGATTCCAGTTGTGGTCTGACTTGTGGTCTTAGTAGAGGTTTCTGTTCTTTTAGTAGAAGTTTCTTCAGAACTTTCCTCAGATGATTCTTTTAAGTTGAAAGCTTCAGTTACATCACCCAATTCAGCAGTAGTGTCACTTGTTCCTCCAAAAAAATCTTCAAGTGTGTTTTCAAGAACTGTTACTTTGTCTGTGCCAATGTCTTCAAATTCAACCCCAGCAACTTGCGTTGCCTCTGTTGCTATCTCACCAGGTTTCACAATGGTAGTTATGTCCTCATCGACATGCATGTCTTTCTCAGTAAACACAGATTCGGTAGCTTCTGTAGTTTCCTGTGTCAAACTAGGTGTCTTTCCAGCTGTGACCTCAGCAACTTCTAGGTACTCAGTTATAATGTCCTCTTCCTTACCTAACTGATCCTCTTCAAACTCAGTTGAAACATCGATAGTCTCATGTGTTTCTTTCGACACATCATGAGTACTCTCTGTCTTGGTACCTGGTACTTCTTCATTTGTTGTCATCTCTGGTGTAGGTTTAGTGTAGTGTGTCTCTTCCTCCTCATCTTTGCCAAGTAATGTAACAATTTCAATGTCTTTAGGTTCATCCTCCATTGATAAAACATCATGTGAGGTATTTACAGGTGTAGTGGGTGACAGAATTTCTGGCACTGTGGTCACATATGTGATTTCGACAACATCCTTATCTGTCAGAGCTTTTGGCAACCCTTCTGTGGGGGGATTAGGCAAAACCTCTTTAAGTTCTGTAGGAGTTGTCTGCACTGGTTCCTCTGGTAAGACATTCTGAATAGGAGATATTTCTGTAGGAGAATCTACCGGAGGTCTATCAGTAGACATAATTGTATCTTCTGAGACATCTACATCTACGTGCTGAATGGTAACAAGTGCTGAATTAACAGGAGTGTCAGTAACACCCCATCCATCATCAACCTCAATTTTTGAAATAAAATTTTCAGTAGATTCTCTAGTGTCTACTGCAGGAGCATTAGTACCTATTCCTGGCAAGTCCATAAGGATTGTGGGAAGATCTGTTTCATACTTTCTTGAGGTGGAACCTACTGGAGTTCTACCAGTGGGCATCAGTGTAGCCTCTGACACAAAATCAGTTTCTGCATATTGAATTGTAGCATCTACTGATTTAACAGGACTTTTAGTAGCACCCTGCCCCATGTTCAGTTTAGTTATAGAAATAATCTTTTCAGTGGATTCACTAATGATTTCTGTAGGAGTACTGATCCTTGGCCCTAGCGAGTCCTTAAAAGTTATGGGAATATCATAATCATATTTTCCTGAAGTAGAATCTTCTGGATTTCTATCGGTGGACAACAGTGTAGACTCTGAGACAATGTCAAACTCTTCATGTGGAAAAGTGACATCTGCTGTCTTAACAGGACCCTCAGTAACGTCCTGTTTCACAGGGGCCTCATTTGTGTGCTCAGTAGGCAAAATAGTGATTATCCCTATTGAGTCCTCAAAGGATGTTGGAATAACATACTCATATTTTCCTGAAGTAGAATCTTCTGGAGTTCTATCAGTGGTCATTAATGTAGACTCAGAGGCAATGTCCACCTTTTCATGTTGAATAGTAACACCTGTTGTCTTAACCAGATTCTGAGTAGCATCCTGTCCCATCTCCAGTTCTGATTCTGAATGAAGCTCTTCAGTGAATCCACTGATGATTATTGTAGGAGTATTAGTGCTTACCCCAGGTGAAGCCTCCAAGGTTGCAGGAATATCATCCTCATATTTTTCTGAAGTATAAACTTCTAGAGTTCTATCAGTGGTCAATAATGTAGACTCTGAGACAATATCAGCTTCATGTTGAATGTTAACACCTGATGTCTTAACAGGATCATCGGTAACATCCTGTCCCGACTCTGTTTCTGAATAAAGCTCTTCAATAAAATCACTGGTGACTACTGTAGGAGAAGTCCTTATTCCTAGCAAGTCCTCAAAGGTAGTGGGAATCTCATAACCATACGTTCTTGAAGTAGACTCCTCAGGAGTTCTATCAGTTGTCATTAATTTAGACTCTAACACTATTTCAGCCTCTTCATGCTGAATGGTAAAATTCAATATTTTGACAGGACTGTCAGTAGCATCCAGTTTTACCTCAATTTCAGGTTCTGAAATATGTTTCACAGTGGCCACACTTATCAGTTCTATAGGTGAACTAGTGCTTATCCCTGTCGAGTCCTCAAAGGCTGTGATACGATCAGGCTCAGGAGTGATTCCAATTGTCACCTGAAGCTCTGCACCCATAGTGGTGATTAAGATTTGGTCTGTAGTTGTCTGTGGTGTGATGTCCTGTGAATCTGTTACTGCCTCAGGAACCAGAATACTGACTGGGTGAGGAAAAAGAAAGAAAGAGAGTGAGGAAGTGGCAGAAAAAGTAAATGTATGTCATAAGAGGAAGTCTGAATCAATTATGAATTTCATATTGTAAATTGCATCCATTATTTGCATGCTCTTATTTGGCTTCAGGATATCTGGGCCAAACATGTAGCCTATAATTGAGGCTAAGTCCATGCACAAACAATTAGTTACACTTGACTAAATGGCAGAACTATATCTACAGATCCTGACACCTCTACTGCATTACAAGCCTCTGGGTACCTAAAAAGGATTAAATTCTATTCTGAGAGCAGTGTACAGTATATACTGAACCATAGAGCACTAGGACTCTGTTGATATGACTGCAGGGTCTCATACAGAAATTAACAATACAGATTAATCAGAGCATAACTTATATCAACATACTGCAAAATTCAGTCAAATAATACTTTCTAGACTGTAGCTACTTATTTTGAAGTATTTATAAACACAGGGAGTGGAAACACAGATCCATTGTTTAAGAAGCATATTTTTTCAAACAATGTAGTAAACTAGACCGACCTTGTTGGGTTGTGGCCACGTTTGCTTGTGTTGGCGCAGTAGTCGTTGTCTGATGTCTGCGAAAGAAATGACAATTATAAATGTTTTTAAGTCCAGGAACATACCCAAAATCTACAAAATCTAAACTTATTTTCTAAAAGTTTAGTTTCGCCCCTTCAGGATATGAATCGAACCATAATCAGTGCTATGTCTCTAAATCTAGTGGAAAGTAAACTAGCTTTAGCAGGGACTAAAGGTATGACTGAAATATTTGCAGTCTGAAGCCAGAGTTCTGTATCCAGGTTTTATTATTGATGGGTGGCTTTGTCTACCAGTGTGTGCTCTGAATTAGCTACCTTAGCTGCCTTGCTGAAGAAAGAATTGGTGTTTTAGATTATTCATATAGTGTTAGAATTAGGTTACATATGTTACAATCTGAGCTCCACACTGTACATTTGCAGATTATCTTATATTTAGGCTGCAGAGCAGTACTACTGTATGGTAATTATGTTGTTTAATGCCTATAAGTAGCCTGGGAGCTTGAAGTCCTACCTGCATTCAGGTTGCCGTGGGCTGGTGGGCACACTTTCATAAGACAAATATAGGAATAATGTGATTACACTGTTACTTTAGAAACAGTGGAATATAATGTGGGTTCCTGTATTTTTCTATACAGCACATAATTATATGAAATATGGATTTAAGATAAATGTGCTGACTCGAGTTTGGGAGCAACTTGTGATGAAATGCAATACAGTGTAAAAGCTTAATAAGAATTTCCTGCAATATTATCATATTCCTATCATATATCATAAATGCTTCAAAGAATACCATGTTATTATGATGGAAATGTTTGTAAGCAGTTCTCACCTTGATGATGTCACTGAAGCCACTCCTACCCTCTGAAAAATACCATAAAGAATTTTTTTCTCTCTCTCTCTCTCTCTCTCTCTTTTAATTTGTTAATTATCATGACATAAACAAGTATACTTACACTTGAAATCAGAGAAAGGTGCTCAGCTGACTGGCTAAAGCTCCTGCCAATGTCAAACACGCCAACACTGCTGTTTTGACATTTCCTCATCCAGATCTGGTACTCTTCTTTCTCAGGTAAGCGATCCCAGAAGATTTTGAAAGCCTCCCAAACTGTTTCCTGGCACACTAAGGCAAACACACAAATGCAAACAGATCTACAGATACCAATAA
Source organism: Cyprinus carpio (assembly GCF_018340385.1). Classification (NCBI taxonomy): domain Eukaryota; kingdom Metazoa; phylum Chordata; class Actinopteri; order Cypriniformes; family Cyprinidae; genus Cyprinus; species Cyprinus carpio. The sequence goes on along the minus strand of NC_056593.1, from coordinate 14,722,976 downwards.
GCATGCCAACCCATATGCAAACACACACAAGCTCTTAAATGTAGGGGGGAAACAGGAACAGTAAACAGCCAAAACATTGAAGAAAATGTACCTATTTTTGACAATTCTCAATATCTTTACAATATATTTTGACAAAGTATCAATAAAATGGTGTATAAAACACTTTTTTAGTTCATCACTGCATTAGCTTAAGCGGCATGCTAATCCACGTTGCCATTCAAACTATGCACTTTGTAGAGTTGCTCTCTGAGTGCACTCTAGATCAGTCACTTATGAGGTTTATTTGTAGTTATGATGATGATGCCAATGTAGACAGCAGACAGTAATGCAGCTTGCTAGGTTTTGGAAAAGAACTAGTGAACTATAAACAGCGGAGAAGAAATAATCTGCCAAAACACCAGCTATGAACTCTGCTGTAGTGGAAATTGACATCACTTTGAATGGATGCCCCTTTCATTTAGAAGACAGAAATACAGAAATAACAGAATTTTTTTCTTCATTTCTAAATTAAATAAAGAAAAAGCAAAAACTAATATAATGGAACCATCTCTTATCCCTATCCTCACATGTCAATTGTTCCAGACAAACTTAGTTTCTTTTATTTCTCAGTTTGTGAACCAAAATTACTATTTCGGTACGTGCCGCATACTTTCTCAATGTACCCTGCAAGTGGAAAATTAAATGTGCAGATGGGGGATGTTAACCCTTGCTAAACTTTTTCCGCCTCCAGTCAAAACGTTCCACCTACATCTGCCCGCCATACCGACTATGAACTAACAGAACTTAAGTGCGTAGGAGGGCAAAGGTCACAAGTTTTCCTGGCAGAGCAAAGCATCTGATCACCGTCTACAGTGATTCAGTAACAATGGGGTAGAAATGGGGAATTCTGGCCTTTCCTACTGGAACGATACATGTTGACAGCATTTGACTTTAACAGCTTTGTCGAACATCTCAAGCCCCCTGCTGCAGCCTTTAATATCAGCCTTAAAGGGACAGTTCACCCCCAAATAAAAATTACGTCATTATTTACCCATATGATTTCTGTTTATCACTGAAACTCTAGAGAAGTTATTGAATTGAATGTTCAAGCTGTATACTCTTTTAAAAATATAGGTTCTTTATTGGCATGTATGGTTCCATGAAGAACAACATTGCACAAAAGGCTATTTAGAGTGAGAAAAGGTTATTTAGATTTTTGAAATGTTCACAGAAATATAAGAGGAACCCAAATGGTTCTTCTATGGCATCACTGCGAGAGAAAAAAAAAGCCCTTTGGAAAATTTATTTTTAAGAGTGTACAGTACAGTTTTTGCTTTCATTTTTGGGTGAATTAATTTATTTGGCATATACAGTGGGGAAACACCAAATACTTTTTTTATTATTATTATTTTAAATCAGTGTTTCACACAAATTGTATTTGTGTTCAATTATAAACATGCAAAACAGACACATTCACAAGCAGTTTATGACTTTTAGACCCCGCTCTGCATGAAATAAAACATCAGAATGCCCTTTAATAGGTTTCCGTGGCTAAACATAATCAACTTTCCATTGACACACTGCAAGAATAACCTCTATGTAAAACAGCAACACTTGGTTCTCGAGTTGTTGTAATTCGATCCACTAGGGTCATCTGGGTCCTATTAATGCACCAGCGAGAAACATTATTCTCAGCGGTGGTCTCAAATAGAGTTTAATACTTTGATTGTATCTAACTTCACAGGCTAATATGTTAAGTTTAGAACTAGCGTGATGTGGAAAAGTGTGTTGAGTGCGTCTGAATATTTGTGCACAATTATATGTAAGACAGTGTGACAGTGTGACAGTTTCGAAACTGTGGTCAAATTTGTGGTTACTTAGACGTTAATGGAATCGGTCAGGTTGGCTTAGTTTATTATTGATGAAATGTAGAGAACTATGAGCTCATTTTTCTCACATAATGAGCATCCATTTACACTACAGAAGTCATCTGCAGCCTACTGTACCTTACAAATACCATTCTTGGCCACTATCCCAGAATCCCTCAAAAGAAAGTAAAACTGAAATGTCTGGTTCTTACCTCGCAGGTGAAAGTAGTTGAGATGATTCTGTATCGCCTGTTGCATCGTCTCATGTGAGCAAAGTTTAACTCCATTGGGAAACAAGAGGTCTCTTTTCCGTCTAGAAAGAGCCGTTTTCCCTTCACCAGAAACATAACTCACAGTTTTACCTTTAACTGGCACCAACGAGTGATTCAAAACTTCACTGGCATCCGAAAAAGTTGTATATCCATTTGGTAAATAATCCTTGTGAGTTCCAGAATCTGATTAAGAACAAAGAACGCATGGTCACAAGATTGCAAGCATCACAAAACTCCTCAAGGCCTTCGTGTAGAGTAGATACATACCTGCATCTAAGGAACAATGTCCAGTCAACAACAATACCAAAACCCACCAAATGCATTTAAAAGACAGACCAGGCATAATGATTCCTTATTCCGAGACACTGTAGAGAAAAAGTCTTCAATTTTTAGTTCACTGACTAGTATAATTTAGGCATCCCTCATTACAGCCCCCCAAAAAACTAGTGGAGAGTTGAAATAATTAGTCTGCATTGTCAGAACATCCTTTCCTTGTCACAGAGGGATGCGATCATGTAGCTTTGAGCTGACGTCTCCCCATGCGGCTTAGCTGATAGCTCTTTGGGAGATTTTTCTTCCCCACTAATCCTATTTGTTAAATCTTCTGAGGAAGCTTGTCGAGAAGTCAGTGATACTCTTTCATTTCCCACCTGTATGATCCATCTGGATTGCCGAGATGTCCAAATACAGTCCTGTAATTTGCAGTCTAAATCGTTGAGGAGTTCCATTATGAGAGTGGCTTCCTTGGTCTCCATTGCTGCCATTGGGTGTAATGGGATTTCAGTTCCAAGAGTTGTAGTGATATCATTATACACGATTAATTGCACAATCTACCATGTAAGATCTTTTGCTAAGACCAAGTGTTTAACTAGATGTGACATCCTGTAGGGTTAGCCCTTTGTCTATAAGTTTGCCACGTGCTGTGACCGCGCAGCTTACAAGGACTTTATCTTTATTGGGTTTTGGGTGCATTCCATCATGGCAGGGATCGTATGAACAGATGGTACAAGCACGGGCCAAACACTTACAGGTTTCGTAAGGTATCAGTGGTTCGGTGGAGGATATTAAAACCACAGATCATTCAAACATATGTTCATTCAACATATATTGAGTTGAATTCATTCTAAATCAGTGTTTGTAAAGAGAAAATCAAAATGCTGGCTTGTCTGAAAGGTTCGTTTACAAAGGATACTTGGGCAGTTTGAAGCGAGTTTTAAATCTTAGCACATTGGAGATAGATAGATAGATAGATAGATAGATAGATAGATAGATAGATAGATAGATAGATAGATAGAGGGGAAGTTTGAATAATAAGACAGATGGTTCGGACACTGAGCTGACGGACTCTGGTTTAAATCCGTTGAGTTTGATGGTAAAGGGTGTTTGACAGGAAGCAGGCGGTGGGTGTGACAGATCAAACCCTGTGTGACATCTGCCATATCTGTAGCTTTGTTTTCTCTTTCTTTTTCACTTTGTGCTCCTTTCATCCTTTTCACTTATCCTACTAACAGTGTCCAAGCTGCACCAAAATGCATGCTCTTATTATTGGGTATAAAGTAACAGACTCCTTTGTCTTGCTAAGACTATCAGTTTCATATATCCTAAAGGCATGCAATGAAATTATTTGACAATTGAAAAAGATTGGAAATTTTATAAAAATAAATAAAAATACAAATATTATTTTCTTTGATGTTTCTGTTACTTCACACATCAACTCAAGCTCTTTTGAAGCTTTTGAAAATAGTAGTTTATAATGGTTAATTTAAAGATGTGCTATTTTTATCTGTGTATCGTATTTATAATTTTTAATTAACTTATACTTTTTAGTTTTCATTCTAATTTTAGTTTGTTTTAGTAATTTTTTTCATTTAATTAACTTGTATTTTATTTCAGTTTAATTATTTGTAGCACTTAAACTTCTAACTTATATCAGTTACCAGGTTTCATAAGTTTAAAATTTTCATCAATATTCAGTATCAATATTTTAATAATCAATGTTTCAACTGACTATAATATTTATACTGTATTTTATTTAAGATTTATTTCAATTATTGAAAACTTTTCATTATTGTTATTAATACTATTATTGTTGTTGGTTTTAAAAAAATGATAACAACACTGATAAAAAACAATATTTTTATGATAGATTTTTTTTGTATGATAGTTTCCAAAATGGTTTAATGTGACCTTATTTTATTTTTTTATTTTGTATTTTTTTTTTTTTTTAAGATTTTCAAAAATGATGATGATCAAGCTGACGAGCTTTAGAATAATTCAGGGAAAAGACATCATCACAATAGTCAGCAGGAAGTTGTGTAAGCATTTAGGTAACTTTGGCTTCGCCTGTGTATCATTTGGTGTCCTGAATAAAAATAGCTAACAGAAAAGGAAAGGAAGGGTTGGAACAGGTCATTATGGCAGCACTCCAACACCTTGATCTATTGAATTCAGACAGACCTGAACAAACCTTCTGCTTTCTTTGTCACAACCCTATGTCTGCCATCCAAGTGTAAAGGACAAAGTTAGCACTAGACAGTGAGGGGGATATTTCAAGAAGGTTTAATGGTTTAAAGGTTAGTTATTGGATAAAATGGTAAGTCATTGGACACTCGCCCGGCAGAGATCTGGGCGACTATCCAGAAAGTCAGATAAGGATTTCATCTTCAGTCACTTCCATTCACATTTACTCTACTTGGTTGATATGATTTAGCAGAAAGCCATACGCACTTCTTAAAGAAATAGCCAAAATATGTTGAACGGTGATGTTTTGCAGAATGTTCTGGCAGCTCTTTGCCACACATGAAATTGAATGGGGACAGGGGCAATTAAACGCCAAAACTAAACTAAACTAAACTAAACTAAACTAAACTAAACTAAACTAAACTAAACTAAAATAAAATAAAATAAAATAAAATAAAGAACACAACTGTTTGTGTATTAAATGCATCAACTATATTACAACCTATTATTATTTAAATAAATAAATAAATGTTATATTACAGTAAAAAATATTTTTACTAACAGAATGTTATTATTATTACAAAAACAAAAATGTGATTGCAGAAATTATACAATTTTAATGACACTATGATACTAAAGCTAATAATTAGTTAATAGTACTTTATTATTATTAACTAATTGTTATTATTTGGAGTAATAATCATGATAATATATTTGTAAAATATTCCCTATTTATTATTATTTTTATTATTACTATAATAATATTTATTTATTTGTTTTTATATATTTTTCCTTGTTTCAGTTTCAGAACTAGAAAGCAGTGGAGTAGTTGTCAGAGTATATTATGGTGTATATGAAGCAGGGTTGAGGGGTGTGTGTGAAATCTCCTCTTTTCAGAGGCTAATTCAGCTCTAATCTCAGAGTCTAGTCCAGATGAACTAATCTAGGGCCGTAAAGTGTAAAGTTGGAGTAGTGAGCCTGACATCAGCTCAATCAGGCTACTTCCATTGTCAGACGTGATTAGGGGAAAACCCAACACTGATCCTAAATCCCACATCATCAACCCACACAAGAAACAAAATCAAATCAAAACAATCCGGGAAGCTCTAATAATAAACACAAATCATATACTGGATACAGTAGGCGTCCACATGTCTTCTATTTTACATATTATAATTTAATTTATATATATATTTTTTTTTAAATTGAGAAAATATAAGCAAACCAATTTGAATGAAACGTGCATTAAAAGCTTTATATATATTTTTTTTTAAATTGAGAAAATATAAGCAAACCAATTTGAATGAAACGTGCATTAAAAGCTTCTTTGCACTATGATAATGATAATAATAATAATAAAATTAAATAAAATAGAAACATAATGGAAAGGTCTACTACATTTTAGGGGTCATTTTTAGACAAGCAAAAAAGATATGGCAAGTGGTCATTCTTGTACAGCAATAATCTTTTAATTTTCCTTAAGGAATCCTTCACTATCCTGAGGAATAATCTTCCAGTAAACAACATTTGAATTAGTGAGAGAAAGAGAGGACACCCAGCAGAGGACGCTTTAAATCCCATTCCCATCTGAATAACACCCATCTGCTCCGAGCAACACACTCCTGCTCGCCACCAAATCCCAGTGCGTTCATGAGCAACCCTACTCAATGAATATATATATATATGTGTGTGTGTGTGTGTGTGTGTGTGTGTGTGTGTGTTTTATTTTTGGTAGAGGGGCTTTAGTCCTATGCAAGACCCACAAATTGCACAGTTAGAAAAACGTTTCCACTAAATACTTAATTCTTCACTGTCATGAATCCAATTAATACATGTCTAAATGTATAATTATTTTCCTTGGAAGAAAAATGCACAAGAAAAAACAATCAGCGCTGGCCATCAAAGCTTTTTTCCAACAAAATGCTTAAAGTCATACTGCAGGGACTGATAATGGCCGTACAGTTAAAGTGAACTGTAATTTTCTTTAAAAAAAAAATCTTTCATTTCTTTTCATCCCTCTCCATTTTTAAGGTTTTCCATTAATGAAAAGCATTTAAAATATATGCTAGGTACTGGATAAAGTTTATTATTATATTATTATTTTAGTAGGGGTCCAGCTGAACTCCGGCCAACACTCGAGAAAGCAGGCCGATGCCTTTTTTATCACAAACACTTTATCACAAACACTTGTGTTCTCTAGTGCCTCTGGAAAAAGGGACCCTTTTATGTTTGTTCTTTTCTGCTTGAACTCTCAGGAACACAGTGCTTTTTGTAGTGATGGCACTATTTCCATTTCAAAAGGTAATATATTCTAATTACAAGTACTCAACTTTTGGAATCTGTGTCGAGGAATCCATCTGGAAGCTTGTTTCCACCACAGGATAAAAAAAAAAAATCACATTCACAATTTGGATTTATTATTTCCTACAACTGCAAGATAAAAGCTCTGAATTGTTTGATAAAACCTCACAAATGTGAGATGAAAAAAAAAAATAAAAAATCAAATTCCCAACTCAATTTAAAATATTCAGCTCTTTTTTTTTTCCATTTTTTTTTTTTTTTTTTTTTCAGATAACCTAAATTTTTTTGTGTGTGGAAATCAATAAAACAGATGAAACTGAAGTTACATTTAAAAACCATTTTAATAGAAATAAATACAAAGTTAAGTTATAAATATATCCTTTATCTGATAATCAGTAGAAAAAAAGAAGAAAACAAACAAACAAAACGAAAGGCCCTAATATTTGTTTGTTTAATGACAGAGCATGTTCTGCCTGTTGTTATTCGGCGCTCTGTGCAGCACCAGCTCCTGTAGCTCCTCCCTCCCCCAGCTCCTGTATGCTGTCTCTGGTACCTGATCCTGCCAATGCACCAGCACCCGCGGGAGCTCCTCCCTCTTCCTGCGCCACCGTGATTCCGTGGAAACCAACGTGCTCCAATCGCAGGTATTTGTCCCAGAACCTCCATAAAAGCCCACAAAACAAACACATTATTGTATTTGTCCCAGAACCTCCATACCAGCTCACTTTATACTTAAAAGTATGCAGTTTAACATTTCTAGTGCAGGTTGTGCTTTAATACAAACCAGGATTCAGCTAAAGGCTGCAAAGCAAACAGGTGTAACTTGAGTTCCGGAGATCCAAATCTCTTGCATTACTGAAAATCCCACTGAACAGCAGACGCGAAATTTAGAATTGACTGCAAAAAATTCATCACGGTTCACAAGGCCAATATATTGGTACCTGCAAAGCCCCAGTATGTAGGTCACTGCTGCCTGCAGCGGGAAGCTGCTCCACTCCCGGAATCAAATCCCTGGTAAAAGCTTGAGCGGTTCCTTTCCGAACCTCCCATTCCAGCTGCAGATACCTGAGGGTGACGTTTACAGGTGAATCAAAGGAATGTACTCTTAGAGTTCAGTATGAAGGCACATTTAGTTCTCTGACATGATCGAACACAATAAAACATGAATCCAAACAACAGAGGATCGCCCGAAGGACTCACTCGCGTAACAGTGTGTAGATCCGCTGGTGGTACGACAGCTTTAGAGAGTCCGTGACCAGAATACAAGGCCTGAGGGTGAACCAGGGAAAGAGACAAACAGATCAGGAACAAATCTCACCTGAGGAGCAGTGTAGGATAATACAGAGCCATGAAAAAGGGATATTCTCTATTGTGGGTGCACATTTGTAATACTGATGTTGTTGTGTATAAGAGGAAGATGAAGCGACTGAATACTGAAGACTGGTTTGGTACCTCCTGACGACGGTCTTTCTTGTGCAGCTGTGTACTGTGCAATCCTAAAAACACATAAAACCAATCAGACTGCTTCATGAAAATCAGTTCATTACCTGAAGTTCAAAATGAATACCAACTGTAATGTTTATCCAAAAGATATCAGATTATATCTATTCATATTAGCATTTAAACTGTGCGTGTCATTAGATTACCGGCGGGTTGTGGGATCTCGGCTCACTGGGCTTCAATCCATTTCCTTTTGTTTGCAGTGAAATACAGAAAACAAACATGCAAACAACAGAAATTTGTATTATTATTATTATTTGTCCTTTTTGGTTTATTAAAAAAAAAAAAATTAAGTAACAACAATGTTTACTAGTTTAAGTTTTAGTTCACTATAATAACCCTGCTGATGTGTTTGTGTGGGACCTCTTTGACAGTCTCCTGCAGAGCTCGCTTTGGCTGTCTGACTCCCATCCTGGGACACAAGGCCTTTGTTTCTCCATGGCACACACTCAGGCCGTTCCAGACTAGGAAAACAGATCACCACGAGGTACCAGTGAGCCCTGGACAGACAGCAAACAGATCGGGAAACAAAGCAGGAGAGGAAGTGGAAGTCAGTGATCTGTGATAAAGCATTGTTTACATTGCAGAAAACACCCTGTAGCAGTAGGACTGGACTGGATACTGTTAAAAAAAAAAAAGAAGAACAATTTTTGAACCTTCGAAATGGCTAAAAACATAATATTTATTTAAATCTTAAAACTTATTTATTAAAAATAAATAAATAAATAAATAAATAAAAGAACGTTTTCCTGTGTTTCTCATAAAATAAACACAAGAAATAATATTTACCTATAAATATAAATATTAAAAAATGCCATGCACACTCTTCCGCAAACATTTCTGAGCAATGACGCAAAATATTCAAGAAACAATTCATTCACACAGATCAATGTAACCGATTCATGGAAACTTACTAACTTAAGTAAAGTTATTGATACCCTTATACTGGCCAAATTGAAGTGCGTTAAAGTATTAATACTCAATGTTGCTTCAATTCATAATCACCAGCAACATCATCATAAAAATACTTACAAATATCATCAAGTCTTAGTACAGGATCTGCTAATCCCCGAACTGGGATGATGGATATTTCCGAGTTTGTAAATAATCTGTGCCATCTTGTATTGTGCGAGTGTGTGCACGTACAGTGTGTGTCCTTTGTGGTAATTTGCTTTTATGGGAACATGGAGTACCACATCGGAACTGCCTGTTCTCTCGCAGTTAGGCATTATAGACTTTGACCTTGTTGCAGTGATTTATCCTCTTGTTCATAAAGTTCAATCCAACATGCTCTGTTGTCCTCGGATATCAAACATCTACACAGGGCTTCAACATGCATCCTGGCTACTGAACAAAAGAACATTCTGTAAGTGTGTCTGAGATGTCGTAACCATTTGCGAAGGTTTACGAAGCGCTCTGACGTTGAAAGTGCACTAAGTTGGTGGTCTCGGTTCATTTTGTCTCATTTTCATCATTGAAATCTTGTTCTGTTCCAAAACAAAATTTCACACAGGTGACACTCTTGAAATATTTATTATAAATAAACATACACTACCGTCCAAAAGATTTTGGTTTTTTTTTTAAAGAAAGGATGCGTTACATTGAACAAAAGTGACAGTTAAGACATTTACAATGTTACAAAAGATTTCCACTTCATATAAATGCTGTTTAACTTTCTATTTATTATTAAGGAATCCTAAAAATGCCTATACTGTATATTTTTAACACTGATAAAAAAAAAAAAAAAAAATGTTTCTAGAGCAGCAAATAAGCATATTAGAATGATTTCTTAAGGATCATGTGACACTGAAGACTGGAAAAAATACACCAAAATTCAACACAATATAACAAAAATAAAAAAAAATATAAAATTCAAAAAAATCAACATTAAATAACAAAAAAAAATCACAATAAAAAAAAATAACTGTATTTTTAATTACATTACATAAATTAAGTCCAAACTTGTTGTGTTTACTTAATTCAATATTTTTTTTTTTAGTTAATAGTAATTAAAAATATTATTTTACCTAACATTTGGTGTCTCTCTGAATTGTGCATGTGTGTTTTAAATTTAAATTCGCACTTACTCCTGATTTACAGGTATAAAAAGGTAGTCCTTGCTAAAGATGTCCACGTGACGTGTCCATGTTCTCACTCTCTGATGTCGTCTGTATGGGGCTCTGTGGGAAAAACACCACACAGTCATTCACACCGGCAGGAAATGCACAAATTAATACAATTCCCTAAAATTACATTACATTCATTTTTGGGTGTACTGTCTCTTTAAACCCAGAATAAACCCAGTGTAAAAGGTGATTTCTTACATGCGGCTAGTCTCTTCTGGACAGCTAGTATATTTTCGAGTAAGTTGCTTGTAGAAGAAGCTTCTGAAGATGTGAGATCTTTCGGCCACATCTTTGACAACTCTTTCCAACAGAAGGTACCTGAAGGGAGTATTTAATTTTAGGGAAAATATCAGATCTAATTTTACAAGTTGAAAGCCTTCTAAGTACCCTCAGACTCACTTGACGTAGAAGTCGATGATGACGTCGTTGAGAAACCCGCCATCCTTGAGGCACTCCAGGTCCTCGGTTGTCACGGTAATGCCGCCCTTGGACGGGGGAGGCGGGTACTGGATCAGCCTGGTGGAAAATGTTCAAACAAGCTCCTCATAGAAAATGTAACTTCAGCTTCCAAAAATACAATCCTATGCACTAATCATGGCATATCAATATTGACTTACAAATTAAGTCTAAATTTCACTGCCTGTATGGAAACTTCAACAACTTGATGGAAAGTTAGTGGTATGGAAACCACTCAGAAGAGCCAGGGAACTGGTTCCAACTGCTGAGCTTATGGCTTAATCATTGCTTAATCATTGCTTTCAAATATGAAATTAAAGGTGAAACATGTCATTTCTGTGACTCTAGTGGCACCAAAGAGGATTGCAAAAATAATGGCAAGTATAACAACAAGTTTCCTGTCTTCCATTGTGCAAAAAGTCAATCAATATTTATGAATATGTATGAATGTCTGGTTAACACAAACCGAATACATGGTCAAGTTTTGTTGTACAAAATAAAATACATCAGTATTACCACATTATAATTTTTCTAAAGCTTTTACTTGTCTTGAAAATGGCGGTTGCTAACAAGTGGCTAAATGGCACTACAAAGGTTGTCGGGGACATTGAACGTCATCATGATAAACAGGTTAGGTTAGAACTCATCTATCATCTAGAACTTATCTCAATTTGGGGTTCTTGGCATGAAACATCAAATCCAGTACCTGCGTGGTGAGCTCTGTTGCCGGCTGTGGCTCCGGAGGGGTCTTCTAACTGTTGGCTCTCTTAGCCAGCTGCTGGTCCCACTCGTGTTCTCCTGCTGGGGAAATGTGAACTATGTCAGACTGGAATCTAAACATTTAAAGATATCGAACCAGCAGCCTGTGGTTGGAGTGTCCAAACCTATCGACCTTCTCATTCATTGGCTACGGTTTCTTTTTGAGTGTGAAATTACATTGGATTTCATTGAAAAGAGGACTGTAAATACAGGCTGGAAAAATGTCAAGAGAGAAAACATGATGGATTCAAAGTGCCAGTAGACTTGAGGGTGATATGGGTTCATAAGAAGGAAAATGAAAAGTGAGAAGAGCAACGCCATGTGCTGCCTGTTTAGGGCAGATAGTCAGGCTCCATCTCTGTTGAACGCTGAGCCAGCTCGTAAAATGCAAGAAAAGAAAGAAAGGAGAACGAGTCAGAGGTGGCCTACTTCCATTGCTGCCAGCTGGCACCTTCAAAACCAAAAAAGAATTAAACTTGTCACGCCCCAAGAGTCCTGACGCCCACATGCAGATGTGGCCCCAAAAAAGGCCCATATACAATATGTACTAAAGTTGTGAGACCCCCAAAATGCAGTGGCCATGAGCCCCCACCCACATCATAAATCCTCTGGAGAGAGTGATACAACGGCCACTTCAACAGAACCCGAGATGGGGGAACTGCTCAGCTACTATCCATAAAAGCAGCCAAGTTTCCTTCTTCGCTCCATATCTACATACCAGCACAGCCTCCATGGACCATGGCTAACCTCACTCCTGCTCTTATATTGGGCTGCATAATTCCACTGGTGCCCCTATCACGCCTGAACTCAAATTCCAGCCAATATCTGGCCAACCCTTTGAATGCTGTAAGAGGAAGCAATGGAGAGGGTCAAATTAATGGATGGAAGTATAGATGGACAAATTAAGGGATAAATAGACAAAGCAACAAAAGATGGTTGGATAGATGGACAAATGAATGGATACACAGACAAAGGATGGATGGATGGATGCTCGCTCAATGGAACGAAGGATGGATGCATAGATGCTCAAAGGAATGAAGGATGGATGGATGGATGCTCAAAGGAACGAAGGATGGATGTATGGATGGATAAATTAAGGTATAGGTAAACAAAGAAATAAAGGATGGATGGATGAAAGGACAAATAAATAGATAGACACAGGAATGAAGGACGGACGGACGGATGGATGGATGGATGAATAAACAGACAAAAGAATGGATTTAAGATGAAAAAACGAATAGATGAAAGAAATGAATAAACTGAGGGACTGCTGAATGGACTGAAAAAAGAAATGGATGGATGATGGATAAACAAAAGAATGGATAGATAAAGAAATTGGATGGATGGATGGATGGACAAAACAATGAATGATGAAACAAACTGATGAATGGATGAAAGGATGAAAGATAATGGATTGGACAGAAAAAGGAATAGATGGATGGACTGATGGGTGAAAGGACAGAAAGACGGACAAAAGAATGAATGGATGGATGGATGGATGGGCAAAAGAATAGATAAAAGGACAGATGATAAAAGAAACTAAAGAATAGATGAAAGATGAAAGCAACTTAAGAATAGATCAAAGGATGAAAAAACTGAAGGATGGATGGACAGAAAAACAATTAGTTGGAAGGACAGACAGATGGACACAAGAATGGATGGATGGACAGACAAAAGGATGGAAAGACGTATGGATGCACAAAGGAATGGATGGACGAACAATGAACTTAATGGATGGACAATGAAATCAGTGGGTGGATGGAATAGATTAGATGAATAGACGACCAACAAAGAAATACATGGATGGATGGAAAGACAGACAGATGAACTGACCTTTGCTGTGTCCTGTCCAGTGTCCTTCATGTTTTGTCCCAGCAGGGACAGGAGATGTTCGCCCCGTGGGTGGCAATGAAGCCGGTTCAGCCCGTCCGGCCAGGACAGGGAGTTACTCAAATCGCCCTGACCATATCGCAGGCCAATAACGTCCATGAGAGACGTCAACAGAGCTGCCTGAAGATCGTCCAACCGGCCACTCAACACCAGCAGGATGAAAGGACAGGCCTGTCCTGGTAAAAGAATAGAAAAATAGAAACCATATTCTTCATTTCTTTTTATTAATTTAGTTTATTCTATTTGTTTATCTGCAGCATTGAATTTGGATCAGATGTTTGAAGTTCCATCCAGAATGCTCACTGGGTGGCCAAAATTAATAAAATAAAAAAATAAAATAAAAAAGAGCTTTCCTCCTTGCTAGAATGCCAAGCACATGAGCAACAGACTGAATGATTTAATCTTTTAATGGCGACTGCTCCAATCACACACACACACACACACACACACACACGCACACACACACACACACACCTGTTTGCGGTTCACACACACTGCAGGCAATGCCTTAATACTTACTGATGACGGCTCGTCACATGAGCTCCGAGTGCTGTGATAACCGCATGGTGCCATTAAAACTGGTTCACCATGCCAGCAGCATTCTCATTACAGAGATCAAAGGGGTGTGTGTATGTGTGTGTACTAAGTAGGGCTTGATAAGTTTGTCTGTACAAACTGAATATGAGGTGACAAACTATGGCCAATGAGCAAATACAGTTAAATATTTAATTCACAGTTTTGAGAAGCAAGATTTTGGACCGGTTTGGACCATTTACCATCGTTTATTATCATTATTATATATATATATATATATAATATTTTTTTTTCTTTTTCTGCAGAGTAAAACAGCTCACTAGTCAAGTAGGGCTATACAATTTTTTTTTTTGGGGGGGGGTTGACTGATAAATATTGTGATTTTACATTTACATTTAGTAATTTAGCAGATGCTTTTATCCAAAGTAACTTACAAACGAATATTTTATTAGCCAAACAAATGCAAAGTTTCCACCAAGAAAAAATAGTTCAAGCAAGAGTACAGTGCCAACCGCTGTTGCCTGGATGAGCCTGTGTTATTAGATTTTACCTTCAGACATCCCTAGTAAAAACAAAACTAAGAAAAAAGTAATAAACAAGAAATTAGTAAATGAAGTTAATGTGATTCATATCAAATAACAAAAAAAAAAAAAAAAAAAACACCTAATAAAAACAAAAAACAAAACTAAAAAATAAAATAATTTGATCACTGAAAGAAACACTCAAAAAGAACTGAATCAACAATAAAAAACAAATTAACCACCAAGATGATAATCAAAGTCACTGCCATTGCTAGTCTAGAAACAAACAGAGAAATTACTTTCTTCTTTCAGATGAATACAATCGTAGTTACATTGAAAAAATGTCCTGGCTCTTCCAAACTTTATAATTGAAGTGAATGAGGATCGAGAGAAGCCCAAAAAAAGTGGATTGATCCATCATAAAAGTGCTCCACGTGGCTCAGGGGAGTTAATAAAGGCTTTATGAATTGAATCGATGCGTTTGTGTAAGAAAAATAGGCACATATGGTCACCCTACCTATAGTTAGTGTCCCGAGTATGAACAGGCCTTTAGAATGTGCATGCTAATTGCTAATGGTTAATGCTAACCAATTACCAAGTAGCTACTTAGCCTCTGTTTTAACAAACTAGCATTGGTACAATCTGATATTTACCACTCATTTGCCATTCTGAAGTCCAAACATCACATCACACAAGTAAAATGAGTTTTAAACAGCAACTGACATTGACTTGACTAGACTAACTTTTAGATGCGCACTCGTAAATGTACGTCAGTGCTAATAGCTAACAGCCACAAATTTATCACAAAGGCTTGATAAAATGCTCTCTTTGGCTTCGTGGTTCTTGAAACAGGAAAGCCTCGTTTAAATGATTATCCCGAGTGTGAACTAACATTTTAGACATTCTGATATTTTAACGCCCTTTACCACGATCTAATGTCCTACAACATATTTTTCTTCAATTAACAATATCCTCATTCCATTCAGAAATATGTCACATTACGCAAGTAAAATGTGTTTTAAACAGCAACTGACCTTGACACTGATTAGCTTTTAGGCACACGCTAGCATATGTACGTCAGTGCTAATAGCTAACAGCCACAAATTTATCACAAAGGCTTGATAAAATGCTCTCTTTGGCTTCTGAAACAGGAAGGAGTTGTTTTAATGTCTCTCCAGTGGGTAGCTTAGACCCTAGAAAGATAAGAATAGAAAGGCACTTGTCTGAAACCCTCATAAGCATCTTATATACACACAGGTGCTCTATTGAACACATTCAGTAATACGGGGATGACTGAAGTCAGGCAAACAAGTTCTCTGCTCTTCCTCTGTCTCACACATATAAATAGATGGTTAATCTGAGCCGTCTTAGCGGTGAAACTAAGAGAGAGGAGGGAGAGACAGAGGGTCACAGACAGTTGAGGAGAGCTGTGACCTGGGACAAAACAGGGTGAAGGGTCAAAGAACTCTACAGTCTGCTGGACGCCCATCCAATGAGCCAATCGGGTGTAATTACACTTATTCACCACATGGAGCAGTACCACAGCAAAACATTGGATATTTTATAAATAAACTATGTATAAATTATCAGATTTGCTCACTGGGTGTCCAAATTTGATATCAATACCATACTAAATTGCTCTACTCCGTGCTAATGTGCACATGTTGTTCAACATAACGCAAAACACCTGTTTGAACGAGTCTAGTTTTTCACTGTTCTTCCTAGCATGAGCACCAGACTGAATAAATTAATCCTTTAATGGTCTCAACCACACACACACACACACACACACACACACACACACACACTAGAGTTAATTATTGTGTTAATGCTTTAACTTTCAGCAACTTACTGAGAGACTTCATAAAGAGAATTAAACCAAATTGACCACATTTAATTTTTTAATTAGTATTTTTCTGGCCTTATAAACTAAGATAATTAGATATGTATATATTAAATATATTATTACAATATTTTATGAAATAATTTTGTATTTACACTTATAATTTTTAAAACTAAAATGTAGTTTTTATTTTTAAATTGTTTTAAAAAAAATATTTTTTTTATTATATATAATAAGATATAAATATATTATTAAACAATTATTCAAGCTATTATTGAAATTTATTTACATTTGTAATTAATGCAACTAATGTTTTTATTTCAAAATTATTTTAACATTAGTTTTAATTCTGTATAATTACATGTGATATATTATTAAATATGTGTTTAAGTTTTTATATTTATTTTCAAATTATTTGAAAATCTAATTTTTTAATTTATATAAATATATAAATGTTATTTTAATTGATAATTATTAAATATATTATTAGCTATTATTAAAGGTATTAAATATTTTTTATTGACTAAAACTAAACATAGTTTTTTTTTTTTTTTTTTTTACTTTAAAATAAATTTTGTACAATTAATTGCACATATACATATGTGTGTGTGTGTGTGTGTGTGTGTGTGTGTGTGTACGCACATACACAATAATTTTATATTCACATTTGTATTATTTAGACTATATTTTTTCATTTATAACATTTATTATTTAATATGAATTTTAAAATTATTTGTAAATAATAGTTTTAGATAATTAGATGTAAATATATTTTTTAATAATTATTACATAAAATTAAATATAAAGCTAATTCTTGAGCCCTGAGATAACAGAACAACTCACAAAAATAAAATAGATTTATGTTCCAATTTAATGCTCAGGCGTCCTTCTAGGTTCTTTCTCCTTATTTCCAAATCCCCAATATTAATTGTAAAAAAAAAAAAAGGTTTTTAGTTGTAAATACCTTTCAGTGGTATAGAGATGCCTACATCTGTGATCTATAAAATAAAGAGAGAAGGAAAACATCACATTAAGACAAAAGACAAACATGGACAGGATAACAAAGTGCTGGCGATCTCTTAAACTGCTGACAACAAAGTCTGTCCACCACCAGATATTTAACAGATTGAAGATATAAAAGCGTAATTCTGCCACAGATGGAAAAGCAGAAAAGATCACAGTTCACAAAACAGTGGTCAATGAACCCAAACCAGAACAGAGGACGTTCCTGCTGGGATTTGTTCCGATAAAGACAACAAACGCTTGACACTTTCTCTCTGTTCCAAAAGTCTGTTTTCTTACTGCCTACATTTGCAGTTTTTTCTAAGGCAGCATCCTAACTGGAATCAACCTCATAAGAGTGATTTGGAATAGTCTACATAGACTGTAAATACTCACAATATATGACAGTAAGTGTGATAAATATCTGTATAGCATACACTATAATATAGATTGTAACACAGCATTCATTATCTTAATTAAAAGTCCTACCATTCATGTTTATCAATCTTGAAATACAACTTTTAAATGTTGAATTGTTTGTGTCAGACAATAACGACCTTAAAATGCAAAAAATGTGCATTTGTTAGTGTACAAAAGTTTAATTATATAATTAATATAAAAATTAAATAATGTGCAAAATGAATAAAGTAGAGTATTTACTATACATATTTAATATACACAATTATATTTATAATATCTTTATGTTATTTATTTACAACCTTGTTTTGACACAGAAACTTTTCACATTAAAAATATTTGTATTTTTGGCATTAAAACTTGGGGAGGGGGGCAATGTTACTTAAAGATTGTTTTTCACAATAATTGTACATGTATATTAAGAATATTTTAGTATAGCAAATATATATATATATATATATATATATATATATATATATATATATATATATATATATATATATATTTGCTATACTAAAATATTTCTTAATATACATGTATACAAATTTCAAAAAAGAGGCAGTCGCCGAGCTTTGGAACAGATATACTGACCTGTTGCTCACATTCACACGTTACGCACGCGTCCCTCTGGCTACACTCATTAAACTCTTAAATGAGCAGCCCCCTTCACAAAACAAGATCTATTGCTTAACGGCTTGTACAAAGAACAGACAAACACCTGAAATTAACACAGCGTTATGTGCTTTTGAAGCGTTGCTGGACAAACAGTGATAAGCTGTGCTGTACTCCGTGTCAAGGCCAGTTTAGGTTACAGCCGTTGTTGTTGTTCTAATAAACATGGCTTTCAGCCGCTCTGCAGTGTTTGAGGTTTAACTTTCGAAATTTTCTGGCAAACGAACTTATGTTGGTCTCTTAATCACATCTGCAGCTCGATGTCAGCTAGCTGTTGCTTTGTGGTTTGTAGCAGGAACGGCCAATTAAAATACTGGAATAGCAGATGTCCTTCATTATACCAACAACAACAAAAATCAAACTGCGTGATTGGCTGAATGAAAGAGCTGGAACCATGTGTTGGAAACACGGATCTGGAAGATGGAACCGAGAGGCCTAATCCAATGTGACCAGATACAAGAATTAATATCTTCAGACTGATGTAAAATGTAGTGGAGTCTGTGGCTACTACTGAACCTTTTTTATAATTGAATACAATTATAAATGATTTTATCAGCATTAGTCTCTCACCACAATGGTCCCGTTTGCCTGTGCCTCGACTGGGTCGTAATGAAGTCTGCTGAAGTCCAGTTCTATGATGGTAGGCACTTCTACTTTTGTCTTTGATCTTTCACCTCCTGCGTTTGTGTTTGGGCTCTTTTGGTTCCAGAGAAAAAAATTGATAAATGATTCATATATATACATATACACAAACATTTGGCCAGAAATATCCTTCAATCTTAAAAAGAAAAAACACAGAACAGAGGTGCACATTGTATTGGTTTAGGAAAATATTATTATTATTATTATTATTAGACTGATTTTTGGGACAAAACCTCAATATTTCCTGTTGATTTATTTATTTATTTTTAATTACCATATTTAATTAAAAGAAAAAAATATGAATTCATACTATTTTTATTTAATTAAAAATGTTTTTTTTTTTTTTATCATGGTTAATCTTGTAAATTTTACATTCTTCACATATTAAAGTCACTTCTTGTTTAAGAAAACTAAAAATGTACCACATTATTGAAATCACAAATTGACAACAATGCACAGGAAATGAAAAATGCAGTAATTCAATAATAAAACAACTTCACCCCCACTTTATGGACTTAATTTTCGCTCACCAAAATTGCATTTATTTGATCAAAAAACATCAACAACCATAATATTGTGAAATATCATTACACTGTTTTCTAGTTGAATATATTTTCAAGTGTAATTTATTCCTATGATATTAAAGCTGAATTTTCAGCATCATTACTCCAGTCTCCAGTGTCACATGATCCTTCAGAAATCATTCTAATATGCTGATTTTATGCTCAATAAATATTTCTTATTATCAATGTTGAAATCAGATTAATATTTTTGTGTAATTCATGAACATTTTTTTCAGCATTCTTTGATGAATATAAAGTTCAAAAGAACATTTATTATTTATAACATTATACATGTTTTTACTGTCACTTTTGATTAATTTCATGCATTAATAAAAATATTAATTTCTTAAAAAGAAAAAAAAAGCAGAATGTGTACCTGTTAATTTTACACTGTCAAAATACACTTATTTAAAACTGATAATATTATGTATTAATATTCAATATTTTTAATATTAAATTTTACTTTTTTGATTGTTTTCCTTGGACATAATGAAAACCAACAAAATCGGCTTTTCTTGAAATTACAAAACAGAAAAACGCAGCAGCCTTTCCTCTTTTCAGAAACAAGTTTCAGATTTGGTTTGCATACCAGGCTAAAGATGAACACACCAACTGATATTGACACACACCTGATGCGCACTGCTCTCCCAACCCTGTGATCAAGAGCAGAAAGACCTTTCTAGTTCAGAATTCAGCGCAAATCCAAAATGCTTCATTCCAAAGCTAGAAGCCTCTCGTACCGGGGTGCCATATTGCATTTGTTCTACTGTCACGAAAAACAATGCAAACTGAAGATGTGCCCAGCCTGGACAAGCAATACTAATGATTCTGACAAAGGAAATTCGTTGAAAGGGTTTGATGAATACTTGTAAACAAGGGTGAACTTAAAACTGCCCAGCCATACTGAACAAATCTAGACTTCAAAAGACAGATGTGCATGAAGATTAACATTTGTTTAGCATGGTTCTTTGGCAAAGTTTCAAAGCTTTTTCAAACGAACAGTTTCGAGACTGATTCTTGGGGACACAAAAGCTTTATTCAAATGACATGGGTATGGTTTTAATAATTATAAGGGCATTTGAAGATCAATCAAAGATGTAACAACTTTTCGATTCCACGGTGATTAGCTGATAAATATATATATACACAAACATAGATATATTACTATGCATTTTTAATGTGTTTAAATGTGTTTAAAACTCATCTAGTGTGACATTAAAGACATTCATAAAGTTGCAAAAGATTTGTTTCAAATAAATGCTGTTCTTTTGGACTTTCTATTCATCAAAGAATCCTGAAAATAAATGTAGCAAGATTTCCAAGAATATATTAATCAGCACAACTGTGTTTTTCAACTTTGATAATAATAATAATAATAATAATAATAATAATAATAATAATAATAATAATAACAATAATAAATGTTTCTTGAGCAGCAAATCAGCTTTTATAAAAAAAGTTAAAAAAAAAGCCAAAAACCACACAATACTTATTTTATCATATCTACAGCTGCAAAATTCTTAAAATATTTTAATAATCATGGTTTATCTTATAATATTTACATTCTCAATGTTAATGTATTCAGTTTACCCACTCTTTGAGGATTAATTTAACTTAAATATGAACTTAATGTCATACATTTTTGCCACTTTCCTGTGAATTAGTGTTTTGCCAGTGTTTAATTGTTAAGCTTCAATAATAAATGTCACCTTTAATGACTTTTGTTTAGGATCTTGTTTGGTTTGCTTTAAATAAATGATTCATAAAATAAACACGTGAGTGAGTGGATAACCACAAACAGCATTAAACATTTATCATTTGTAATTTGACTTGGATGAAAGCATTCGCTTAATAAATAAATGTATATGTTTATGACATGTAGTCAATAGGGGCATATTTTTGAAATCTACACCCATTCTTTATCCGTTACCTGAGCGTCCCTGATCCCCTCAGAGATCCACTGCTCTTGCAAACTTCCAGACACGTCATTCATCTCTTCGGCTCCTTCATCATCGCTGGACAGCACGACTGAAGGGGAGAGAGACAGATGTGTGTTGACCAATCAGAACTATCCATTAAAACACCTTTGTACAAAAGGTTAGATGTTCTTCTATGGAAGCACACAGAATATTCTTTGGAACAAAAATCATCAGGTTGTGCTTGATAATATAATTTGAGATGAACTTTTTTTATATTAAATTAGGAACAAATGAAGAATAGAAGCATTTTCAGCAGTGGTTTCAGACCATACCACACATGTCTAAACGTTCTGGAGGAAAAACAAACTTCAGGCCTTCTAGATAAACTTCTGATGCTACATTTTCCAATGAGGTAAACGCGAGTCTTGACAGATGTTTGCTTCAGTAAACAGTCTGTATGTGTATTTGAAAAGTTCACATGATTAACATCATTGCGGGTCAAATGGTCGTTTCGACATTGTGTTCTTACAGTGCAATATTATGTTTCTAATAATGACATCATCCGATTTTTCTTGCATTTGGCGATTGATGAGTGTTAATTTTGGTCCATGTATTTATCTTTTTCACTTCTTTTCTGCAGCAGAAGCTTCTATTTGGCTTGGTCCCATAATGGGCTTTGAGAGAGAAGCAGGGACATGGGTAATCCTCTCTGTTTCTTCATCCTTCACCTCCTTCCCTTCCTCTTCCTGTCCACCAATCCATCAGAAAACAATAACAAATTCAAAGCTGTCCATCTGTTTTTGCTACATTAAAAATGGTTGGAATTGGATGGATTGCAAACCAAGCGGAAGTTGGTTAACTATTCGAATTGCTCTGTTCAAATCTTCTTTGTCAGATCATCACTACAGGGAAAAAAAATACAATGAATGGGAACTGAAGCTTTCAGGGATGGAAAAAGAAGGAAAAATACCATAAAAGTAGTGTTCCGAAGCCATACTTCTGTTGTTGTTAACTTCTGTTTTTTATCAGAAAAAAAAAGAATGAAATTTGAATGAATCATTCTTTTGAGCCAGATCTTTTCAATGAATCAATTCATCTGGTTCACCAAACCAGCCTAAATGAACTCACTGACCTAATGATCCAGACTGGAACAGAAGATTATCAGTGAAGAACAAAGTTTCGGCCTGTCCTATAACTTCAGAAGATAACGTGAATGTGTGTACATCTATGGGTGTACTATTCCTTTAACAGTAACCATAATGGAAGATAAGCTGATGAACAAGTCCCAGCTGATAATGAGGAGGAGGATGGTACATCTGTGTTCCTTTCAAGCAGGCAGAGGAGTAATGGGCTTTACCCAGAGCTTGAGGTCAGGATTGCAGTAATCTAGATTGTGAGAGTGAATGCTGCTATTCTGCACACCACACACTTAGACATTAATCTTTATAAGGACATCGTTCATCCAATGACAGCTCAGAACCTACACCACCTCCATAACAACGAGAGTGACATGTATCATGGAAAAGGCTGCTATTTGTCAGATGAGTGCATTCGGTTTCACTCTCTTTTTACGTTCACACTCAGTTTCCATTTCTTTATCCAGATTTCACTTCGTCCACTGGTGAAAGTTTACCATTTTATTTAGGGATGTACAATATATCAGTACCATAACAGTTACTTGAAAAAAGTTTTTTTTTTTTTTTTTTTTTTTTTACCTGTTGGGTTAATTCGGTTTTACTCTCTTTTTACATTTACACTCAGTTTGCATTTTTAACCAAAATTCCACTTTGTCCATTGTTGTAAGTTTATGGTTTAATTTAAGGATGCACAATGTCTCTTCTTTTTTTACATGTTGGGTTCATTCAGTTTCACTCTCTTTTTATGTTCACATTCAATCTGCATTTCTCAATCGAGTTTCCACTTTGTCCATTACTGAGAGTTCTTGATTTAATTTAGGGATGCACTATGTATCTGTACCATATTGGTTATCAGAATTATTATTATTTTTTTTTACCTGTTGGGTTAATTCAGTTTCACTCTCTATTATTGTTTACACTCAATCCGCATTTCTTAATCCAGATTTTAGTTTTTTATTAAGCGGTATATAACGTTCTCGTAAATGTATTTGTGACTGCTCATTTCCTCTATTTAAACATATTGATTACCTCTGCTGTCATCTAACAGTGACTTAGGGTGCTTTCACACTAGCACTTTTGGTGCGCACTCGGGTTCGACTGACATCAGAGTTCGGATGATATGAACTCGGTATTCCGAACTCGCATGCACACCCGCAAACCGTACCAGAGTCTGCTTAAAAAGGGTGGTCTGGGGTACGGTTCAAGTGATCTCCAGTATGGTTCACTGCTGATGTGAATGTTATTGTACCAAATCGTGAAACTGAACCACTATTAATGACGTATTATTCAATAAAAATGTGTGTTTGTGTGAGTTTCAGAGTGTCAGAGTTCTTCAGAGCATTTGCAGTGCAGTAAATGTCAAAATCTGGTTGACTGGAGTTATCTTGACCTTCTGACCATTTCCAAGAACAAGATTTGGTGCCTCTGCCAATCAGTTCTTTTAAGAAATAAGTCTTCCATTAAAGACAAAGGCAGCACGTTCCCTTTTTTAAGCATTTATGGGGTAAAAGTTGGCATACACAGCATATAAAAGATGTTAAACGCAATACCCACCTCCCTGGAGGGTAAGAACTTTTAAATAAGGCAAGTTTGCACTCAAAGCAACGTTTGAGAAGTGGTGGAAAGAATAATAATAAAGAAAGAAAAAGACAGTCACACATACTCGCTTCTGTGGAGCTGGGCTTGGATTTCTTGTAAGTCTTACAGAAAACCTGGGGCATCCTCCTCAACCTGTTGTTGTAAAAAGACCCAAAAGGGTCTTTGCTCTTGGCCTCTGGAGGTGAAGTCAGCAGGTCTTTTCTAACAGGCACAGAGATGGCAGCTCTTTCTCCAGAGGCCCTCATATGTCTAGCTGGAGCTTCCTGAAGAGAGCGGCCTGAACGGAGGCTGGGTTCATGATTGGAAGGTTTGGAAACAGATTTTTTATTCAACACAGTTCTATTTTTGTTTTTTGCTTGCTGCGATCTGAAGTCAGAAGGCACAAGAACAAAGAGGTTACAGATAACCCTAGTTGAGTGAGACAACACCCTGTCCAAAACTGGCAAAGGTCCAGTTCTTTAATATTAATTAGTTAACATAATCAAACACTTCAGAAAAGCTACAAAGCAACCCTAGGAATAAAGTAATTAATATTTATGACCTAAAACATAGTTGGAATCTTACATTTTCTAACTGAGTGCCAACGTCAGTATGATTAAATTAATATGTACTAATCGTATTATGGTAACTATGGATGCTCTAGGGTGGTCACAGTACAACATAACACTTAATTAATATTTAAGAGTCAAAAATGTACCATAGTAAGATTTAAATCAGTATGTCCAAATTAATGACTACGAATCATACTATGGTGAAACTTCAGCTAAAAAATATGAATTAGATAGCATGGCTGGAAGCTCCAGGGCTATAATAAAGCAACATCAGACTCAATTACCATTATGGTATATATATATATATATATATATATATATATATATATATATATATATATATATATATATATATATTATTACCCATATACTTGAACTTTAAATGACGGACCTGAACACCTCCTCACCTTAGAGACGTCACAAACAGAACCTGTGGACTGTAATTTGCTGTCTGTCTGCGCATCGTGTGCCATGTCCTCCAAAGTGGACGACCTCTGTGTCTCTTTCACCTGAGAATGGCCTTGTGTCCCTTCTGTTTCTTCTTCCTCATGGAAAAGCCCACACGTCTCCAGTTCCCCCGGATCCAGGCCTAAAAAGATGGAATGATGGAGAACTTGGTGAAATAGAAATAAAAAAAAATAAAATACTCTGGGATTTTACAAGCAGCACATTAACCTTCTCTTAACAACTGTTTTTTTTTCTCTTTACACAGTCCCCAGTATATATAAAACGGCCTTAATGACCAACTATCATCCCTCCACCTTGGTGGAGGTCACATCAGCCATGAAACGGGGCTAAATCGCCCAATTCCCCAGAGATGTGGAACTAGACAGAGTATAAGAGAGAAAGCCAATGAGAAAGAGATCAGCAGGACCATTTTAACAGATCCATAAAGTTAAGCATTTGTTTATTTATCATCGATCCGAAGCCAGGAAAACTCTGATGCCGTCCAATATTATGTAGAGCAGGGAGTGAAGGAGGGTCAAAGGAAAGGAGACAGCTGCGAGATGTTAAACATACTGCCTGAAGCACAACGGAGGGAAAAAGCTGAGAGACAAAGCTGATCATTAAAGTATTTAGAGATGCAGAAACTTGGTAAAGCCCAAAAATGGGGCATTTTCCCTCATTAGCTTCTTGATCATCTACAGCAGATATCTCAGCCAAAGTTTACAGTTTACTTTCTGAATTACACAGGAATAGTCATGCTACTGTATATTGTGTATCTGATGCTCTTTTGGGTCTCCATCTGAAACAAATAAACATATATGCTATAAAACCCACTAGATCATACCCAAATCTCCTGCTCTGGAGCACATGCACTAACCGCCATACCATAGTTCAGATTCTCACCTGTTATTTCCTGTGAAGTCTCTCCCTGCGGTGGCAGTTTGACATTGGGCTCTGAAACCGGGTGTCTCGGACAACTTATTGGGTGTCCTGTTCACATGAACAGGGCAGGTTTTGATCGGTTGTTTGTTCATTTTAAAACTGAATACTCCACGTGCAGCTCCTTTGGGAATGTTATCTGAGCAGGTGTGTGTGTGTGAGTCTGGTGAAAGATCCCCTCGGTCAGCGCTGAGAGACAATACACAAAACACAAATACAAAAAATAAAATGTGCCGTTATGCAACTGTTAATGATGTTTTCTATCTAAATGTGGCTCAGATCATTGTTACAATATAAATCTAATTTTTTTTTCCTGTTTTATCATATGCTAGGATAAAAAAAAATGCAAGTCTGGCTGCTCAAAAGATACACAATTTAATACTTAGGGTTAGGAATTTGTTTTAAAAAAACTAAGATTTGTTAATGTTTTGAAAGAAGTCTCTTATGCTCATCAAGTCTGTATTTATTTTATCAAAAATACAGTAAAAAAACCAGTACTATTATGAAATTTTATTTCAATTAAAAATAACTGTTTTTTATTTGAATATATTTTAAAATGTAATTTATTTCTGTGATAGTAAAGCTGAATTTTCAGCATCATTACTCCAGTCTTCAGTGTCATATGATCCTTCAGAAATCAGTCTAATATACTGATTTGCTGCTCAGGAACCATTTATTCTTATTTATTTATTTATTTTTGTGGAAACACTACCATACAAGGAGGTATTAAAAATGCAAGGATGCATTAAATTCATTAAAAGTGACACTAAAGACATTTATAACGTTACAAACTTTTTATAATTCAAATAAATGCTCTTTCTATTCTTTTTCTATTCATCACAATCTTGAAAAAAAAAAAAAAACTTTTTCACAAAAATATTAAGCAGCAATTTTCAACATTAATAATAAGGACCGTTATTAATAATTGAGCATCAATAATAATTGAGCCAGCATATTAAAATCATTTCTTAAGGATCATGTGACAGTGAAGACTGGAGTGATGATGCTAAAAATTCAGCTTTGAACAAAGCAATAAATTACATCTTAAAATATATTCAAATAGAAAACAGTTATTTTAAATTGTAAAAATATTTCACAATTTTAATGTAATAGACTCGTTTCAAAAACATTATAAAAACAAAAAAACATAACTACTAGTGTTACAGTGAAGCTGGTCTTAGCACACACCACTTACAAAGTGAACAAACAGCTCCATCTAGTGACAGTTTCCAAACTGTCAAAGCATCTGATTCACTCCTCTGACCGTCTTTTAACAGCATAGTTCTATTAGAACTGCTTTTATGAGGCGTTCTTCCATTAAGAGTGACTGAACCCCACTGCCTCTGTGGGACAAGAAAGATTTGAGTTGCTTTATATAGAAAGAGTGTAATGGGACAGATTATATGGACATTTGTGTATTAGTGTAGATCAGGGGTCTCCAGACCTGGTCCTGGAACCAGCTAATAATAGAAACATCCGGGCAGGTGTGTTGAGTCTAGTTGGAGCTGAACTCTGCAGGACACTGGCCCTCCAGGACCGAGTTTAGAGACCCCTGGTGTAGATGATGCCATCATTACCTTGTATGAGTTACTGTCCTGCAGTCGAGACAGAGGAGACAACATGTCAAGACTGCATGAACCTGACGGCTGCTTCTTTTGGGGGATTCTGAACGGGACTGCCATCTACAACACACATTATATTAGTTAGGATATTCAAATTATATCATATTTGTTAAACATTTTACCTTCACACTAGAATCAGCTTAATATACTACATCAAGCAGTTTTTTTTTTTAATCTTTTTATAATTTGATTAAACTAAAGAGGTTTATGAAGGTGATACAGACTTTTTATACTTAAGAACATTTAAGGAATAAATGGAAGGATTTTTCTGCAAAAAATAATAATTAAGGTGAATTAATTACTTTTCTCAAAATGTAAGAAGCATACAATGGAAGGATTTCCAAGGAAAAAAACAAAAATTTTACATATTCCACTAAAATTGGAATAATTACGTACTGTTCCTGCAAAACAAAATGTATAGGAAACAAACAAAGTGAGTGTTTTCCAAGATTTTACTAAAATAAAGTAAAAAATAATAAATAAAATAAAAATTCTTTCACTGACTGTACCTGCAAAAACATTTGAGAGCAGCATTTAATGTATTTTTTTTTTTTTTTGCAGTGAGAGCAGCATTTAATGTCAAGACTTTATGAATTTAAGACCTTTTTAATGTCATAAATATTACAAAATTATGCCAATAACTACAATTGATCAAAATAAAACAGACTTAAGTTTCACTACTGCAAAACATAATTGTATTTTACTTAATCAAATGAAATTTTTTTAAAATAAAATATTGTGGTTTTCATTAAATTTCAGCTACAATTTACCACATAATCTTTAAAAAGAGTGATCAAAATAAAACAGATACTGGCTTAAGATTTTAAAAATTAAAGAAACTTATAAGCATTTAAAATTTTCCAAGCAGCTCTGGTTGGGAATAGAAACCATAATATTATTCTCTGCAACAATTTACTAGACTTCATCTGTAAGCAGCAGTTACCAAAGCTTAAAAAAAGATAGTGTTCTAAGCGTCCTAAAAAAGCTCATTTCATTAAGGGTGTTGTTTTTTAAGGCTGTTGTTGTTGTCATCAAACCTGCTACAGTCTCTGCTGCACTCCACCGTTGCCCGAGCTACAGATCTGCTAGAAATAATAATTACATAAAGGCCATCTACATTGTGACAGTCACTCAGTTTAAACATTCAGCATTGTCTGAGCACTCGCTCTACGAATCTGAGCTGATTTCAGCTGGGCTATACTTACAACACCAACAGAACATCAAACAGTGCACTAAGAAGTGAGATCATTCTGGTCAACAGAACATCAAACAGTGCACTAAGAAGTGAGCATCCCTCTTTCTGTTGATGTGCGACGCTCTTCCCAGTTCTTCTTCTTCGTCTGCAGTTACAGCCCCATTGCATTTGATCAAAGCACGTGATCAAAATAAGTAAATACTGAGAAATAATAAAGCATTGTTTGTTTATCAGTTTTTTATGTAATGGAATAACATGCAAACAAATCTGAAGATTATACTAAACGCTTAATGACACCTCCCAAACTGTGTTATGATCTATATGACCTTATTATTTTTATTGTGAGTATTAGGCTTATCTTTATTGCTGATCACTGTTGCCATGATATTGTAATATTTACCATTATATAATTAGAGGAGTGTAGAAAAGTTTATGAAAGTGTCACTCCACAATACAATAGCGAAATATATAAATATGTATAGTATTTTTATGTTACATTAATAAGTGTCTAGCACACTTTCCCAAGGAAAGGATATGGACCAGAAGACATTTCAGTTACTAAATGATATTTAGACAGACTTAAAGAAGTTGAAGATCTATAATTGTGCTCGTAATATTTTAGTTATTTTGCCTTTAATGTAAATAAACAATATACTGAACAAAAAATTGGAAAATGGAAACCTTTAACCTACAAACATTCATTCATAACAATAAAATAAAATAAAAAAAATATATATATATTTAAAATATATTATAAATTATATTAAATATTCATGTTAATGTTTTGAACGAAATGTTAATATTAATATTAATAATAACATTAAGATCCATGTAAAAAGCAGCACTGTCTAAAATGTTTCATACACCCATATCAATAATAACACATAAACATAGGTGGAAATAGGTTAGTGTTAGTGGTTTATTGTTTAATTTGTGTGAACGTGTTTGCAGTATGTAGCCTATGTTTTGTTTTGTTTTTAGATGAAGGTAAGCACCTACACGAAAATTGTTGAAATAATGCAAATAACAAACCCACTAGCATTAAATACAAAACTTATACTGTAGCCTACTTATGCTTTTAATCAAACTTTGTATTATTTATTTTACACAATATTAATAAAACAGATCTGAACTGCGCATGTCAGTCGGGTGCTATCCAGTCCATCACGCAAATGAAGGACGAGCTTCACTGTTATATTTAAGCTGAAATTCCCGCTGAATTTCTCCAGTAACTATCCGTTTATATTAATATAAATTTGTCCATCATGCTCAAAAGGTACGTTGTGTGAAAACTGTCGTCGTCCAGTAGACATCTTTATTCTCTGGCCTTCAGCTAACGTTACAGCTGCTGTTACAGGTCCCGCGTTAGCTAAGCTTCAGTCTATATATATCTACATTTACGACGAGAGCGAGTCCTAATATGGTTAGGAACAGAAAATTGTAATTGCCAATGAATTCGTTGGAAAATAGTCCGGTTGGTTGCGCAGTAAGGTCCCCATTAGCTTTTATTTCTAATAACTAGCTTGCCAGGCTAACGTTATTTGAACAAAAACACAACTCGTTCATTCAGAACTCGTAAAAAAAAAATAAAAAAAAATGCATGAAAGCAAATCGAATGTTATTGCATATATTTATGCCTACTCTGTATACTATTATATAGTTTATGGGTTTGTATTATATCTAACGTCAGACCGCACCTGCTGTAGGTAATTCATTCAAAAGGTTAATTCATCTTATTATTTATGTAATTATGTTACATAAAGCAAGAATCTGTTTATAAAAAGATTTATAATAATCCAAATATGCCATTGTCCATTAGTGAAAATGTAATGTAGGCTATATAAATGTCCAGCTTATTTAAAGCAACCCAGACTTTCTTCACTAAACATGTATCTTCACACTTATACAAAAGCCGTCTGTCAACATAAACTTCACTGCTATAGGTTTCATCACCCGCTTTTGTCATCATAAATACGTTTTGTTGACCTCTGTGTCGCTGCAGTGCCTGTTGTTGAAGTCTGTCAGTCCCTCAGGAAGAGCTAGTACCCTGAGGCATGTCTTTAATGTTGGGAATAGTAGTTCCTCACAGTTTATTGCGTCTGTGTGACAGTTTTGTGTTTGTTTTATTGCAGTGTGTTGCCCGTCTGTTTCTGTATACTACTTTTGAATGAAGGTAAGCGGGAAAAAAATACAGATATTCATTTGAATCAACTTTCAAGTCAGCATCGACTGTCTTTGCTTTTGTTTCAGCATCTATGCAGGACATAGTTCAGGGTTTTGTCGGAGATTTTGCACTTTTCCCGTGCCATCCTGAGACCGGGCAAGTAAAAGTCCACACTGCACACTGGAGATATAACGACAACAAAAATGTTTACGACATACTAAATGGCCAAGGGACGACGAAGGAGCAGGACGCCGAGTACAAGGGGAGAACTGAAACGTTCCCTGCAGAGTATTCGAAAGGCAACTTCTCCCTCAGGCTTGGGAATCTGCAGAAAAGTGATGAAGGGTCGTACTGCTGCTTCATCCCTGAGTTTGATCACAACAAATGCATGGATCTTCAAGTCACAGGTGTGATGAAAGGACTATAACTTGCTCCTAATAATCAATGATTGGTATTTAAGTGTGTGTTTCTTTTAAATGGTGAAATATTTTACACAGTAAGCTGTTCATAGGTTGATGTAGTGAATGTAAACACTGGTTTGCAAGTAGTCCTGCACATCATTTCTGCCTCGACCAATGGTGTGGGTTTGGGGCGGGGCTACCTGTAATAGGCCGTTTAGTGAAGAAGTGGACTATGACCTAGAAATTTAAAACAGCATGTTTTGAACAGACTCAGAAATAAAACAAAAAAAATAAAAAAATCCCAAAACAAAATGATTCTCAAAAACACAACAAATCTCTAAATAAACATAAAAACACACTAGCTTGACAAATAAAATAACAAATTCTAAAACAAAACAACAAATCTGACAAATTAATAATAATAATAAAAATAATAATAATAATAATGCAAAAACAAACAAACAAACAGATTATACAACCAAATAACAAACCTGGCATAATTTTAAAACAAAATAACAGATTACAGAGCCAAGTTTCAAATTCAAATAAAACAAAATAAATCTGCCGAAATACATTTTAATACACAATAACTTGTCTGACAAACAATATACATTCTAAAACAAAAAAACAAATCTGGCTAAATTAATTTTAATACAAAATAAACAGTCTGACAAGCAAAATAACTAATTCTAAAACAAATCTAATTAACAAAATAACTAATTCTAAAACAAATCTAATTAACAAAATAACAGATTCTAAAAAAAAGAAGAAAATAATTCTGACTATGAATTAATTTTTAGTCTGAAAAATAACATAACTGAAAAAAAAAGAAATAACAGATTATGAAGAAACAAATCTGGCAAACAAAATTTACATACTGTAAACAATCGAAACTAAATCTGAAATCCGAATGTGAAATCATTGAGTAACAACTCAAAACACAGTTGTCTGGGTGGAAGACAGAAGGAGTGTAGCGGTTTGAATGTTTGGGAAACCTGTTTGGAAACAAATGATTATTCTTGCTCTTTCGTTTGATATCATTTGTTGTACAGAAATTACACACTTCACATGTAGAGCTTGAGTGCTTTTGCTGAGTGTGTACTAGCCTACATGCTACTCTTTTTCATTCTTCTTTCATTGTTGTTATGTTTTAGAGAAACCAAGAGAAATCCAAGAGAAGCAAGACTCAGATGGTGGAGTTGAAAGCACAGCAGAGAGGATTGTATCTCTGTTAATTCCTCTCTTCTCTGCTACTGTTCTGCTCTGTGTGTGAGTGGTGACTGTATATAGTTCTGCATTGTGCACTTTAATTATAGTGAGCCTTGACGTGCGCGATATTACTTTATTCTCCACAGTAGACTGCAGTGCTTTGGGTTTAGCATCTTGATATAATCTATGACAAACATTTGGACACACACACGATTACATATCATGCCTGTTATAATCAGGGTAGATGCCATAAGTAAAGTCTGTTCACTGGACTCTACTGAAGTGGATTCGGACTTTGGATTTGGTCTTTCAGCTTGCAAAACATTGCAAGAACATTTACAGTGAACCAAAGCAATAAATGTAAAAATGACATTAATTAAGAAGCAATCTCTTTTCCATTCAGATAAAAGAAATAGATTAAAATATGGCATCTACCCTGACAGGCTCTATAACTTGTGTTTGATTAAATTCTGAGTTGAATTGTTTACTAGTTACTATTTACTGTTTACTATTTGCAACTATTTACTAGTTGTAATTACTTCTCCTGCCTTTGGCAGATTAGATCCACTAAACTGTTTGCACTAGCTTTATGCATGTATTTATTTATTTATTTATTTAAAGTAATTGTATTATTTATGTTTGTTTTAATTTAATTTATTTGACCCTTTTAATTTATTTTATTTCATCTGTTGAATTTGACTTGTTCAAGAACTGTTAACATTGTTGTGTAAAAGTGTTATGCAGCCTGAAATAGTGCAAATAAATTTGTTCTGTTTGCTGTTTGAAGAAAATTGCATTACTTTTGTCTACCAAGCAAGTCAAAAAAAAAAGAAAAAAAGACTTGTTGGGAAAGAATTGTACACACCAAATAAAAAAAAAAAGTGAAAGTGAAAGTGACGTGACATACAGCCAAGTATTGTGACCCATACTCAGAATGCGTGCTCTGCATTTAACCCATCCAAAGTGCACACACACCATGAACACACACCCAGAGCAGTGAAAGAACCTGACCCACATGTAAAGCATGTGTTCAATTTGTGACATTTAGGGGTGGGTTAATCTAAAATCGACTATATCATAATACTAGACTTATGTCTAGATGGTACTTCCATATGATTTGCATCTATTGTTATAGTGTAGGAGTTTTGTTAATATTACATTTATCCAGAAAATTAATGTAAAAGTTTGCATCTATCAGTTTGTTCCAGAACTGTCTGATAATAGGGGGTTACTGAGACAAAGTGAGCTCAGCTGGTCATGTGATCTCAGCATGGCAACTCCCATTATTCATTTTGCACTGAAAATCGGCCATTGGTTACTATATAATTGGTCATTTTAAAGAACATCGTGGTAAGCTTTTCCATAAACATCTACCTAAATGCAACATTAGTAAAATGAAACCTAGACATAGGAAGAGATTTAGATGTTTATTGGATTGTTTGACATTATTATAGATGACAAATGACACTGACATACACGCACAATTGTGCCATTTAAATACGTAAAATGCTAAATGTATGTTATTTAATTGAAGTGTCCTGGGAATACTGGTCACACAATTCAAACTCGAAAACAATAAAGACTACACTCAAAAAAATATTTAGGGCCAATTCTTAAGATTTATGTAGTTCAATTGCATATAAAATGTACATCCATTTTGATTACATATTTTTAAATTAAACAAACTAATAAACTTTATGTGATGCAAATTTGCCAGCCTTACAGTATGTAAATGAAACAAGTAAGTAATGAGATTTATGTAATAGTAACAATAAATCCAATTTGATTTAAATGCATGTGATTAGTGTAACCTGCTTAAAAATAGCCCTGAACTTAAAACAACAGGACAAAAAAATAATTGATGACTAAAAATAACTATTTCATGACTCTAGACATTGTAAAGACAGTGGCATAATACGGTGACATAATACATTTTTAACCATATCACGCTGACGCTTTTAGGTATATACAGCGAGCTCTGGTGGTTTAAGTGGTAACGTCCCGGGCTGCATTTCCCAAAAGCATCTTAAGCCTAGATCGATTGTAGAACTATTGTCATCATCTTGCTTACGATGCTTTTGGGAAAGGCAGCCCTGAAGAGTTTTGCAAATAATAGCCTATACTGTAAATGCCCAAATGACAATAAAGCTATGATTATGCTATGTGAGACGATTTTTTAATGGAAATAGAGGATGAATTTAACAATAAATTCCCTATCCTATATAATATACCCTAACCTATATAATAAAAAATACTAGAATTATACATTAATAATTCGCTAGTTTCATTTGTAAATGAAAACAACACTCATTTATTGTCACGTACGGGCGTAAATGCAATAAAGTCAAAACTTTATTGGCATAATTGTCATGCATTTACAGAATTTGCAAAATATATGGTAGCATATACTAGCATTACACAGAATGTTAATTAGGTAAGCAATACACGAGTTGAAAGGGGAAATAAGCATACTAATAAATATTAAAATATAGCCCTAATTAATATAAACAAAATCACAATACTCAAATTACAGGTACTTTAAAACTGAATTTAAGTACTGTAACTGAGAAAAGAAAAATGCGTCCAAATTTGGATGATTGTCAGTAACAAGCATTGCCTTGATGCATAAATTATGATGACAAAAATCAGAATGACGAACACAAAAACAATCAATAATACATAAACTGACTTCCAGAATTTTTAATCGTAACCAAAGTTTTACACACCTTTGACACAAAGTTCAGTGTGCTTCACACACAGAATTTTTAATCGTAACCAAAGTTTTACACACCTTTGACACAAAGTTCAGTGTGCTTCTCATTTTGAAATGGTCCTGTGATAATACAGGTGTACTTCCCCGCATGAGTTTTTTTTAATGTTGTTGATTTTGAGGCAGAAGTTGCCTTTCTTATACTCATCAGGGAACATTTCAACTCTGTTATTGTATTCTGGAGCTTGGTCTTCAGCTGTTCTGTTGCCTCCAATTATATCGATCACAATTTTGCTGTTATTGTACCGCCAGTGTACATTAACATCTTTAATTCTGTCCTGAAGCTCGCTGTGATGGATAAAACATGGCAAGAGTACTGAGCCTCCAACAAAACCCTCAACGGAGGATGCAGGAACAGAGAAAGACTCTAACAAAAAAAAAAAAGAAAGAAAGAAAAAAGTTTTTACATATTACATGTCATGAAATGTCAATTAAAATGCAGTTTGATTTCTCACCTGCGAAATGCAGCAGAAACACAGAAATTAGGAAGATGCACCAGCTGTGGAAACAGAAGATAAAAAACATCAACGGCTTGCTAAACTACTTTAAATCTATTCTATTATTAACAACGACTTTCTATACTAATGTCTTTGTATTTTAATGAAAATTTGATCAGCAGCAAAAGATAAAAGAACTTTAAAACAGAACAATTACACAACAAAAACAACCTAACAGGTGACCTTGTCTAACATTAGTAACAAACATGAGCCTGTTACTTTATATCTACAATTTTCAGAATTAATGAGAAATTAGAAATAAAGATCTTTGTGGAAAAAAACAAGATCAAATTTATTTGACCTATACCCTGCATGACCTTAAGAGATCATTCTCTCTCGGGCCTGCTTAGACCAAACAAACAAACTAAATCAATCATTTTTTTTTTTTTTTTTTTAAGAAAACTGGTATACAGATCTAATTTGGCATATATAATAATCTCATATTTATCTGTAATGGATATAAATAATGCTACTTTTAAGAGAACAAAGTTATATTTTACAAACATTATAGCAATTAGCTTCCGTGCTTCACAAGAACACATGGCCTTGACGACATGAAATATTTATACCTCAAAATTTACTAAAAAATACCTGTGTCCCATACTAATAGTAACTACTCAAATTAAAATGTAAAAACATAATCTAAAAGTAAAAACATATAAACAAACAAATCCGCGTCTGGCTCATCACCCCAACACGGCATTTCTTATTTTATATTATCATTATTATTATTACGGAACTTGAATGACAGCACATGCGCATGCCATCACGGCATTTCTTATTTTATATTATCATTATTATTATTATTATTATTATTATTTCATGCCTTTAGGTTTGTGACCGGTATTATTGAATAATATTGAGCAAATGGAATAAAGTTGGATCTGACAAAACATTTACACACCTTTGAGAAAAAGCTGTAGGTCCCGTCCTTAATTAATGGAAACCGAACACATCCCTCTTGATGCTTGAGTTGATTTTGAAAGGGAAATATTGTTTGTTTCAGTGTAAGCTTAGGTTGATTTTGTAATCAGTTTCATGTAGTCCTTTTCCTCAGGTGAAATCTTGCCTTAAAATTCCATATTGTTTTTCTTTCTTTCTTTCTTTCTTTCTTTCTTTCTTTCTTTCTTTTTCAAAAAGCATCATAAGAATTTAAAACTTCCAGTTTAGAAGTGTCCAGTATTGTTCTTCAAGTTCCTCATTGTGACCTGCGAAGATTTAAAATAATTATGAGAAAATTAAACAACAAAATAAAGTACTTAATACTTTATTGCCTTTAAAAATATTTAACGCCAGCATAAAGAAAGATGACAGCAACAGAAATACAAACAGAAGATGCTAAATAAATTGCTGCTCACGGTATCAACAGCGAGATACAACTTACTTTAAGGTAATTTACTTTTTTTTTTTTTTTTGCCACAGTCTAAAAAGACTAGCTTCAAAGTGGCATGCCTCTTCCGTTCTCATCTTCTCTGTGTTAAAGAGATATTTACTCCTGCTGTGGGTCTGAGAGACTGTACAGGTGATGAGGAAACACAAAGCTTGTTCTGGGAGGAGCAGAATCCACATGACAACGGCTAATAATAATAACATGAATGCCAAGCCATGTGAGTTATACATAAGTACAGATTCTTGTTTTGAAAAACCAATTTATTGGAAGGGGGTACTGTGTTATCTGTCATTGGTGTTATGATCCAAATGTAAGAACTGGATGAATATGAAAGAGGAACTACTGTCCTTTATTTTAAAAACAAGCTTTAAATCAATTGTAACAGGCCTAAGGATCTTCAAAACAACAGAGAAACTTTAAGACTTCCGTAAGGGAAACCGACTCTGATAGCACATGTTTGCTCATGTGCAAATCTTCTATAGGATGTTTCCTATCAGATGTCAAATAGACGTTTAGAATATGTCTTTAAGATGTATTTAATATAAAACTGACATTTTAAAGACGTCTATCAGATGTTTGTACGCTTTGAAGCGATCTTTAACAGACATCTTGCAGACGTATGTGTGCTATCTGCGGATATTTACTGCATAAGAACTCAAAGCTGAAAAGCCAGCTGCAGTTAAGTAAACAAACTGCTTTAAATATGATGTCAAAGACAGGGAAATGCAAAGCAGAGAATTGCAAAACATGTCACTTGTCCCAGCCAGGCTTTGCACCAGAAGTTTCCAGTGTCTTTCCGCATTGATAGTAAAAATTACACTCAATATAATCATAGTAAATCATAACACATTTGATGTATTATAAGTATTTATGTAGAGCAGGATCTTGGAACTAGTAATTTGAGTGAATTTGAGCATATCAATATTTGGTTTCGAAATTCGAATCAGTGAGATCAGAGTGCATATCAATCTACCAAACCAAGACACATGATTTCATTGAAGGAGGCTTCATTGCCTCATGCTGTGCGGAACATTTTAAATATCGGTGGTTGGACAGGTTGATCTAAAAGGGGTCATATGACGATGCTAAAAAGAACATCATTTTGTGTATTTGCTGTAATGCAATGTGTTTTTGTGGTTTAAGGTTCAAAAACACATTATTTTCTAGATAATGTACATTATTGTTTTTCCTCTATGCCCCGCCTTCTGAAACGATTTGATTTTTACAAAGCTCATCGATCTGAAAAGCGAGGTGTGCTCTGATTGGCCAGCTATCCTGTGCGTTGTGATTGGCCGAATACCTCAAGCGTGTGACGGAAATGTTATGCCACTTGCCATACTCTGATGCAGTGTGTCCCGGAGCAACGAGACAAAACCAATAAAACACATTACAAATTAGGCATTTGTAGCATCCAGTGGGGACATAATTATTGATATTAATGACTTATACTGTCTTTTTACACGTTGCGTTGCATATTGCGCCTCGTAAACATAAAACCATGTCTGTATTTGTGATCAGAGAAACGACAAACAACAAGCACTACCCTACATGGCTCAAAAATCGTGTTTGCATCATCAGTTGCAAATTCTTTAAATATGAAAATGTACTTACAGGCTGTGAGTCAGAAGCTCCAGACTGTCCTTGCAAAGTTGGAATTGCCTCACTTTATAGAAACAGACACCGGCTACTCTCACAGGAAACAGTCCTCATCCTCCGTAAAATCCGCTTCACACATCTGAATATCTGGTTTGAACTGTTCTGGAACAGTGTTGTAAATACAACTTAACCACTGATTTCTGAATATTGTAGAGGTCCTGAACTTTAGATTTGGTGGCAGGCTTCGCTCTGAAGGGTTCAGATTCTGAGCTATCACCAGGCAAACCTCACTGAGGTTTGAACCCCCCAACGCAAAGACGTAGTAAGTTCGGTTCTAAGATCCTTCAGGGAGTGCACTCACTCTCAACTTTTGGTCTTCTATGATCAACTGATTGTCACTTTAGTGGATACGCTCGTCTCGGATGGTGGACGTTATATTTCAAGAATGGTCAGGAATGCTGTTCTGTGGTAAGATAACTGGTGAGGATAAAACTAGAAATCAATGTATACTTGACATGACGTTGAATAACTCCATTAGAAGAAGAAATAATGCTCGAGTTACTATCCCCCCAACAAAATGAAGTAGCTACACAGGAAGCTAGGCAAGCATGGTCTCCTTTAACGTAAGCATTGAGGGACTAAACAATTATAATGTGCTCGCATGAAAAGCATTATCACACTATTGTTAAATGAGCGATTTAAGAATAATTACAAATGTAGCTACGCCAACCTGCAGCCCTAGAGAAATAGTGTGAAGAATGAATAGGATAAATAGCTGTGTTAATGTGGACCCTCTTGAAATCAAACTATAGCAGTTGAATGAAGTCACATGTAGCCAGTGAAACGTCCATGTCATCAAAGTCCCTTCTTGGCGAGTTCATGCAAATCAATCCTTGCACTGTCTCTTAGATAAGCAGCTCAGCTCCTTTATCCATGAACAGGGAAACATCAATCCACAAAGGTTATCACCAAGTCTCTGACTAAACGTTGTCAGTAAAATCACCAAAAAATCTGACAATGACTGTCTCATAATGGTTTTTAAACATAAGAATCACAAAATTGCATTTTCTCAGAAAATATGCAACTTATTGCTACATAACGACTTTCAGAACCTTAACAACTTTTCCAAGTGCCTAGCGACAACGTCATCTAGAGATATTTAGCGACTCAAACAGCCTTAGCTAACTGAAAATAGCTTATCACATGATTCCACACTACTTAGAAATCAAACTGTGCTTAAGCAATGTTACGTTTCCAATGACACCAGAGTATTAAGCATATTGACGATAACCAAATGACTGCAACAGTATTTTTCTAATAAGAAACATAAGCTTGTTCAACAGCATATTTGCTAAAACACAGCCGGCCTTAACAATGAGAATGTTTCTGATGATGAACATAAAATCCTGGTAAACAGTATAGGTTCCAAATAGTGCCTAATATCTTTTAAACAACAGCAGTTTCCAAACAAGCTATGGTCAACAAGATCAGACTATAGCTACAGTGTGTACTGAACAAATAAGCTTAGCAACAAGCATGTTGCCAATATCTGATAACTTCAGTATGAGTATGAAAAAAAACTTGGCTTAGCTTCATGAAGACACGTCCGGATGAATGGAGAGTGAAGTATATCCACATCTGTTGAGGATGCTTGATCTTCTTGATGTTGTAGGTTACAACTCGATGCAGGGAGGGCCGATCTCGACTGAACTGTCCTTCCAAATCAAGCCGCATATACTGGTCGATGTGGTGAAACGTGTGTTAAAAAACACGACCTGAATCTGAAGCGAAAACTGTATGGTCAACATCCTTAAATCCATTTGAAAACTGTCCTGAGTGTTGAGCTCCATTCATCGCTCAAACTAGATTTGTGTCCTCTTTTGTAAGGTCAAACAAAGTAGTTTTCCCATCACTGCAGAACACAAGATCCAGGGGGCGTGGTTGGATCTACATCTAGGGGGTGGAGATTGGTAGGTTTAAGGGTGGAGAAGGGTGGGTTTAGGGATCAGGAGGTGGAGATGGGTAGGATTAGGTATTTGTAAGGTGGGAGGAGCTGGATCTGGATCCAACCACGCCCCCTGGATCTTGTGTTCTGCAGTGAGGACCATCTCGAACATTTGGGCGGTGTAATGCAAATCTTCCCACATCGTGATGTAGAGATGTGGGGGCGTGTTAGAACGAGCCATTTTAGGAGGGCGTGGTTGACTCTTAACTTTTATAAAGAATATCTCTTTGGTTTTGAGACTTTAGTCTTTGCACCAAGAGCTTGTAACACTTCAAAGAGAAAGGAACAATTTTAATCGCATCATATGACCCCTTTAAGTGAACCCATAAAGCAGTATTTAAAGTATAATACTAATAATTGTAACTGATCTCAATTCAGGTTTATCATTTAAGGTGATAAAAGTTGTAACTTTCGATTAAGTTCTTAAAAATATACTGTTATATTGTTGGTACACAAAATAAGTGTTACAAATTAATAAAATACTATATAATACAGATAATCCATATAATTTTATAACATAAAAATTCTAATTAGAAAATCCAATATATATATACAGGTCCTTCTCAAAATATTAGCATATTGTGAAAAAGTTCATTATTTTCCATAATGTAATGATAAAAATTAAACTTCATATTTTAGATTCATTGCACACCAACTGAAATATTTCAGGTCTTTTATTGTTTTAATACTGATGATTTTGGCATACAGCTCATGAAAACCCAAAATTCCTATCTCAAAAAATTAGCATATCATGAAAAGGTTCTCTAAACAAGCTATTAACCTAATCATCTGAATCAACTAATTAACTCTAAACACCTGCAAAAGATTCCTGAGGCTTTTAAAAACTCCCAGCCTGGTTCATTACTCAAAACCGCAATCATGGGTAAGACTGCCGACCTGACTGCTGTCCAGAAGGCCATCATTGACACCCTCAAGTGAGAGGGTAAGATACAGAAAGAAATTTCTGAACGAATAGGCTGTTCCCAGAGTGCTGTATCAAGGCACCTCAGTGGGAAGTCTGTGGGAAGGAAAAAGTGTGGCAAAAAACGCTGCACAACGAGAAGAGGTGACCGGACCCTGAGGAAGATTGTGGAGAAGGACCGATTCCAGACCTTGGGGGACCTGCGGAAGCAGTGGACTGAGTCTGGAGTAGAAACATCCAGAGCCACTGTGCACAGGCATGTGCTTTTGAACCAGAAACAGCGGCAGAAGCGCCTGACCTGGGCTACAGAGAAGCAGCACTGGACTGTTGCTCAGTGGTCCAAAGTACTTTTTTTTTTCGGATGAAAGCAAATTTTGCATGTCATTCGGAAATCAAGGTGCCAGAGTCTGGAGGAAGACTGGGGAGAAGGAAATGCCAAAATGCCTGAAGTCCAGTGTCAAGTACCCACAGTCAGTGATGGTCTGGGGTGCCATGTCAGCTGCTGGTGTGGGTCCACTGTGTTTTATCAAGGGCAGGGTCAATGCAGCTAGCTATCAGGAGATTTTGGAGCACTTCATGCTTCCATCTGCTGAAAAGCTTTATGGAGATGAAGATTTCGTTTTTCAGCACGACCTGGCACCTGCTCACAGTGCCAAAACCACTGGTAAATGGTTTACTGACCATGGTATTACTGTGCTCAATTGGCCTGCCAACTCTCCTGACCTGAACCCCATAGAGAATCTGTGGGATATTGTGAAGAGAAAGTTGAGAGACGCAAGACCCAACACTCTGGATGAGCTTAAGGCCGCTATCGAAGCATCCTGGGCCTCCATAACACCTCAGGAGTGCCACAGGCTGATTGCCTCCATGCCACGCCGCATTGAAGCAGTCATTTCTGCAAAAGGATTCCCGACCAAGTATTGAGTGCATAACTGAACATAATTATTTGAAGGTTGACTTTTTTTGTATTAAAAAAACACTTTTCTTTTATTGGTCGGATGAAATATGCTAATTTTTTGAGATAGGAATTTTGGGTTTTCATGAGCTGTATGCCAAAATCATCAGTATTAAAACAATAAAAGACCTGAAATATTTCAGTTGGTGTGCAATGAATCTAAAATATATGAAAGTTTAATTTTTATCATTACATTATGGAAAATAATGAACTTTTTCACAATATGCTAATTTTTTGAGAAGGACCTGTATGTATGTGTGTGTGTATATATGTGTGTATATATATATGTATAATATAATATATATATATATATATATATATATAAATATATGTATATGTATGTGTGTGTGTGTGTGTGTGTGTGTGTATATATATATATATATATATATATATATATATATATTTGCATTATTTACATATTGCAGTTACCTGCTTTAACCAGCAGATATCCTCAGCGTGCAGTGTTTTGAGCACCTCTTCGAAACTGAATGTTTTGCGAAGAGAGTGGTTCATTTGATTTTGACGTTTCCAGTCACTCACTAGACAGTGAGATGTGACTGTGGAAAGGTCTACCCACCATGAATGTTTCTAGGAGGCAGTTTACTTGGTATCTACCTGTATCAGGACGTGAAACTCAGCCAGTTCTGCACTGCGGGCAAGCCAGCCGCGCTTTGAAAAAGCGCTGCCGGTGGATAAATATCAGATGGATAGGTTTGTCTGTATGGTGTAGCTGCTCATTTGAATAAACTACAGCTCATCTGAGAGGAACTAGACAGCTCTTGTTCACATTAAAAGATTTCCGGTTGCTTTGTCACAATATATCACTGTCAGTGTTTATCTGACAAGCAGTCAGTCATTTACAAGACGAAACTCCCGACCCTCCTTTTGGAAAGTGTCAAAAACGGTATTTAGTGGACTTCTACTTTCTGGAAAGGCATCTGCTAGTTTCATCAAGGTTAGAGTTTAATGAAGAGAAACAGAAAGAGAGAGAAGTGTGTAAGGCTCAGTTCCTGTGGTTATAGACAATGGAAACAGCACATGATACATTTGGCACAACATCATGTCCGTTGTTTTTCCACGTCAGTCTATTCAGTGGTGTAACCTATAACTTAAATAAAGGATTTTTGTGATTCATGTAATTTTTTAATATAAAACATTATATTTAATGATCATTAGAATCTCTCAATTTCATTTGTCTCATTTCGTTTGGATATTCTTTGGTAAAGAGTTTTATTTATTATTATTATAAATAAAACTAATAATAAAACTTAATAGGTCAGTGGTATTTTGTTCAACTCTACAGTGGCAATATCAACCTTAAGCTACAGGCAATATTTCACACTATTTTTGTACTGTAACTTAACTAAGGCTATAGATAATAATGATGAACTTACTGTTAAAGGAATAGTGCCCCCCCCCCCCCCCCCCCCCCCCCCAATAAAAAAGAAAAAACCTCATCCATTCAAAATGTAGATGAGTTTGTTTCTTCATCTGAATAGATTTGGAGAAATTTAGCATTTCATCACTCAGCAGTGGATCCTCTGCAGTGAATGGGTGCTGTCAGAACGAGAGTCCAAACAACTGATAAAATCATCACACACCACTCCAGTCCATCAATTAATGTCTTGTGAAATAAAAACTGCATATTTGACATCGTCAAGACGTTTGTAACTTCAAACCATTTTTTTTTCTGACTAAAATACGAGTCCTCTGTCCATAATATTGCTTTCTCCAC
Source organism: Cyprinus carpio (assembly GCF_018340385.1). Classification (NCBI taxonomy): domain Eukaryota; kingdom Metazoa; phylum Chordata; class Actinopteri; order Cypriniformes; family Cyprinidae; genus Cyprinus; species Cyprinus carpio. The sequence goes on along the minus strand of NC_056593.1, from coordinate 14,678,119 downwards.
AATAAGAGTATCCAATGGTGAGCAAGTGATGTAATGCTAAATTTCTCTAAATCTGTTCTGTTGTAGAAACAAACTCATCTACATCTTGAATGGCCGTTTGAATTTTTGGGTGAACTGTTCCTTTAAAATCAGGTATGGTTTTGTGAGCTGACTTCCTTTCAGTGGGTGGTAGAGAATCATCCTCTGAGTTTCAAAGCTCTGAATTACAGTTCCATCTTAAAGCCTTCTTGAAAGCATCCAGATTTCATCATCTCAATGTATTTTAATGTCGGAAATGACACAAAGATCATCCAGCATCTAATCTGTAAGTATTTTATCGAGTAACTTAAATTATTGTTTAACAAGTATACCATGTCCTATTTTTTTGTATTTTTTTTTTTTTTATCTTGCAGGTCTTCTAGTATGGTGTCAAGCTGTAGAAACATTAACAGAACTAACAAATTTGGGACAAAATGTGTCCATAAACTGTGATCTTGAAGAAAAAGAGATTTATTGGATGCTGCTACAACTACCAAATCGTCCAGTTATGATATTGCGGTTGTTTTCAACTTCGCCAACTCCTTTTTACTACGATGCAAGTTTCAAAGCCAAATATTCAGTGCAACCTAAACATCATCTATTTATAAACAATGTCACCCTTGATGAGTTAGGCATTTATTACTGCATGACCACAGAGGCACCTCCAAGATTCAGCAACGGCACCAGACTTCACATCACTGGTGAGTGAGCATTCAGTGATCAGGCCATATGGATGTTCAATGCTTTGAATCCAGTACTGTTTTTTACAGAACCAACTAAATTACCTGAGTGCCAGAATCACACTGTGGTGAAGTTTGTTGAGCAGAAACATACAGTGGTGAATTTTACCGACCAAATTCAGAGACCATGGATGATTATTGTTATCTTATCTGGTCTGATACATGGTGTTCTGGTCTTTGTGGTCATTGGTAAGTTCTGTTCTTTAATATCATTTAAATTAATTGAATCTATCTGTAAAATATGACCATGATTCTCTTCTCTTATAGGTGTGTGTTGCTACTCTGGAGAAAAATTAAAAAGACAAGAAGAAGATTTAGAGGAGACTCAGTTCATGCCTCTGGAAAAACTTCAAGAGACAAAGATGATGGTAAATAATGCAAAACCATCTCTTTTTGGTTTACATTGATTTAATTATTGATTACTTTAAAGATTACTTTACTCTTTATCATAAACCAGATGGAGATGCATAACATACATTTGTAAATGCTGTTGCTCTTTCAGTATACTGAGGTGGTCTTTTCCTTGGCGTGTGAAGAGTTTGAACAAAACTGGTGCTTTACTCCTGCAGCACAAATCATAGACCGCAAAGCTTGTTCCTGACCTTTTACCAGCGGGGTGCTTATACTTTTGTTTTAAATATAACATTTCAGTACATATGTTTGCTTTCTTAATTAATAAAAAAAAAAAAAAAAATAGACATCACAAATGAACTTTTCTCTCTCTCTCTTTTTTAATAAACAATGCAATCATTCACCTAGTTGATGATGGCTAGCCAAATGCCTCTTTGCAGATCAAATGTAGGCAGTGTGGTTGGCCTTGGGCAGACAAGCTCGGTAAAGCTTTTCACACATGGTCACCTGATCACCAGTGAACTGCAAAGCCAGGTGGTTTAACCTTTCACAGTATGCAGCTTTTTTGTTTTGTAGATATATAGATAGTAATATATAGATATATATTTAGAAATGTAAACAATCATGTAGAAACAAAAATAATCATTCTATCAAATCGTTTAAAACCCCACTGACTTGCACTGACATTCTTTTTCCATTTGAGTTTAGGAAAATCATGTCATGGTGATATGTCGAAAGCAGATGGGAACCACCTGTCTAGACAAAGACGACACCACATGAGTCATTTTTTCTCAAGTGTCCAACTCAGTGGAACTGACACTTTACTTGAGCTAAACCACACTGCAAACACTTCTGCGAAGAGTCAAAGGTTTTCATGCACAGATTTAATGTTGATTTTCTTTTAGACGATGCAATAAACTTTCACTTCATGTGAACACAAACAAGCAAACACAAATGTGAAGATTTTTTTTTAATATTTTTCCATAGCGTATGAAATTACATTTAAAAATCAAAGAAATGAAGCTGCTAAATTTCCATGTTGCTGTCCTTCACATAACAAAGCCTCACCTCCTACAGGAAGTCAGACTGAACTCTAACCACATTTTGTATGTCAAGAGCCAACTAAAAATGCTACAGCAGTACACTCTAAATATATTTCAGTACATATATGTTTTGCCCATTTTATTAAACTTCTTACAAAGTGTAATCTTCTAATTCATCTATTTTCTAAACCGCTGAGCCCAGTCTCATGAAAATGCGTATAAATAGTACTCCAAATAAAAACAAAAACTTGTGGTATTGATATGCAAAAATGGACTTTGGCGTGCATATGATACGCAGTTTTCGTGTGCATATATGCATTTTATTACCCATCTACCCTGTTGAAAAAAAACAGATACATAAAACACACATCAACCATCTACAAAAAAAAAAAAAAACAGCATATGTTGGTTGGGTATGTTTTGACGCTGGGATGCTGGTTTATGCTGCTCCTTTGCTGGTGGGTTTATGCTTTGTGGTTTTGCTGGTTTATGCTGGTTATGCTGGTCCTTTTGCTGGTTTATGCTGGTCCTTTATGCTGGTTTATGCTGGTTTATGCTGGTGCTTTTTTTGCTGCTGGGTTTATGCTGGTCCTTTGCGGTTTATGATGGTCCTTTGCTGGTTTATGCTGGTCATGTGCTGGCAAAGGTTTATGCTGGGGGGGTCCTTAGCTGGTTTATGCCAGCATAAATGCTGGTCCAGCAAAAAAGGACCAGCATAAACCAGCAAAAAGACCAGCAAAGGCCAACATAAACCAATTTCCTTGCTGTACTTAAAGGAAAAACAAGCCTGTCAGTATGTTCCTGCCTTAATTCTGTATCACAAGTGTTCTTTGGTCACATGTGTTTTCCAATATTAAATGCATTTTGTATTCTTTATGTATTGTTTCATGTTTGCAGAATCAAATTATTCATCAACATTATCAAATGTGATTCATTAATTTCTGGTAGCACATCATTTAAATTATGTCTGTGCACAAAACAAAATGTATATAATGTACACAAACATCAGATCAATTTTAATGTAGAATAAAATGGGAAGTCTCTTCAGGTGTCTTCATTTATTTTATTAACAAATTGTGAACTTCCATTCTAAAATCTTACACAATGTTACACGGGGAATAATTTAAAATACAACTTCTTTATCAGAACAAAACGAACAAATATTTCAGTAAAAGAAACAGTCTTAACCTGAATACCAAACCAACTATAACAACTAACCTAGCCCTAAAATCAGAAAGGATAAGTTGATCAAACGTTTTTAACGCATGCCTAGGGATGTTGTTCCAGGACCAAAAAGGATGTTGATCTAAAACATGTCCTACTTGGCAAAATCACATTCACCTCTATGTACACAATCCTCAGGGAAAGTCACAGAAGTGCTCTTAGCCAATCTGTATGTCAAACATACAGTGTGCACCACAGGAACTTTTTTTTTTTCTTTCATGTTTGCCAGTTATGTTTGCAAAAGTGTCTAAACATCACTAAAACAAGATAAGTTTACCAAAGAAGCAAAATAAGTTATACTATTTGAAGTCATTAGCAAATAGTTCCAAGCATAAACAACAGAATATAGTAAGGTTTGTGCTCAAAACTAGAACAATAAACAAAACTAATGAATTTTGACATTTCTGTCATAACAATTAAAACCATTTCCACTGCTCTACTAGACTCTTTCTGAGTTGTCTGTGCTTTTGTCTCTCTGTTGTGTGGCGCCCTCTACTGGACAAAACCTAAACCAACTCTTTGAGATCTACAGTGACCCCGCGAAAATATTTGGACGCTTGAGCAAAACTTAAACATTTCTTTGCATTATATAATAAATGATCAAACAACATGAAAGTTATCTTGAAGAAAGTGTTGACAGTAACAGCATCATTCAGTCAAACCTAATACAAATGTATAAAGAAAAATGCCAAGACCCAAAAACAAGCCAAAAACGTGTCCCTTCCCATTTCACAAATACTCAAATCTGCATAAAAGCAAATATTGAAATCAGATTCTGTCTTTTAGATGACCAACCTCTTTCTTCTCTTAATCTTGAGTTTTCTGATTCTGCCGATTCTTTCTCATGGACTCGATCCTTGAGCCTTCAAAGAGCCGTGCCATGAAGGCCAGACCTTCACGTTTAATATATGACTTTCCAGCAAAGGTGTAGAGAACAGGGTTTATGCAGCTGCTGATGAAGGTGACAGTGGAGCTAAAGCCTCGGAATGATAACCGGATTTGATTTAGTCTGAGAGGAAGAGGATAAATTAGTCACTTAACTTCAGTAGATACTAAATTATTTACTTCATACACACAATGAAAGAACTCTGAATATTATTTCTCAGTGTGTGTTCAGCTAAGTTCACCTGGCTTTTGCATGGGAATCTTCTGGGGAAAAAAGTCCCGGCAATCTGTTCAGGAAGGTCATAATCAACATTCTTAGATATGATAATCTCATTTTAAGGGATTACATGAAAATATTTATGTTAAGTTCAATCAGAAAAGATAAATCTCATTATTTCCCACTATCTTCTTTTTTATTTGAGTTGCACACACACCTCCAACATATTCATGATGTGGAAAGGAAGCCAGGTCAAGCCGAAGATGACGACGATCACCAGGATGAGTTTCTCACTTCGGATGTGCCGACGAAACCGCGTCCTGCGAATTCTGCACAGGATACACATGTAACTGCTAATGATCAGCCCATACGGCATCAAGAAACCCAGCACAATTTCCAAACAGTGCTGCAGTATCACCTAAAACAGAGTGAGATCATATATGACAGCCTGCAAATAATTAATAAGCATCCATCCACAATGCCCTTGCTTCCTCCAGATTTCTACTATATTAGGCCTATGTGTGTCTATTGCTGCAGCAGACATTAACATTGTGCCATTAACAATGATTTTTGTCTTTAGACTAGCAAAAGACCGTTTACCCTTGTGTCTATACCCTTCTATGACAACTTCCGCTCTGAAACACAGAAGCTAAAATAGGACCATAGCATCAGAAAGCTCAGTTGTGATGATACATTCAGTTGTAAAAATGCTTAAAACAGCAATATAGCATTTCGACACACTGCATTTCCAAAAATAGCTAGTTATTGGAAAAGCAGTCTGAGCTACTGTGGTATAAACATAGTTAAGTTAGTAGCATGCATACACTGAGTCACTATTCTTTTTATTTGTTACTAAATATTACTAATTTGTAAATGTTTATCTGGCAAACATAACTCACATGTCGTGGCTGTGGATGTTTACAAGAACACATTAAAAATGTTGGTTCTAGCTCACTCCTGAAAGTGGTGTAGAAAACAGGGTTGGGTACTGATATGCCGAGAGCAAAAATCCACAGTCCCACCAACACCCGAATAATCGCCCTCCGCTCTGTCAGGACACCAGCATGGTTCCACCACACCACAGCCACCATCCTGTGCAAACTCATTAGAGTTATCAAAAATATTGAAGCGTACATGTTGGCACTGCAGAGGTACAGCAGAATCTTGCACAGTGGCAGGGTAAAAATCCAGTTGCGTTTGAACCAATAAACAATGAAAAAAGGCATCAAAAGCATCACGAATCCATCTGCAAAGGCGAGGTTTAGGATCAGGAGGGTTGTGATGGAACGGTGACGGGTTCGAGCCAGGATACTCCAAATGATCAAGAGGTTTCCAGAAACACCAATGGGTAGAAAAAGGCAGAGGATCAGAGCCCCTGAAACTGATACAGCACTATTTCTCACGGCTGTGATATTGTTTGTCCCAGAGTCGGTGGTATTGGTGAGAAAGTGGACTGACATGGTATGAGATGGAGTGCGAGAGGAGAGTGGTTTCTTCTTAGAGAACAAGACTCGGTCTGAGAAACTCTCGACTCCAAAATGGCACCAGCAGAAACATCAATAAACACAGAACTATTTATTGTGCATTAGCACAGGCACACATTGATAGCCTTTCAGATGAGCTACCAAAATGATATTTTACCAAAGTGCAGAGCGGAGACTGCTTAATGTGATCGTTATCTCAGCTTGTTTCCTGTTCGACTAGACATGCCCATCATAGCAAACAAATTCAATGCCAGCCATCTGTCAAAGAGCCACTAACATGTTACACACAAGTGACTTGAACACATCTGTATCAGATGAGGGATATAAAAAAACATAAAAAATAACAGAGGAAGGGAAAGGAGTGGTATAATAGCTTCCTTACATTTTTTATAGCATTTGTGTGGATACTTGCACCGAAACCAAAGGTTAGTTTGGCCAGGACACCAAAGTCAAACATCTACTCTCCATGGGATTTTTTACAACCACACCCTGTCAGAAAAAGAAAAAAAAAAATGTGGAAAAATCGACACAAGCTTGTCACTGGGGTAGTAGGTGTTCCTCACAGGAACACCTTTGTACCTTTTCTACTCCTAAAGGGTGCATATTAGTAGTTTCTTTAGCTCAAACAGTAGAGCATGGTTCTAGCAACACCAAAGTCATAGGCCCCAGTGACATACAAAACATACAAAACAAAAAAGGCAGAGCAAGTAACTTTAGGGCATTCAAGTTCAATAACTATTTACTTTAGAATTACAGTGTGTATACTTGTTATACATAGGTTTATGAATACAGGTACAAAGTACACACTTGAGGAAATCATGTGTAATGAGAAGAACCAACTCCTATCACACTACCAGTGATCCACTTTAAATCAATCATTGCACAAACTACAAGAAGAAAAAAAAAAGTTCTTCTTTTTTTCACAAAGGTCTTCCTCAAATTTTACAAAGAAAAATGTACAACCCAAACATAGCAAAGAAAAGGTTCATGCAAAGAAGAAGAAGAAGACAATCTGTTATTTAAACTTGTTTGCTGCTGAACTGCAACATTGCCTGGAAAAGGTGTAATGGCTTCTTTACTTCCAAGTATGTTTTCACATGTAGGATTCATTCATTGCTTTACTTACTTTTGGGGTCGTCTGCAATGATGACTGACTGGTGACTGGTAAGTGTCTCACTGATGTCAGTGTGTTAATATGATTGACTTACAAGTCACAGATAAATCAAATTTTGCCTTGGTGCCTCCTGCTGGCCAACTGTCCCTATGAAACAAAGGGGATGGAGTCATCACACTGTCTGGTTTATTTTCCTTGGCTTTCTTGCTCAGTGGATTTGTTTCCTTTTTCTGCTGTTGATTCTGCAACAAAACAGTAAAGAAAAAAAAAATCACTGCACTGTGATAAAGACAACAGATCTGTCATTAATTTATATACAGCAGCATACAGACTGGAATATTATAGTTGGTAAAATACTCATTGTATTCAGAATTAATGAAATGTTTTTAATTAAAATCAGTATATATTAATCAACCAACCACCGCTGGTCTGAAGGACCAAGGTGGTGCCAATGGCTTGCAGAACCCAGCCGGAGCCTGTGGCTTGAAAGACAAAAGTCGAGCCGGAGCCAGCAAGGACAATAGGGCCTTTCGCACTGCTTTAGTTCCAGAACTAAATGTACAGTACTAAAGTACTGGGATGATTTTGAGCGAACTATTTCCCAGTACCATTTAAAGGGTTGCATTCGCGCTCACAGTGTGTAATAGGTAGTGACGTAAGCCGGTCGACAGCGACGTCATATGTGCGCGGCGTTCAACAACAAAAACTTGCAGAGCCCAATGGAGCCTGAAGGATTAAGAATTATGCTGGACCTGAGGGTGCAAGGAGCCAAGGCTGAGCTAATGGATCGACAGGCTGAGGTTGAGTCATAGGCATGAGGCTTGGAGTGGAGCTGGTGAATCTAACCACCTAGGCTGAGCTGAGGACCGGTAAATCCAAGGTGGATCCTGGGAGCTGGATGGACTGCAAGGGGGAGGGGAGAAGAAGGGGATAAACCGAGGAACTCGACAGAACCAGCAAGGATAAAGGAGTCTGAAGGCTGGATGAAACCAGTGGGGTGAAGGAGCTTTGAATGCCCGAAACAAGGTAACTTAAGACAGCCTCCATGGCTGAGATAACGAAAACTTGGAACAGCCTCTGCGGCCAAGAAAAGGAGGCTTAGGGACTGGACAGAACCAACTGGGTGACAGGCTCTGGCTACATTTTCAACACGGTCTCTCCCCTCATTGTCACGTATCGACGCTTGGTCATTGCCCTCTGGCGTCGACATCTGAGGCAGAAGTTAGTACCCCTTTGCGTCGCTTTTAAACGTAGAGGGCCATCCAATACACTTCAGTGTAAATCCCTCACCTTCGGATTCTGACGCGGGGGGTCAACCAACGAGAGTTATGGGTGCGCTGGAATGTTTCGGTTTTCATAGTCATAATCCAACCCGGTATCACGCCAAAAAGTGCAATAGACACGTTGGTCCACTCAAGAATACGTGTGAGTGTCACATTTTGCCTCCTCTAAACATGAAAATGACACATATGTATGAAGCTGTAGTTACTACTGGAGCACCAGCAGGGGCGATAATTTCCCAAATGCCAACAACTCCACACAGACCAAAGACAAGCGTTATAGTGCGTTAAAAGATGGATTTAGATGACTTCAAGATGCATAGAGGTAAGGTTTCCTCCCATCTCATAAAATAATAGATCGTCCCACATTTATAAATTAAATTATTAATTTGATATTTGCCTGTCATGGGATCATGTAAAAAAGCCTACACATTAACCATATTTTTACCATAGTAACTGTCGCTCAGCTATGTCATGTGTAGTCAATCCCTTATTAAAATTAACCATGGTTTTATTTCAGTAAAAGTGTAGTACCCAGTTCTTTTGTTTGTTTGTTTTTTTGGCCTATTGATTACCATTTGTATAACCAGAGTTTTACTACAAACACCATGGTTAAACTACGGTTCGCAAAACCCTGGTTAATTTGTGGTTACCATGGTTAAACTATAGCAACCATGGTTTTTTGGTTTAATTTGTAGCCATGGACGTGAAAAATAATAGTATAGTAATTTATAGCAAATACTAAAGTGTATTTGAACCATGCTACAGTAAAGTACCTGAATTAATTTGTTGTGGTAATTCTATAGTTTCTGTGATAATATAACCATTATAGTAATATAAACAAATTACTTTACCCAACACTATACTAAGTTTTCTACAACTATAGGGTATATTGTACTACAATACACTACAGTTTACTGTAGTAAAAGCTAAATAATACTACATTACTTATTATTAAGTTTATTAGTTCACTACAGTTAATACTACAGTATGCTGTAGCATTCATTAACAAAGTGTTGTGAATACACTTTACTATAGTGGTTCAAAAATACTATAGTATTTATTATAAATTACTATAGTATTTTTAATTTTCGTAAGGGATGCACAGTAACCACAACATATACCATGCTTCACCTCAAATGTAGTTTTACTGTGGTATTTGTACATATGGTAACCACATCACTTGTCATTTTACCTTAGTAAATGTACTGTCTACTCTTTGTATTGAAAGCACATTGTAACACAGCACTTACCATGGTTTTTACCACAGTGACTCTATTTTTATGTGGTATTTGTAGTTAAAGCATGAAATCACAGCACTTACTATGGGTTACCTCAGTAACCATAGTTTCACTGGGGTATTTGTAGTTAAACCACAGTAACAACAACAATTACCATGCTTTTACCACAGTAACTGTGTTTTTACTGTAAACTATTTGTAGAGCGGAGTAACCACAATGCTTGCCACGCCTTATCTTTTTGTGAAGTGATTGTAATTCCATATTTTTCTGTCTTGCAGTTACGTCAGATCACATACTCCACAACAACCTGTAATCCAGCAGCTCTTTTAAGAAGCCATCTCTTGTAAAAGTTCTCTCAGCTTTTTCAATTCTTTTCCCTTTCTTTACTATTTTTCCAAACTGTAATCCACGAATCATTCACACATAGTTTTGCTCTCTCTCTTTCTGTGGTTCATCATGGCCTCTTTTTAAAACTCAATCAAATTTTGACCAATTCTGTCAAAAAGCTGTTAAAATTAACAGGGAACTTGAACTTGAAGCTCAATGCTGATCCTGAAGACGCTGCCAAGGAGGCTGAACAGATCCTTCAAAGGGTCAATGTTGAACATTTAGTTTTAACAGATTAGGTTTAATGAACGTATCCTTTTTTTTATGCGCTAATAACTTTCCTTATAGTCTTTCCTCTCAAATATTTTGTTCACAGATTATTTTTAATACATTGTCTCAACATGTTTACATTTCTCTGTTTCAGTTGAAAGGGAAGACTAAAGGCAGGCCAGTCATGGGATTTGAATTTGGCCATATTGTGCATTTACAGGGAAGACTGAACGCTGTTAAGGCAAACCGTCCCAGTGGTACATCTGTAATGATCTGAGCACCTTGACTGAACTTTACTGCAGTTACATTTTGCACAGCATGTGATATTTCTTAAACTTTGGTTTACAGACCCCAGGGCCACATCAGGAAGAACCCCCAGAAAAAAAAAAAAAAAAACTCATGTTGAAGTAGTAATTCATACAATTGAACAAGTCAGCAAATTATGGGATCTTGTACAAGCACACTCATACAACATTATATGACTTTTACTCCTACCGCTGTCATTGGCCATTGCCTCAACTCTCATGCAGATTGTGCCCATTGTAAGTAGTCAGAGTGTTTATATCAAAGTTTATTTTAAGTCCATTGTGTCACGGTGTGACAAATGGCATGTGGAACTTATTCCCGCTGAAGCAGTGTTCCCTGTGGAACGCTTTGAGTGTAACCCTGTTCCAAGGCCTGTGTGTGCGTTTGTTGCTGTGACAACCCCAAATGACGGATTGGCAACAGGTGTGGGGGATTTACTCAGAGAGTTTGCGTGAGGCCTCATCAACAGTGGAGAGGATAAAAAGCAAGAGAGAGAGGTGGTCGGTGTGGTTTTTCTCCCTTGTGAAAAGTCGTTTTATTGGGTGGTAATAGTTACTGGAGGACGGGTGAATGAAGAGGAAAGTGTTGCTTTGATGAGGGATTCGAGGACAACAGAAGGAGAGTGAAATACCCTGTTTGCATTGGAGAGGAGCTAAGTAACTGAGAACTGAGTCTTGTAATTGCACACGTTTGACACTGAAGTGGATGTGGTTTAGAGTGTCTGGATCACGATCATAAATATGGATTGTATTGATTCATTACCGATCTCTTACCTCTCCCTCCTTTATAAATGGTGATGTGAACTCTGCCTGTGACTGTGAAGAAAAACATCTCAGAACATCCTCAGTGGCAGTGAGGATCGGGCCCCCCCTTCCCCTCGGACAGAAACCCGAATGTGAGTGCTGGCTTTAAATTGCACTTCGTGAAGTGAGTTTGCAGTGCCTAAAATTGATGTTTTCCCCCACATTATATGCTTGAAGTGGAATTGTCATGTGTAAGCTACATTCCTTTTTGCCATGCACTCTCCATGTGTTATGCGGGCTGACTGTCAATAGTAAGAGTTCGGTGACACTGATCTGTTCCAACTGTCTGGATGTTGAGGAATTATCATCTGGGATGTGAATTAACCCCTCTGTTGTGCTAATAGGAGAAGAGATGCCCTGTTGAAATATTTACTATCTGCCTCAGAAAAGCCCTGTGCAACCTGTTGACTTCAAGTCTGCTGTATCCCTGCCATTCAACTGTATGGTGAGAAATGTTCATTCCGTCCAATGCATGTGAACTGTATACTTGCCTGAAACATCCATTCTGTCTCAGTAGAAACCCTGCACAGCCTGCTGACGTCGAGTTTGCTGCATCCTTGTAGCCCACCTGTGCTGAGAGAGGTGACTGTCCTTAGTCACGAACGTGAGGCTGGCACGCTTTGTCTGGAATATCCACTCTGACGGTGTCAGGAGAAGCCACCTTACTGTAAGACCGTGCACCTGCCGTATACGTACTCTGCTGATATCATTCACCTCAAATTCCGTACCTGTGGAAGAAGGAAGGAAGGCTGGAATTACATACTTACCGGAGGAGAACTTACCGGACCCCTCACTTGCCAAACACATCCCCACCTCAAGGCTGTGTATCTGCCGTGTACGGACCTGACCGATATCCATCCGTCCCAAATTCTGCATTTGTGAAAAAGGGAAGGAAGGTTGGAAGTATTTAATTATCAGAGGAGACTTACCAGACTGCTGGCTTGCCGATCGTATCCCCACCAGTGAAATCCCTACTTGACCACCCATCTGTCCATCTATTGCGGGGCCCGCACAGAGGAAGAGGGCGGGAGAGTCCCCGGTCGCTGCACTGTTCACCTTCAATCCCTGAGGGCAACAAAGAAGATTTTAGATTAGGATTTCCAATTTGCTTTTACTTCAAAATAAAACTTGTTAAATTTATTCTGTCTCCGACTCTTCCCTCTGATACGCTCCTCGAGGTGGTCCTGGTTTAGGGGTGGGCGCAGTCTAGCTTGGGCCTCCCGACCTGTGACAATTGTATTCTTTATTAACCTTTACAAATAGGGTTAGGTTAGCGTTAACCCTAACGGTAATCAAATCAACATTGTAAACGAAATTCTACAAAACTTAAGTTTAAAAAAAAAAAAAAAAAAAATACTAATCATGCGACGTGATAAAATAGCTCCACTTCCCTGCAAACGATACAATTAAGAATGTGAATATTTAACTTAAAGGCAAAAACAGGTATCTGTATTAGTTTCAACACTTGTAGCAGAGGGCAATCCTCCCAGAATGGGGCAGTGCCCCAGCATGCAATCTGGCGTGATGTATCTTCACATTCTCTATCCACCTTGTTTTTCAATGCAGAAGTAAGCCGCTTTCTGTGAATTTGCAAGACTTCCAGTTCACTAGCCATTGTAGGGAAAGAATAGCCTGACTTCGTCATACTCATATTCTAGACTTCCCGTCCAAAAAATGTTGTGGGCGGGGTTCGGGCTGGCACCCAGGCTAGGGAAAGAACGAGAAGAATAAAGTGCAGTAAGCCGTAAAACTGTTTGCATGACAAACCTGTCACGTTTCTTAGAATTACGCTGGAGAATCCTTCAAACATGGAATTTAATTAATGGGTAAACTCAGGACTGCAAAAGACATTTAACAGCCAACAGAAACACTTGGAAACACAGGGTTTAAATGGACAGAAACTTATGAGATAATGACACACCTGGGACTAATGATTACTAAAATTAGAATTGAACGAGGACAGGAGAAGGAAAACACACACAAAACCACTAAAAAAAACCAGACAAAAACAACAATCATCAAAATTAAGATAATACATTAAAATAATATGGTAAGAAACACCAATTTGCAATATCAAGCAGCAAAATTAGCTGTTTTGTACAGCTAAAAATAGCTGGAAGCGGAGGAGACTGGAAGCCAGACACATTAAATTTACAAATGGCCACGCCTGCTTTCTTTCTTTTATTATGAGTCGAGGTGACTGTAAGGCACATCTGAGATTTAGGAACTTGTAGATCTGCTTGAGCCAAGGACTCAGACCGATCCAGTTCACTAAAAAGAACCAGTTTGAAAGAATGTTCATTTTTGAACCGAACACTCTGGACCATTTGCATTAACCTATAGAATTGCAACGCTTTATAATAAGTCAATATATTAAAATATGAATGAATGAATAATAAACCAGACCCAATAAATATTAAAAGAATAAATAAATTAATAAGTATGCTATATTTCCACATTTACTTATTTATACATTTATTTCTTTGTTCATTTATATATGTACTTCTGTCAACATTTAAATAATTCCACTTTTTTATTTGAACATTTGTTTTATTTTCACATTTATTATACATTTCTTTGTCCATATGGTAATGAGTGTAAAACAAAAGCTACAAATAAAAATAAAAACTAGTGAGGAATTATTATATGTAGTCTTTTCCTGTTGATAAATTGTATTTTTATATATTTTTCGGTATGACTTTCTAATAACTTAATTCAAAACAAGGCTAATATCTTATGAAAAGTAAACTTTTATACCTAATTGTCATTTATGGTGTTGTTTTTTGTTCAATTGTTTGTGAGACAGCTTGATTTGTTTTTTTTTTTCAAGTGAAAAGCTCTATTAAGGCTAATAGTAATACATGTACTAAAATGCAAACCCAGAGCAAAGGCCCTGATTTCCCCACACTGTTTGCTCCTGAATCTTCTCCTTGGTTTTCTTGATCACTAGGGGTGTTTCCTGTTTCTAAAGAAAACAACAACATTACTGCATGTGATAAACATGATGGATCTGTCTATCATTTATGTACAGCAACATTCAGACTGGAATATCAGTAGTTGATCAAACACTTATTGAATTTAAATTTTATACAACGTTTTTAATTAAAATCACCATACATTAATCAACTGGTTTCACACACCTTTGATGATCAGCTCTGCAGTCTCATGTTCATTTGAGGGTGTGAGGAAGCAGATGTATTTTCCTGCATCAGCGTGAGTAAGATTGATGAGTTTGAGGGAGAAGTTTCCTCTCAGATACTCATCAGGAAAAGTTTCAGCTCTGTTCTTGTACCGTGGGTCTCTTCCCGCTACTGAATGTTTACCCTTGATTATACTATAAACAATTTTGTCATTTTTGTCTCTCCAGTGCACATCAGTGTCTTGAAGTTTAAGATCATGTTGAGCAGAAGAACACGGCAGAACAACAGAACCACCAATGACAGCCTCTACTGTGACCTGCAGACACACTGAAATCACACAAACTTGAACTTTAAACACACAGTCTGGTATTTATACATGATGCATGAATTTATTAACTCTCGAATGTAGTTTGTTTTGTGCTCACCTTTGTTTATCAGCACTGCAAACACACAGATGAAGCAGAATCTGCAAAAACAGAAAAAAAATGTTCCTATGAGTTCCTGAAACTCAACCAGTACATAGTGCTAAGGTCATGAGTTTGATTCCCATGTAACACAGGGTACAGATAACACAGATAATATATTTAATAATGTACTGAATGCTGTCTCATTATCCTGTACATGCTAAACTTATACAATTTAGTAGTAAATGTTCATAAGGGGGGCATCTTCATTAACCTACAAAAACATTAATACCATGAACACACTGTAAGAATACACAAATCAAATTATTATAAAATAAAATTAACTACACAAAATGCTAATGCTAATTGCTAATAACTAATCAAAATAATAGCTACAGCTATTTCCCTGCAGATAAACCTGTTATAAATCAATCAGAAATTAATAGTAGAAGTGATGCTTAAAATATTTTCCGCTTAACCCTAGTTCAAACACATCAACTGGCAACCAAAATACAGCAGGCAGATACACTGATGTGAAACACTGAAACATTGGAAATTGCTAAATTCACCTTACTGTACATGCATAAAACTTCATAAACGCTCACTGAGATGATCTATCAATAAAATATGCGTCACATGACTAAACATGCATCATCATCTTCAAATACCTGTTTACAGTCCATACTACAACACGAGGAATACGTTTTGAAATGTATCCACTTGGTAGAGTGTCTTTAAAAAGCTTTATTTTTGCAGTACAAAAATGCTGTCTCAGTGTGGATGAATGTTTCTAGACTATTTTAAGTTGCGAAGTGAAATAGTTATATTGAAATTTAGCTCATGATTTTGGCAGACAGCTCATCAACTCAACATTTTTCCAATATCTATCATGAAAAATGGAAATGCAGCATGCCTTAATTGGGAGCCATATGGGCAGATATGAAACTGCCCCACTTGTTTTCACAATAAATTTGTGTCAGTAAAGTGTATATCAGGCCCTGTCCCAAATGGCACAATTCACTTGGCCTTGTGTGCCTATGTCCATTAAATCCAAAAGACCACAGAGTGTCCCATTTGTCATTTTAGGTTTCAGAAGGGTGCTCATGAGTGCCCCCTTTGCTGCCGATATTCGCTGTCAATGCACACTTCTTTAAACAATGTTTTTCAAGCTTGTTCGATTTACCATAAGCAATGATTGCACATGCACCTGTGGAACAGATCTTAAGACACTTACGGTTTACAGGTGGCAGACAATTAAGGACACAGTTATAATAACTTAGGGCATTTAATAGATCTTTCCACTGACTCTGAAAAACACAGAAAGATGTCCAGGGTTCCTGCCTTGGTGGAGTAGTGGGGTAAATTCTGCTGCAGGATGAGATGCACTAGAGTACTAGTGCAATCCCCTAAATATTATGTTAATACAAATATTTACACATGAATATTAAGAAAAGCATGAGAAATGTATTATGCTTTTATCAAGTTTTACACAAGTTTTTATACAAGATGAGCAGTAACATTTAATGTAGACATAGATATTGTATTTCACAATTGATTTAATTAGAAATATATAAACAAAAATAAAAGTTATATATATAATTTAATTTAGAAATAAAACGTAGCCCCTCTCTCTCTTTTGGATGATTATTTAACTAAATTATCTAAAGATTTAGTTTACAAGTAAATTAATTAATTTATATATTTATTCCCCTTAATAATATATTGAATGTTGCATAATCATTGTGCACATGCTAAACTCATCTCTAAATATTTTACAATTTGACAATAAATGTGCTTTAGGGAGAGCATTTTCACCCATTCTACCTTTCTGGTAAAACCTTAAATCCACCGTAAGACTAGGCAAATCAAATAATATTAAGCAAAACTACATGGAGGTACAAAATGCTAAACTGCTAATGATTAAATCAAAATATTAGTTACAGCAAATACACCTGATAATCATTAATTAACCATATTGACACTTAAAAGATTTCCCTTTTTCTATTTTAAATAAAGCATTTTACAACCAAAAGACACCAGATCAAAACAAATACAAGCACGCAAACTATGTCAGGCCTTCACTGGAAGTGCAGTGTGTTTGTCCAAATAGCATTTGATTCAGAATTCATCAAACGTACCTGTTCATCATTGTTGCCCAGTATTATCAATATGTTTTCTTTGAATATATTCCATATAAATGCTTCTGAAATTAGGGTGAAATACTACTTTTTCAGCATAACGTATCATGTCTCTTCCACTTCCGTAAGCTATGTGTGACATAATGTTGCTGACGTCAACACTAACAAATCTAAATCAAAAAAAAAAAAAAAAAAAAATCTTTCTAAAAAAAAAAAAAAAAAAAAAAAAAATCTGTATATTTGAGACTCCTGAGACAAGTTGACTTTAACACGTTTTCACATGTATTCTAATTTACTGAATTTTCACCGTTATTAGTATCGAACATGTTTTTAATTTCACTCATTCTGTCTCAATCACTGAAAAATAATGACATTTGATTAATCATAATAAAAATAACCTGGTCTTTTCAGCAGGTAGCTATAGATGTCCTCACGTCTGATGTGAAATGAACAGAAGTTAATGAAATGAATAAATGTACTCAGACTTACATGAATATGAGAGTAAAGTCGACTCTTCTGGGAAAAGACTGTATGGATCCTGATCCTTAAGTGAATAATTTCTCTTAATCATGTATTACATATTCCTGATGTCACTCTGTCTTTAAAAAGTATCTTGACTTCAGTTTTTATCACTGAAAGAGCAGAACAAGAATCCAGGGCTTCCAGTAACACCCTCATTCAGACCTACAGAAAAAAATAAAAATAAAAAAAAATAATAAAAAGAGAACTTAAAACAACAGAGAACTACATCCTGGCTTTTGAAATAGTTTTCAAACAATTGACATTTTTTTACATCCAGGAATGACCTGTTTTCTTTTTCAAATCTGGGCTCAGTCCAGAAAGTGATTTGCCTCATAGTTCCTCTCTCCTGTTTTCATCCTGACAGAGTGCTCTATAGAGACTCAGTGATCATAATCTCTGATTGTCTGATGGGAGGAGCAAATCCACAGATTGTTGTCAAACAAGTAGTGAGTTTCATATTCACCATCATGTCTCGGTTGTGATTTTGATCTGCAGACCTAAAGAGAAACTGAAAGAGAACGAAAACATCCCAATCTCCCAACCTTGTCATGAATTTGCCTTTCAAACCTTTTTTTTTTTTTTTTTTTTTTTTTTTTTTTTTGTACGCGTATCAGCGTGCTTGTTTTAAGTCAGCTGAACTTTTCAGAATGTTTTGGCACACACATTGATTTTGCTTTATACAGCAATTATTGCAATTATTTTGCTTTGTTATAATGTGAATGGATTTATGTAAGAGTCAAGAGGCTTTAAGTCGCTTTATTGGCATGGTAAAATGATTTACATTGCCAAAGCAGTGGTAATATTAAATTACAATAGTATTACAATAAATTACAAAATACCAGACTCAGAGACAGTATTAGTAGGCAATACACACAAGGATCTTTATTCACAGATAGTATTGTGTAAGGGCAATTGAGGCAATACTGGAGAATGATGAGCTTAACTGTCTTTGCAGGAGGAGAGGGAGATCGTCAATTCACTGGAGTGCTGAACCTTAGCTGCTATTCAAAGCATCCTGAAGGTTGGTCGTAATGAATGGATATTTAAATGTTCACACACTGATTAAAATGAAAGCCTAATGTACATTTTGTGTTATATTATGTGCATCATTTAAATCTTATATTACCGCAAGCACACTGCATGAATATAGTGGTTATAAAAAGTCTACACACTCAATAGCTAGTTTTTGTGAAGTCAAAAATTAAACAAAGATCAAACATATTTCAGAATATTTGCATGTTTAATATAAAACTACAATTAGTTATAATTACCTGAAGTAACCTTTGATTTTATTACAACACAGTCTGTTTGGATAGGAGTCACATCTTGACATGGGAATATTTTCTTCTTTTTTCTATGCAAAAACGTACCAGATCTGTTAAATTGAGAATTTCCTGTGTATTGCCCCCCAATGCTGCACATTTTGGGAGACATCAAAAATATGCAGTGCTGTCATTATGGACAAAGGTTTCTCATTGAGAGCAGAGGAGTACCCTGGGCCTGCACATAGAAAAATGATTAAAAAGTGACCTGACCAAACATGTACAGTATATGTGATGAATTGGGAGTGAGAACGTGTAGCAGCCTCTTGAGGGCAGCAGAGGAAAACTGCAAATTGATGTTTGACTCCTGATGTTTTACTCAGGGTCTTTCCCCAAACCTGCACTTTCTGACCACTTTTCTACTTTCATGGTGTATTTTCTGTAAGTGGGTGTGAAGATTGCAATTGTGCAGAACTTTTGATAACATTATAGGATACTTTTAGTAATGCAAGGAAGGTTTTTATAGAGCTTTTTTTTCACACATTTTGATTTTCAATATTTTGCACTTCAAAAATAAAATTATAAATGTCTGTTCAGTAGCCTCCTTGTAAAATAAGCTTCTAATTAAGTGATAAAAATAGTTGCAAACATAAATATGGAAAAAGTCATATTAATACAGTACAATGTGCCTTATTTTTACAGTTTTTTTGTTGTTCTTTTGTACTAATCTCTGCACCAATAAATCGTGCAACACTTTAAATTTTACTACCAAATTATATTTAATGTCTAATTTATTTAACTTGCACTGGAAAGATTTCTCGTGATTTCAGAGAGAAGTAGAATAAACCAGACGAGAGCAAATTTGGAAAAAAGTTTCTATGTAACCACAGATTTAGTTCCTGTTCTTTCCATAATAGGAGAAAAGTTGTCAAAACATCTATTCCTTATAGTCATAGAAATGACAATATTCAGATAAGTGATATATATAAGTGACTTTTGGGGGGAAGTTGTGGCCTAATGGTTAGAGTCGGACAAAGGTTGTGAGTTCGAGTCTCGGGCCGGCAGGAATTGTAGGTGGGGGGAGTGAATGTACAGCACTCTCTCCACCCTCAATACCACGACTGAGGTGCCCTTGAGCAAGGCACCGAACCCCCAACTGCTCCCAGGGTGTGTTCACTGCTGTGTGTGTGCACTTTGGATGGGTTAAACGCAGACCATGAATTCTGAGTATGGGTGACCATACTTGGCTGTATGTCACGTCACTTTCACTTTCCTCTACTGTATCTTTTGGAATTTTTCTATGCAGAGAAAATAAAAATGCTCAAAAGAATTAATTGCTTTGTAAATATCTAAAAACCAAATAAATCACTTGTCTGAAATCAAATATGTAAAAATATTTATTAGTATTAAAATCAGAAATAATAATAAAAAACAGACGGATCTATTTAAGCATCTTATTCATTCTTAAGGCGGATGAAAACTAATCATTAAGGCATTTTAGATTTGGGAGTAACGTAATAAAGCCTTGAGTAAGTGCAGGGGAAGAGAAGCTTTCATAATACTTGCAATGAAAACTTGCAAAAGAAAAGGATTTCAATGTTTAGCAAACTATCTGTAGAATTCAGAAGAAAAGTCAACAAGAGTTGAAGAAGATTAATGGTTCCAGTAACCTCATCAAAATAAAGAGGCTTCCTTTGCATCTTTTTACATTCTCATAAAGCTGTATTTATTCAGGCAAACACAACATTACGAAATATCAGAATTAAGGCAGCAACATAGTGACAGGATTGACAGCAAAGTGTTCCTGTTTCAGTGTTTCAAGATCTCATTGTTAAACAATAAGAACAAGTGGTGCACATTGTTTTCTGTCAATTTATTTTAAAACGGCAAGTAAATAACAGTACAACAAGAGTGTAATACTTGTTTTACATTGTGAGTGTGACATCAGTGAAACGTCAGCAGAAAATGCGATTAATCATGACTTTGATATGAGTGCCAGAAAGATACCACTGAGGTGCAACAGGCCATATGAAAGCTGTACAACTTCAGCTAATATAGTCATAAAATGAGTGAAAGAAGCTGGAGCTCCTTTTCTCCATTAAATTATAAAAAATAAATTAATAGAACAAATACAGTGCAAACACAGACAAATATCTTGTATTGTGCTTCTGGTCCTTTGTTTTCTTGTGCACTGGATTTGTTTTGTTTTTCTACTGTTGATTCTGCAACAAAACAAGTTCAGACATAAAATAACAACATCACTGTGATAAAGACAACAGATCTGTCTATAATTCATATTTCATATAGCATTCAGGCAGGAATTCAGCATGTCTTTAATTTTAAACTGTGAACATATTTTTACAGACCATTGATGATCAGCTGTATAGTCGTCAGTTCATTTGATGGTGTGATGAGGCAGTTGAAGTTTCCTGCATCAGTGTGTTGAAGATTGTTGAGTTTGATAGAGAAGTTTCCTTTCTGATACTCCTCAGGGAAAGTTTCAGCTCTGTTCTTATACTCTTGGTCTTGTAACTCTACTGAATCTTCACTCTTAACTATATCATACACAATCTTGCTGCCATTGTGTCTCCAGTGCACATTAATATCTTGAAGTTTATGATCATGTTGAGCTGAAGAACACGGCAGGACAACAGAACCACCAATAACACCTGTGACCTGCAGACGCACTGACATCACACAAACTTTAATTGTAAACAACACAGTCTAACATTTATACATGTGGCATAAATGTATCTTTTAGTTCAGATACTCACCTTTATTTATCAGCACTGCAAACACAACGATAAAGCAGTGACTGAGGAAACAGAAAACAGGTCCTTTATTTAACTAAATAAACTCTGATGTCACTAAATCTAGAAATAATTATCAAACAATTACCCCTTTATTAATTCTGACTTTAAAAGTATAATAATTATTTATTTTGATGTGGAAAGTTAAAGTGAGACATTTAGGGATGGCCCCCTCACAGTTGTGGCAAGGTGTTGCTGGTGTTTTATTGTTTATTTTAATAATTATTATATTTCATGCAGTTATTGTTTAATGGCATATTCATTATTCTTCAGACCAGTTAAGTGAAATCATTCGGTCTGAATAAAAAGCCTGATGCCATTACAACAATCTCCCTTTCATATACTTATAAAGTAAACTTTAAATGGGATTGAGGTTGACTGGATTTCATTTGCCTTTTGTCAAATGTCACCATTCAACTAAATTGTCAAAATGCATAATTATACAACTAAATTAACAAACATTTTCATTTATTTCCCTTAATAATATGCTAGGTGTTGCATATTTATCATGTAGATGCTAAACATTAAATATGATTAGCAGTAAATGTTGTTCTCAATGGAGCATCTTTAAAGCACTGTAAGACTTGGTCAATCAAATTACTGTCAAATAACAACAATTGCACATGCACCAAAAGGCAATACAACATGCTAATGCTAATGGCTAAATAAAAACCTGTATATAAACCTGAGTATAAACCTGTAACTCATTAATTAATCAAAGCATGATTAATGCATTCACGATGTTAAAATGGTTTGTTTGTTTGTTAATGCTATTTTAAATGAAGATCAACTCAAACCAGGCCAAATGCAAACGCGAGCATGTAACCTTGATCACTTTTTACACGTGTAGCGGCAGTTCCAAGACGAAATGTGGGAAGTACAGCTCATTTTGTGACAGAATTTCAGAACTTTTAAACATACCCGTTGATCATGTTCTCCAGATATAATTAATATATGTTGTACATAAAATTCCTGTTTATCGTAAAAGAACAGTTTATCGTGAAACTTTCCAGGTTCCACGTTTCCGGGTTCTGTGGCAGAGGTCGTCATAAAACAAAAATGACGTCAGCAGGAACAAGGTGAACAGAAATGCATTTAGATATATTCGATTTTTCATGTCTCTTGAGATGAGTTGATTTTCACAACATCTGTCTATCATGTCTAGACTTTAATTCGTCAATAAAAAACATCAGAAAAGCTTAGTTTTATTTCTCATTTCATTGGTTAGACTACAAACTATTGCACAAGTTTCACTGAAAAAAATAGTTAAGTTATATATATATATATATAATAAAAATAAGCGATTTTGTTTGTTTGTTTGTTTTCTGAGCAGGCAGCTATAGCCGTCCTTAAATCTGATGTGATGTTTGATCCTATGAGTGAAATGAACTATAGTTAATGAAACAAATGAGTAAATGAACTCAAACTTACTTGAGTGTGAAATTGAAGCTTCTTTCATTAACTCCTCTGGGAAAATGTTGTATTCTTGATCCTTTCCCACAAATTAAACATTTCTCTGAATCCTTTCTTATATATCCCTGCTGTCATTGAATTTTTAATACAGTGTCATGTCTTGAATTCAGTTTGTCACCATAAATACACCACAAGAATGCAGAGCCTCCAATAATATCCTCATTTTGACCTGCAGAGCAAAAAAAAAAAAAAAAAAAAAGAGAGAGAGAGAGAGAGAGAGATACAATTGATTAAACCAGAAAATATACCATGAACTTTTCACAAATTTGCTTTTGAAATGGTTTTTAAAAAAATTATTAAACAGATGACATTTTTCTATAACATTACCTTTTTTCAGATCTGGGCTCTATCCATACAGATATTCTTCATGGTTCCTCTCTCTTGTTTTGATCCTGACAGATTGTTCAGTTGCTGTGGGACTCAAAGGTAATATGTCCTGATGTTATCATGGGAGGAGGAACTCATAGAGACCAAGGGCAGCTGTCAGAGATAAGCAGGCGAATGGACCAGTACAGTCTGTTGTGGTTGTGGTTTTGATTCAGATCACCAGGACATCCTCATTCTGATCTAAAGAGACACTAAAACAGAGAGAAAACAAAAGTCTCACATGCACAGCCTTGTCATGAAATTGCTTTTCAAGCCTTGTTTATAGGCAGACTACAGTATCAGCATGCAGGTTTGATTGCTAGTTTTAATTCAGTTGAACTTTTTGAAATCAAATGTAAATTTTTTAAATGTTTAAAAAATAATAATAATAATTTTCTTGCTTATTTGAACATTAAGGTACATTAGGGGGAAGTCAAGGCCTAATGGTTTGAGATTTTGACTCCCAACCCTAAGGTTGTGGGTTCGAGTCTCGGGCCAGCAATACCACGACTGAGGTGCCCTTGAGCAAGGCACTGAACCCCCAACTGCTCCCCGGGCGCCACAGCATAAATGGCTGCCCACTGCCCCGGGTGTGTGTGTGCACCATACTTGGCTGTATGTAACGTCACTTTCACTTTTTTTCATTACATTCCACCATTCTTCAAACATAATGGGAATTGAACTGTTGAAACAAGTACTGTAGTAACATTTGAACATCCAGCATGAACATCCAATTTTAGGTATAAACGCTCGATGAACATTTTTGATTTGATTTTTTTTTTTTTTTTTTTTGCTAACGTTTTGAGAAACAGAAACTTATTAAAGACACTGATCTGACAGAAGCTAAAAACATGAACTCACTGTATCATGTTTTTGTGATTAACATTTCACTGTTCTTCCAGGAGGAGATCAGATGAGATGTGGCTCACGATGGGGCTGAAAATTGTCTTTGTTTCGTATCAAGACATATACTGTAACTGCATAGGAATGCAATTATCATAAAAAAACCTCACTTTCCACCAGATGGCAAAGTCGACATCTAGCAAAGAAATGATTGAAAGATGAAAGTTTTTTTTTTTTTAGCTTATCCATCATGGAATGGAATGCACAGGATTGTGGGATAACAAAGGCATCGAAACATCTGATGAACGCATGTGGGTAGGATCTGGTACAAAGCAATGTTGTTATCTGGGATTATTTCTATCTTTCCGACAACAAAACATGTGAGCATGACAAGCTGGTAATCATAGCTTCAGAAGTGGGAAGTAGGAAATTTCTGATAGCATGTGTACCATGAGTTTTCTCTTTCTGGACAGTAAATTGTATTTTATTCATTCACCTGATGCTAGTATTAAGTGATGTTGTGTAATACATTTTTGCCTTTCTCTGAATCTCTGCACCGGCATAAGGCAAAACTTAAAGTATCTTTGCACTCACTTGTTAGACTGGAAATCTAACATGTTATCTAACATTAGAAATGTTTATACCTTCCAAAAAACAAACAAAATAAACATACTGGTATCTATTATAACATCTTGTACGAGGCTTAGATGTTGTAATTGTTATTGAGACATATTGACTTTGTTACTTAATGCCTTGAGTAAGTGTTAGCGGAAGTGAACCTTTCATATTACTTAGCAAACAATTTGTAAAATTCAGAAGACAAACCATCAGTCCATTCTTGGAAATGTGTTGAGTTTAAGATGACTAATGGCATCAGTAATGTTCTCCAAACAGGGACAGATCACACATGCATGTCTATTCCACTAATTTCCCAACTAATGAGGTAGCAAAAAAAAATTAAATATATATGAACCTCAAAACAGGAACCATTACTTATGGGAATCATAACTTTGTAAAAGTGATAATAGTTGATTCAAGACTTTAGTTTAAGGCATTAAAGGCAAGGGTGGGATAACTGGTCACTCAAATGAGTTCAACCAATAGCCAACCACAATCATCCAATCAATTCCGATCAATATAATCAAAATAAACCTTCATAAAACCGAACCAAGATCAGTTCAAAGCCATAACACACTCGTTCATGGCTTCACCACAACAATGTCACCTAGTGGTAAACCATAATTTTGGAATTTTTCAAAGCCAAGGTTCAAAACTGTTTGGTACAACATACTGAGATGTAATGTGCAGTGTCTTCATTACCCTTCTTTGGGTATACCATGTACAAACAAGTATTGCAGTGTATAAACTTAATTCTGTATATTTGCAACTTCCATTTTGGTGTAGTCTGTTATTAATAATATTAGTATAGTCAAATATGTTTGGATCAAACTCTGGTTGCATCACATGTATAGTGATTGTACTGATTATCTTAACAGGACAGGTTCCACTCAGAACAGGCCTCACCATGGTTGACCAAAGAAGTTGAGTGCATGTGATCAGCGTCATATCCAGAGGTTGTGTTCAGGAAATAGACGTATAAATGCTGCCAGCATTGCTGCAGAGGTTGAAGGGGTGGGGGGTCACCCTGTCAGTGCTGAGACTGCATCAAATTGGTCTGCATGGCTGTCATCCCAGAAGGAAGCCTCTTTTAAAGAAGAAAGCCCGCAAACAGTTTGCTGAAGACAAGCAGACTAAGGACATGGATTACTGGAACCATGTCCTGTGGTCTGATTAGACCAAGATAAACGTATTTGGTTCAGATGGTGTCAAGTGTGTGTGGTGGCAACCAGGTGAGGAGTACAAAGACAAATGTATCTTGCATAGAGTCAAGCATGGTGGTGGGAGTGTCATGGTCTGGGGCTGCATGAGTGTTGCTGGCACTGGGGAGATACAGTTAATTGAGGGAACCATGAACGCCAGCATGTACTGCGACATACTGAAGCAGAGCATGATCCCCCTCCCTTAGGAGACTGTGCCGCAGGGCAGTATTCCAACATGATAATGACCCCAAACATACCTCCAAGACCACCCGGGTAAAGGTGATGGACTGGCCAAGCATGTCTCCAGACCTAAACCCTATTGAGCATCTGTGGGGCATCCTAAAACGGAAGGTGGAGGAGCGCAAGGTCTCTAACATCCAACAGCTCTGTGATGTCTTCATTGAGGAGTGGAAGAGGACTGAGGGTTAAGGCAGTGATGGAAAATAATGGTGGCCACACAAAATATTGACACTTTGGGCCCAATTTGTAAATTTTCACTTAGGGCTGTACTCACTTTTGTGGCCAGCGGTGTAGACATTAATGGCTGTGTGTTGAATTATTTTGAGAGGACAGCAAATTTACACTGTTATACAAGCTGTACACTCACTACTTTACATTGTAGCAAAGTGTCATTTCTTCAGTGTTGTCACATGAAAAGATATAATAAAATATTTATTAAAATGTGAGGGTGTACTCACTTCTGTGGTTTTTCCCCTCTAAGATTGCAGGTACTGAATTATCTGGACTATCTGATCTTGGCCAGATTATCCCTATTTGGAAGATTTTCAAAAACTCAAAAAAACAGCCCAAAACTCAAACTGGCTGATCAATTGAGGGGCTGGAGGATTTCAATAAATAAGCAAAAAAGTTACCGACCAGTTCTGGACCATACCGCTGAGAAAGGTCCTCCAAGCATGCAACACATTCTGGCACCACGATCTAGAACCCATGAACCTGCATGTCTGTCTGGTCAGCGGAGCCCGTCTAAGGCACAGACTCCTTATACCAGGCACCAATATTGCCCATATGTGTAAAGTGTTTGTGGTCCGTGTAGAACGCAGGCTGAAGACCAGGTGATTTGTCCCGTGTCAATCATATTGTCATTCTTACAGATTCTTACAGTTTCTTATGGCAGTTGTGCACCCTCTACACTTATAGTGTATGTGGCTACTATTATGATTTTTCATTCACAAATCAATGACCTGTTGATAAGCTTTCTGAGGGGAGCGAGCCGGTTAACCCCCCTCACTCCTCAACACTGCTCACTTCAGACTTGGCTTTGGTAAAATCTCTGGCAGAGCTTCTGTTCGAGCTACTGCTGACAGCTGAATTACAAACACTCTCACTGAAGATAGTCTACTACTTCTGTATAGTGAGTGGTGGACTTTCAAGTGATGTCTACTTTTGGCGCTAACATGGAATCCTTGCTGAATGATTGTAAAGTTACTTTTAAACCCAAGAAGGGTTATGTGCCGAAGGTACTCTCAACACTGTTTAGAGCTCAGGTCATAACCCTGTCGGCGATTATGCAATATTGCCAGCACTGTTGCCATTTGTTTTGTCAGCTTGAATACACTGTGAAAGAGCTGATGATGCTGCCGCCTGTTCATTCACAAAAGTGTCATCAGCGCTGATTGGCCTGCTGGTTCTTCTAGCTGTTCTTTCCTTCCCCTGACTGGATTCTTTCTCCAGAAGGAAACATATTTGAGACAAATATCTCTATGCTTTTATTTGAAATATAAGAACTTAAAGTGGAGTTTGCTTCCCCACCGCAAGTGCACGCTCCCCTCTACGCTTAAGTCTAATATGTGGACAAACAGGAAGTATAACAAAAGTCCCAACACAACACAAAGAACAGATAACACTGTAAGGCGGGTGGTTATTATGGAAGCAGATTAGTCTCAAATATAATTCATGCAAAAAACACGATTCACACATGCGTAGACAATTTCACATGCATGAAACCTAATTCACGTACAGACAAAAAAAATTAACGTGTGTGAAAAAAAAAAATATATTCACAAAAAGCAATTCACATGCGCAAAATAAAATTATATATTCATAAAATAAATTTCACAAATGCAAAACACAATTCGTAGATAAACAACTGTGCACAAAAACCTTTGAATGTTTAAAATGTACGAGTGTCTGAATGTACAAATCGTCATTTACTACGAATCCACTCGGATTTGTGTGTGTGGTGTTTTTGAGACTTTCCTGGCAGAGCTCTCTTCCCACGTGGGTCTGTCGTACTCTTTAGCCAATCAGATGCGAGCTTACCATTCAACCAATCATATCATAAGCCACTGAGAGTGCATTCAAGGAGCACGATTCTGCGCACCTTTTGCGCAATATGGATTAATAAGAACGGAAATTAAGCCTTTACATCAGTAATCCCATAGACAGTAAAAGAAATGGACACAGCGACCCCAATTGGAACTCAATTGAGACAAGTGAAGCCCATTTTTAGCGATTTTTAGCACTTCCGTTTCTGACGCGCAGACTCAAACAAAGGAAGCTTCTGCCATTATTGTGACTTCATCTGAACATGTGCAAAACTACTCTCCTTGAATGCACTCTCAGTGGCTTATGATATGATTGGTTGAATGGTAAGCTCGCATCTGATTGGCTAAAGAGTACGACAGACCCACGTGGGAAGAGAGCTCTGCCAGGAAAGTCTCAAAAACACACACACACAAATCCGAGTGAATTCGTAGTAAATGACGATTTGTACATTCAGACACTCATTTTAAACATTCAAAGGTTTTTGTGTACAGTTGTATATCTACGAATTGTGTTTTGCATTTGTGAAATGTATTTTATGAATACAAAATTTAACTACTATCAACAATATTCCTACATGTGAATATATATTTTTTTTCACGCACGTGAATTTTTTTTGTGTGTACGTGAATTAGGTTTCATGCATGTGAAATTGTCTACGCATGTGTGAATCGTGTTTTTTGCGTGAATTATATTTGAGACTAATCTGCTTCCATGGGTTATTCTCACTTATTAAATGTGTTTTATTGTTTTATAACACCCCAAACCTCAGTGACACTATGATGATGAGCTGATCTGTGATCAAATCAAACAGAAATGCAAAGTAATAGAAAAAAGCAAAAATGCATCTCCTTCGTCTTTCTTCTGTGCTTCTTCAGAAAATGTTTACCATCAATCATGATAATAATCAAAATCAGGGTAATTTTAATCATAAATCAAAAGCCTTTCAGAATAAAAACATCCACAAATCTTCATTTAAAAGAATATATGTTGGCATACAGTTATTTTGAAACACATCAGCTTTAGGTTGTACACATACACTATGTAAATGCACATCAAATCAGATGTTTTCCGTTGTTTTCTGTGTGGTTGTGACACAAACTATCATGCTCCGATACACCGAGTTTTTAAACCTGTGTGAGTTTAGCTTTAAGAATTAATTAATTTTATGTTATTACTCATTTTTAATCTTATGATTGGGTATAGTTTTCATAGCGTTAGATTGAGAGTTAGATTGAATGTCTTCATTTTCAGGTTTGACAGGAAGATGTTTTGTAGCAGTTTGTTATAATAAAACTTGTGAATTTTGATATATAAAGTCCAACACTGTGACAAGGTGAGAGAAGTTCAGCATGGCTGAATTTAATATTATTGGCAACAGACTTTGTCTAAAAGCACACAGAATAGATTTTACCAGAAAGTGCCCAAAATATCGCATCACGGAAGCTGCACAATCTGTACGTGTAATGAAACTTAACAGTAATAATTGTCACAATTATTGAATTATTGAAACACAAGAATGAATGAATAAATCTATAAGTGCTGTGAGAGTTCAGCTCTATTATTATTCACTAAAAGTGCTGCACAAAATGAGTAGATGTGTCTTTATCTTTAACCTTTAACGGATTTGCATCATCTACCTGACTTAATTTACATTTTCTGTGATAAGTGGAAACAATGACTCAAAAGCAAATGCTTTTCCGGGTTTTATGAAGACAATCTGAACAGATCTTATTACCATATAGTCATAAATATGCTGCTGTATGCACTGTCCTCAACTCTTCTTGCCACCCAAACACAGTATTTAGTTGTTGTTGTTTTAGTAAAAATATCTAAACATTCTTAAAACAAGATCAATTTATATGAGAAACAAAACTCTGTAAGATAAGACTAGTTTTGAGAGAATATATTGGAAAATAAGTAGCTAATCTGCAAATTATTCTTCTAGTTTTATGCATAAGTATACAAAACTATACAGGGATTTATGCACAAAACTAGAAAAGGATTATGATATTCATTATTCAGACATAACATTTAAGGTTGTGAATAGTGTCATTAACAGCACCTTTCTAAGTGTTTGGGGTGTATGTCTCACAATTGTGTTGCATCTTTAATTGCCTCTAAAGGCCCCAGTTGTACCTAAATATCACAAACACATCCTGGTGTTGAGAGTTTTCCTAACAAGCACCACTCATTTCTAGTAAGTAAAACACATCAGATAATGGCATCTGCATTATTTTTGAAGAAAAATGACCAAATCTTCTCTTCTTGACTGTGAACAACACTTATTTTTCATCCACTGGCCCCTAGAGTCTATATGCCAGAACTGCACAACATGAAACTGAATGCTTCTTTGATTCATGATCAAAACCAGACTGACCACCATCACAAAAGGTTTCAAAAAGTGCCCATATACAAAAGCATTTAAAGTGCTATTATACACACAATACAAATGGCTCAGCTTTCTTGAATGAATAGTATTTCAAGCTGAAGACAAATATTATTTGTGTACATTAAGTAACAATAGGTGCATTAATCAAAACAAATTTACGTCTGTCAAAGAGATCAAAACAAAAAATTACACAGCTCTCTTTTAAATTTGAGCCTACAATATTGTTTTCATAGTATGGGTAAGGGTTAGTTAAGGGGTCACCAGTGTAATTATAGATGTAACTATACATAAATTACAGCTGTAATTACACGCAGGCATTTTAAAGTATATGTACAATTTTAATACATGTATTTACAAAATAAGGACATTGTAACAAATGATTAATTTTAATATTAGTGCATAGTAATTGATGACACAATATACAGTGGGTCTGAATTCTTTTCATTTGAATTTTCACAAGTTGAATAAATTATTTGTCTTTAATGATCAGTTTCCATATCTCTGAAAGTATTGAATGTTGCGCTTTTCTTATGATGAACTCAAAATATGACAGCAGAAACATGCACAATATATATAATGGTTAGGATTCAGTAGAAGGTCAAGAGTAAGAGATCAAACATTCCCTCTAGAGCAAATGACAGTCAACTTCACTAATATACTTTAAAAAGACTAAAGAATATCATGTGCGCATGTCTGATCATTCCACGTCATCTGATGACACTTACGTCTGATGCCATTGAGAAGCGCATGGTGACGCAGAATAGTTTGCGCTACTTCTGGTGTTTGTAGTGTATTACCTATATACCTGAAAAATTTAAAATAATTTAATACAACATAATTGAATAATATTTGGCCATCATGATCATCAGGTACAGTATGTTCTGAATCAAGTCAAAATCTAGTTTGTTTCCAGTCTCCGTTAGTTCGTTACAGTATCTCTCTTTGGCCTGGTTTGATTTGGTTCTCAACTACTTCATTTAAAACAGTAACAGAGAAAACTTTTGGGCATCATTAATTAGTACATTAAACATGGATTGACTGATAAATTATTAATAGGATTATCTGCAAAGAAATATATTAAACTTTTGTTTTGATTTATTCATTTTTTATTCATTTTATTCAATTATTCATTCATTTATTCATTTATTAAAGTTTCCTGTCTATAGCCTATTTCATAATTCGCTGGAGAAAAAGAGCTCAAGCTCCCTTATAGAAGGACAAATATCAAGGTCCTGTTGCACACAGCAAGCATCAGCGGCATCTGACCAGCTCATATTTTCCAGCACTCATGCTAACAAATGGCTGTTCACATCAGAAGCAGGAGTGACACGTCATGCGTAATCACATTTTCTGTTGCAGATTTGCATATCCTTTCTTGTTGCTGACAGAAAACAATGTGCACTGCTTGTTCTTATTGAATAACAGAATGAGATCTTAAAACACTTGAACAGCATCAATCCTGTCAATATGTTGCTGCCTTAACATTTCTGTACCACAATTGTGTTTGCAAGAGTAAACGTATTTTGTATTCTTTATGTATTTCTTGATTGTTAATATTATTATTGCACATCATTTGCAAATCTGATTAATTAATTCCTAGTTACACATCAGTCCATTTAATTATTTCTGTTTACATACAGTGCTCAAAGGTAAAACATGGTGCTCGTGGTTGAGATTATTATATGGTTCTGCACACTGTTGACAGAAGAGTATAATATTTAGTTTATCTGCTGTACTACAGAT
Organism: Cyprinus carpio; assembly: GCF_018340385.1. Classification (NCBI taxonomy): domain Eukaryota; kingdom Metazoa; phylum Chordata; class Actinopteri; order Cypriniformes; family Cyprinidae; genus Cyprinus; species Cyprinus carpio. The sequence continues at coordinate 14,645,620 of NC_056593.1, read as the reverse complement.
GGAAAGTGGAAACTTCTTTATTTGGACAAGGTTACTGAATCTTCTTAAACACAACACATTTTCAGGAGTGAACAGTTTTCTTCTGAATATTAAAGACTGTTTAATATAAAGATTGGTTAATCTTTTCCTTTTAAACATTTTATTAGTAAGTATTATGTAAGCCTCTCCTCCCTACAGTTATTCAAAGCCTTATTATCCTCCTTCCAACCCCAACATGTCTTCTTAATAGTAATTACAATATTAACACCTTTGTTTTTAATGTCTTAAGAATGTGCGAGATGCTATAATAGAGCCCAGTCTTTTTTTTTTGTTTTTGTTTTTTTTTTTGGGGGGGGCACATTTCAAATATTACTGTTGGATATCATTTCTTTGTCAGATTTGATTTCAGATGGCACAAGGTTTGTTTTTAGACATTTATGAAGTATTTAATTCTGTGGAGAATTTTCATTCATTCATTCATTCATTCATTCATTCGGGGGAAAACATATCCACTGAAAGTTAAAGTCATTTTTCTGGATATTATCACTTCTAAGAATATGAGGAGTAGATGTTTTGACAACTTTACACCTGTTAGTCAATTATTTTATAGTATATTATATAATTTTAATGAAATGTGTAATACTTCAGTGCTGCCCAACAAGAAGTTCTTACAGAGGTTTATTTCTAAAGAAACTGAACATTTGTTTCATTTAATCAGGGCCCTAAGCCTTTATGGGGCCCTAAGCATGTAACAGTTTCTTCTTAGAGCAGCATTTACTAACATTTACTAACGGCAAATGGTATGAATGCACACAAGAACATTAAATAACGACAAGCTATGTCATGACAGCACAGAAAAGTGAAGTGTAACAAACAAAAGGTAAGAGTATGTTTGTATGGGGCAGGGGTGTGTGGAGCACTGTGGGGTGGAGTGGGGTGGTCTAGCACACCTATTAATAAAATGGCATGGCCATGAGATCATTTTGTCAAGGTAACAACATCCTTATATCACGGCCACGAGATGTGAAGTCATGGCCCCAAGATCCTATGTTGAGGGAAAAACATCCATTTCTCGTGGCCACGAGTTTAATGCCTAAACAAACCTGTGTGACCATAGCAACTTGGGATTATATATATATATATATATATATATATATAAAATATACTACGGGTCGAACCATACATGTATTGGTACCGAACCATCATGGTACGGACATCTCGGTTCGGTACATGAGGCGTTACAACAAATACAGGCAATTCACTCCCAATCCAGAAGGTGGCGCCCGCAGCAATGCAATGCTGTTTGATAACTGGCAGCCAGCAGAAGAACAGCAAATGAGACAGCAGATGGCAGTAATGCAACACTATACTGTATAATTTACAAAGGAAAATTTAAAACAAAAGAGGATGGGATTCAATTTTTATTTTATTTATGTAGCAATGGTCTTTTTAACCTCTGTGCAGTGTTCAGGATATTTCAGGACCCCAAATTAAATTTGCTTAAAAAAAAAAAAAGTGTTTTCCAGTAAATGGCAGAAATCTACCACTGAAGTATGGCACATTTTTCAAATCACCATGTATGAAAGCAAGAAATGTAGATGTACTTTAAAGTTAACTACATAATTATTTTGTATAAGCATTTCACATAAACGTGATACTTTAAAAAAAAAAAAAAAATAAGAAAAAAAAAAGTTGAAACAAAAATTCCATACCAGCTGTATAGTAAAAACATGAAAGGAAGTGATGTTACAATTCATGATTGTCTAGATATTGGCGTTTTTAATTTCACATCTTAAAGCACTTTCTTTTTTATCATTTCAAATATCAGTATTCAACATTTTAGGATTAAAATATCAAAACATTATGCATTTGTACTTGCAGGTTAAATGCATTTATATCTTGCATTAAACAGTATGTGTAAACATCTGTCTGGGGTCTCTAGAGAGAGATGTGTAGAGGATTGAAACTTGAGCCAGAGGTCCTTCGCCACTATGCTGAGACCTTTGACGTTAACATTCTTCCATCTGGTCTCATCATCCAACCCGATGCTCCACACCTTGGTGCAAGTCCAGATGGCAAAGTGGTGGACCCAAATGAAGAACCTCCCTATGACCTGGTAGAGGTTAAGTGCCCTGATGTGAAAGAAATCAGCGAGGCATCCACATTGAGTTTGTTGGGGACCATGCAAAACTAAGAAAGAGACACACTTACAATTGGCAAGTCCAAGGTCAGCTGATGGTTACTGGCTTAGTTAGCTTGGTGTGATCTTGTGACAAGAACAAGGGGTGACTTCCATGTGGAGAGGGTATGGAGCGATGATGAGCTGATCACAGAGATCACGGCTAAGGTTAATGAATTCTACTTTGGCACATACATTCATGTTTTGCTAGGAAGAAAATAGGCAGGAAAAAGTGACCAGCAAATGATGTTCCTGTTCTACAGTGAATGTATTTCTATAGTGTTCTATTACAATAAAAAAAAACAGTTACCCCAATAAGTCATGCTTCAGTTAATTACATTGTATTGTTATTTATGTTATATTGTTGCAACATACCTACCCCAAACTGGAAAGATATGTCAGGAGAGGTTGGTGTTTTTTGATGTGTTCAGAATCTGAAACGATATTGCCGATTGTAAGTAAAAGTAAAGAGTTAGATTTTTATTAAAATTGTATGATTTATTTTTCCCCTAAAATCTTAGTAAAATATGGTCTACATTTCCCGCATTAAATTCAGCAAAAAGCACACTGAGAAGTATGTGAAAGATTATATGTATAATGTTGGTTAAAACTGATGTGACTAGCAGGTGTGTAGATGATGCTGATGTCACTAGCAGGTGAGTAGGTGATGCTGATGTCACTAGCAGGTGTGTAGATGATGCTGATGTCACTAGCAGGTGCGTAGATGATGCTGATGTCACTAGCAGGTGAGTAGATGATGCTGATATCACTAGCAGGTGAGTAGGTGATGCTGATGTGACTAGCAGGTGTGTAGGTGATGCTGATGTCACTAGCAGGTGAGTAGGTGATGCTGATGTCACTAGCAGGTGAGTAGGTGATGCTGATGTCACTAGCAGGTAAGTAGGTGATGCTGATGTGACTAGCAGGTGTGTAGATGATGCTGATGTGACTAGCAGGTGTGTAGATGATGCTGATGTCACTAGCAGGTGAGTAGATGATGCTGATGTGACTAGCAGGTGAGTAGATGATGCTGATGTGACTAGCAGGTGAGTCGATGATGCTGATGTGACTAGCAGGTGAGTCGATGATGCTGATGTGACTAGCAATCTTACAATATGATGCTGATGTCACTAGCAGGTGAGTAGATGAAAAACTCAATGAGCTGGATCTTACGCTGGGGGCTTGGCTTAATGACATCTTTCTCTAAAGTGGAAATTCCAATACTCTTGGCTTTCAACCGGTAGACAATTTAAGATGGAGAAGGCTCAATAGAGCTACATTACATGTGCTACATTAAACTCACATTTCACTGCTGGTTACATATGCTCTATATAATTGTGTATGTGACAAATAAAAAAATCTTGAATCAATAGATCACCAGAAAATAAAAAATATGTTTTTTGAGGAGAACCTTGTTAAGTACCTGAAGTCTTCATCAGACACACACCATCTATCCAGTAAAGCCTGAAATATGGTAAGGCTTGACACCAACTTTTCCAATGCTTCAGCAAGAGCACCTAATTAAAGTAAAGCAAACAATAATAAATTATTATTTTGTGTTTAACATAACACTTTAATAAAACAACTTATTAATTTGGAAAGTTACTATCACAGATTTATGCAATAATATACCAGTTACTTAGAACATCAATTCAAATTCTTTATTCACTCCAACAGAAGTTAAATAAATTTACATGTTAAATAACCTTACAAACCATTATTAAATAGTTTGAATTCATGCCAACTGCCGTAAAACTCCAACTAAGAAGAAGACGGAGAGAGAATGCCATGAGATGTGCACTTGAAAACAAAGTCCACTAGACAGTGACCATGAGCTGACTCTGAATGCGTCTCTCGCAGACTGGCAAAGGAGTATACTTTAAAAGCTTGTGCACTCAACTGTTTGTGAAATGGAGCTTTGTGCTCATGTATCCCACCTCTCTCATTTAGCGCAAATCGTCTCAGGTTACGAATGTAACCATGGTTCCCTGAGTAGGGAACGAGACACTGCGTCCTCTAGGGGTCGCTATGGGAACACCTCGTCGTGACCCGTGTCTGAAGCATACAAATGAAAAAAAAACCAACGAGTGGCCGGCGACAGCCTCTGACGTCACTACGGTGCGACTATCAAACAGGCACTGGGAACACACGTCATTCACTTCTTCGTCTGAAGCTTGCGTCCGAAGCATGGCAGGGAGCTAGAGGACCCTACAGTGTCTCGTTCCCTACTCAGGGAACCATGGTTACATTCGTAACCTGAGACGTTCCCTTTCAAGGGAACTTCGAACTGCGTCCTCTAGGGGTCGCTATGGGGAACAGTATACCCACGCCGCCATGCTGAGGGGAGTGCAGGCCAGACTCATGGCAAACACTAGTACCAACTCTACCATTTCAATGGGAGTTGCCCCCGGGACGTTTAGACGGCTGTCTGTGACAATACCCCTTACGGCCAAAGGCCTAAGCTACATACCCAACTTAATTGTTAGGGCCCTCGCCCGGTGGTAGAGCTAAAGGCTTGGAATCAGGAAAGATTCCTTTAAAGGGATACGGCTAGGAACCTAGCATTTATACTAAGTCTTTGCCTGTCACACAGGGGCTACAGCTTGCTTCCGCAAAAGCTTGCTGAAGGAGCTGTCTCAACAGATCTCCAGTAGCAACACCCTGTTTAGATAGGTATCCGAGGATACATGGGTGGAGTGGCGCCCAAGATGAACGGGGCTTTTACCAACTCAAGAAAGGGCACGAAGCAACCGCGCGAAGCCCTCACCATATAGGATTTTAGAAAGAACGCAGAGTACTAGCGTGCGAACTTACCACAGTGTGGATTTCAGAAAGTGTGCAAACGACTTCACGTGCACACTTACCATATCATGGATTTTCAAATACTGTTCTATGGAAGGGCTCTCGTGGCACTCTGATAGAGCAGCTCATAGATGGAATGGTGCATCTCAAAAAAGTATGTTTGAGAGTCACTCAACTCGATCTGTGGAAATAATGCTGGAGCGCTCTGGAAAAACAGTGAACTCAGTCTCATATGAGAGGAGAACTCCTGAATCAAGAGTAGCACGCTCATAGGCGACCATTCTTGGAAAAGGGGAGCGCTGCTAAACTACCACGAGAATCGCCCGAATAGCCCCTCATGTTGAGGGAAGCGATGCTTGAAGTGTATAAACAAATACACACCGGCTGAATGGAGCCCAAGGAACCAAGGTCTAATCATCTCAAGAAAGGGAACGAGGCGGAGCGCGTAACCCTTACCATACAGGATTTCAGAAAGTGCGCAGAGTCTTGCGTGCACACTTACCAATATGTGGATTTTTAGAAAGTGCGCAAAGTGTTCACGTGCACACTGACCACCATGTGGTTTTCAGAAAGTACACAGAGCTTAGCGTGTGTACCTAAAGGTTCCTAAGCATCGCAGAGGCGCTGAACTGCACGGGAGAGGCAAGCTCAAATTTTATAAAACCTCTAGCGAGGGGAACGCATCACCTGAGGCAGCATATACAAGAAGACTTCTGTCAACTGCCACCTTCACTTCCCGCTGGATGCGACAGCACCTAAGCGGCCAGGAGACCCCTCAGGGTGACTTGGCCGGACATCCATGAAATTCCCTGCAGTGCTGTGCCAGGCCTGATGATCAAGGAGGGGCTCCCGCAGAAACCTGTGATCTCAGCCGCCCTAATACCGGAACATGAAGCCGGATGGCTGATGCTGACGAGTTGTTTAGTAAACACTGTAACTGAGCACTGCAAAGGAAACTCACAGAGTTTATTAGTAGACATAACCACCAGCAATTTACACATAAGTATATACAGAAAGGGTTATTTTTATACTCCCACCCTCCTGCGCTGGAGCCCCGCTCAAGGGGCGCCTCCTTTTATTCCGGACCATCAGTAAGGTGGTTGCTATGAACATAGAACCAGCCGAAAACATTATCGGTCCAGCATAGGAGACTGGTTATGCGTTAGAGGTTTCCACCTAACCTCGATCAGGTGGAGAGCTGGTGGTTACAGGGGAATTAGAAGGGGAGGATAAAAGCAGAAGTTAAAAATCCCTAAAGGGAATGAGTAGATACCTCAGTATCACTCTCACTCAGACGAGAACGCTGCCTCATCTGGATCACATCCCTTAGGTTCTGCTTACCCCCTTGTGACCAACAATTCCTCTTAACCCTGCCCGCAGGTGGGGGAGGAGCGTGAGTCGCGACACTAGCCTTCTGTGCCCGTCTTTGATCCTCAGATCGAGACAGGCCAGGACCCCTATGTTGTTCGGGCTCAGACCTGGACCTTCGTGGAACGAAGGATCTGAAAGCAGCGGAGTGCGCCTGCGTCTCCCCGAACTTCTCAATCACCGTCTCAACGGAAATACCGAAAAAGTTCAAAAGGCGAAACCTGAGCATCGAGAAGAAAGCCTTTTCTTTCTTCCCGATGTCTGCCAGGTTCATCCACAGATGTCTCTCCGCCACCACCATGGCCGCCATAGTCCTGCGCTTGGCAGAGGCGGCCTGCTTGGTAGCCCGGAGAGAGGGCTGTGGGTGCGGCGCAGCTCGGCTACCTGATCAGGAAAAAGGCTTTCGCCTTTATCCAGGTCTCTTAGCAGATCAGTCTGATATGCTTGAAGCATTTATTTTGTAATAAAGCCACAGCCTGACCTGCTGCTGCGTATGCCCTGCCATTTAAGCAAGATGCATTGCTTGAAGGGGCTTAGATGGCAAGGAGGGAGATTAAGAGAGGATGTCTCCCCCGCAGAATGAAAGCTCTTTCTGCAGGGGGCATCCTCTCATAGCCGTTTTCGCGCATCGCCTCGATGTCGGCAAAAACTCTTATGCTGAAACCGATGGATGCGAGAAGAAAACGGCCTCTTTCATTTCCTTTCGATCTCAGTATGGAGATCAGGCAGAAATGGAAGGCTCACCTGAGCTGGAGGGCTATGGTCGGATAACGCTCATCGAGGCGCGATCCATAAACTCCAACAGCTCTACATACGCAGAGCAGGAGAATTGAGAAGGCTCAGCCTCAGCTTCTTCACCATCCTCAAATATCTCCTGCTTTTCCTGGGTAAAAACCCAGCAGAGCACTAACCTCAGTATCAGAAAAGTGTTAAAGATATAACATCATCCTCCCGAGGCTCTCTCTCGTCTGACGCCATTATGTTTTTCTCCTCTTCTAGCGCGAAAGAGAAAGTCCCTCTTTAAACCATTCAGACAGATCCACCTGAAATTCTCACGAGCTCATTCTCCTCCGTGCCTCAGCAGCGGCGGGTCCTGAACCGCGGGAAGCAGATGGCTGCCTTTTTTTTTTTTCTTCTTTTTTTCGGAAAGAGAGAGGAACGAGAGCGGAGCTTTTTCCTTGAAAAAAATGCTCGCAATGCACGCAGATTGCCTCCTCAAAGACATCGCATGTGTGCTCTTTACCCAAACAAATCACGTAAAGATCGTGTGTGTCATCGGGTGTCAAATAATGCCGACACGGATGCATACATTGTCTAAACGCTTGCTAGTAGTCGCCATGATAGACAGAGAAAGAGCGCTCTTACCGGTTCTTTCAGATGCACGCTTCAAACAAAACAGTCAGTGAAGACGAAGAAGAGAATGACGTGTTTTCCCGGTGCCTGTTTTTATAGTCGCACCGGTAGTGACGTCAGAGGCTGTCGCCGGCCAACTCGTTGGTGTTTTTTCATTTGTATGCTTCAGACACGGGTCACGACGAGGTGTTCCCCATAGCGACCCCTAGAGGACGCAGTTCGAAGTTCCCTTGAAAGGGAACCAGATATTCCATAATATTTCCATATTTGTCATGTAATGTATCTGAATGCTAAACTATTATTTATTATGTAAATTGTAGGCTTTGTACTTCAGTCGCGTTCCAACGGTGACAGAGGTGGGCGCACTGATGTTTGGTTCACTGTATTTTATTTTGATAAAGTACCAACTGTGCTGTCTAGTTAGCAATGCTGGAACTGATACGTTTGTGTGTGTGTGTGTGTGTGTGTGTGTGTGTGTGTGTATGTATGTGAGTGTATGTATATGTATGTATAGAATCAAATGCTTCCTTATTTTGATGGGCAGAGAAATGGCTGCTTGAACAAGAAAAAAAAATATATATATATATATATTGGGCAGATACTTTTGTCCATCGAGTGTTGATTTGATCACTGTGGGTTGCTATTGCTGTGATGTCATGTGTGTGACAGGTTGTCCACCCTCACACTAGTAAACACAGCCTTAGTGAAGAGAAGAGCTGTAGTTGCAGTGTTATTACACTGATCAGCCACATTGAGTAACATAGATTACATTGTTACAATGGCACCTGTCTATGGGTAGGAGATATTAGACAGCAAGCGAACAGTCATGTTGAATTTCATGTGTTTGGAATCAGGAAAAATGAGCATGTGAAAAGATCTGAGTTACTTTGACAAAAGCTAAATAGTGATGACTAGACAAATGGGTCAGAACATCCCCAAAATGGCAAGTCTTGCCTAACAAGTCAAAGCACATAATCAATCTGGTCTGATCACAACGAGGAGCTACTGTAACTCAAACTGCTGACAAACTTAATACTGGCCATGATAGAAAGCTGCCAGAACACACAGTGCATCTCAGTTTGCTCCATATGGAGCTGCGCAGACGCAAACCAGTCAAAGTGTCCATGATGTCCTCTGTCCACCACCTACAACAGACACAGGAGCGTCAGAACTGAACCATGTGCTCACAACAAAAGACAACACGAATCTAAATATGGTGCATGAGCATCTGAATTCTGACACTGAACTGAAACCAAACTGGACAGTAGCCTCAAGATCCAGATACCAGCCTTCAAACACACACAACACACCACACGAGTGTCCTGAAGATGTGGAGGTTGAACGAGAGTTTTTAAAATTTCTGTTCTGATCTGAGAAATATACTTAGCGATGAGAAAAACTATCAAAGATTATCAAATATCAAGAGTGCTTAACTTAATGAAGTGATAATGGTGAGGTCAGAACAAATCTGATTTGACTTCCTCTGCTTGATGAAAGAAGGTTTTTTTCTTCCTGTCTTTGCTTTAGAGCTGCAGTAGATTCATCTTCAGTGCTGTGTGGAAGGAAACACGACAACAAGATGAAGATCATCCAGCTTCAGTTCTGTGAGTTTTTACATGATATCAGTATATTTACATGCTTTGTAACTTTATTAAAATTATAAATAGTTTTATGTTATGCATCACAGGGGGTTTACATGAGTAATGTTTTATTTTTGTTTGTTTGTTTGATGTTTTTTTTATCTTACAGATGTATTCATGTGTTGTCAAGTTGCAGTTTCAGATCTACTGACTGATTTGGGATCAAATGTGATCATAAACTGTGATCTTGATGAAAATGAGGTTTATTGGATTTTACTGAAAACACCAGATCCTCCGACAGTGATTCTACGAACATTCCCAACACCAATACCACCTCATTACTATAATAAAACTTTCAGAAAAAAATATTCAGTGCAGTTTAAACATCGTCTGGTTATTAATAATGTGACTGCGGATGAATTAGGAGTTTATTACTGTATGAACACACGCACACCTCCAAAACTCAGCAACAGCACCAGAATATACTTCAATGGTGAGTTCATTTATTCATTCAGTGATAAAGACACTGATGAACACTATTTGCATACATGGATGCCATTTTCCGCTTAATTTTTTTAGATAATTATACTTTTTTTTTTTTTTAGTATTCAATTTTAGTAAAGTGTGTTATCAGTATTGTCAGTGCTACAAATCTGCAACCATTGCACTTACAGTACAGTTATAATGACAGACTGTGAAAATTTTTCTTTACAGAACCGTTTCATCTGACTGAGCATCACAATCATACAGTGGTGGAGATTATTGATCAGAATCAGACACATTGGCAGATTATTAGCATCATATCTGCTCTGATGAATGGACTTCTGCTCATTGTACTGATTTGTGAGTTATTTTCAGCCATCTGTACAAATATCAATATGATGCTTTCCTCCATATGCTGAAGTTAATAAAAAATGTAAATATCCATTATTTAAGCTTTCGACTACATAATTTTTTGCAGAAACATTTGTAAATACAGAATCTAATAAACTGCTCCATTTCTAGGTTTATTAAAATGTTCTGCAGAACAATCACGACTCGAAGCTGATCTACAGCAGACGCAAGCTACAGAACAACATCAGAACCATTTACACTTAAAAAAATGTGAATCCATCCTCATTACTAAAATTAATTTCTGTCTTGATAATTATTGAGGATTCTTACTGACCTGTACATTAGTCTTCTATACGACTTCATTTTGATTCATGTTTGTTTGAATGCAGCTGAATGTGTTGCTCTTTCAGTGTGCTACTGTGGATTTTTTCAAACTGTGTAAAAATTTGCTCCAACCAAATCAACAGCACCTCTGCTGCTCTAAACCCGCTGAAGTCATGAACACATGAGTATGATTGATTTTAGAATTATTTTGTTTACTTTTTCTTGATGTTCAACCGTGAAACCTCTTTCTTCTGCTTGCAACATTGTAGTCCCCTAAAACGATGTTACACTTCATCATGTAAACAGCATTTTTCTTCAATACCAAAATAATTTCAACCTCATTTTAAATAATGTCACACTATTGATTAATTAGGACTTTATGACTGTATGAACACAGACAAACCTTAAGCACCATTTCCATATTCATCACAAATCTAATTAAACTAAAAAAATAAAAAAAATGGAGGAAAAAGTCAAAAGTGGTTCTTTGAAAATAGCCTGGCATGAGTCGCACCTCAAATATGAATTTGCTACTGTTTTGATGCCATAATTTGTAAATGAATATGTATTAATAAATAAACAAACAAAGTACTAAGTGTTTGTGTTTTTTTTTTTTTTTTTTTTTTTTTTTTAAACTCAACTAAATTGAAGTGTTAAACCAAAACCAGAAACATGTTCCACTGGCTTTGGCACTTGACAACCAACTCTCACCTTTGTCTGCACTGGAGGTTTAACTGTGAAACGAGTGCAGTGTTTTTCAATACCTTTATGTTTAAGTTCTCACAGTCCTCTAAACCTCAAATGAAAGAACAACATTGCAGTATGAATGCTTTAATAGATCTACAAAATCAACACAATCACAACTAGCACAACCAGATCACCCGAAAATGGAAATTTACTGTTAATTTACTTTGTTAATTTACTATGTTTTTTTTTTCTTCTTCTTCTTCAGTAGAACAGTAAAAAGATTTTTAGCTGAAACAATGGCCCTTGGTGATTCATTAAATGCTAGTCTCCCTACAGCTCCCTGTGGCTGGCCTTATGATCCTTAGTTTCACACCTGGGGTCACTCCTTCTGAGTCTCTTTCTCTGCCTCCTCAGCCAGTTCTCTGAGTGCCGCCTTTTGCTTCAATCCAGTGACATATACTGTATATAGTGTGTATAGTGTATATAGTGTAGGAAGGGAGATATCATTTTCTGACTGTCAGAAATTCAGCATGATCACTGCACAGTGTGTTTTATGCTACAGCCCACTTTTACTGACCAACTAGTAAAAATGTGACATGAAATCAACGCGACATGGCGCTAAAACATAAAACTGCTTCTCAAGCTCTTATCCCTTTCTCTCTCGCCGCTTCCACTTTTATTCAAGACACATAAGAACTACAACTGCCAAAGTGATTCATCATGCTCTTTTTGTTTACCACGAGCGCATGCTGACGACGTTTTATTTTTCAATAGTAACGTGCGTAGTAACCTACGAGTCACCAGGTGTCATCATCGTACAGTCTGCATACAAGTTTATCAGATCTATGTCGCACAGTGTGATTTGCAATGATCTTTTAGGATTGTTACAATCGTGCAGGGCGTAGAAGGCTTATGACATGCAAGTGAAGTCAGAACATTTCGATCTGTGGTTGGTTGTAGTATGCATCATAAGCCCCGCGCTTTCTATGGAGGTGTGATATGGGTAAGGTTAGGGACAGGATTGGTGGTTTGGGAAGGTTTATGTGTTGGTTAAAGGGTCAACAGTGTACAGGGGTTGATTTGATTAATGCACTCTCAGACAAAAGGGTACAAAAGCTGTTACTTGGGCGATACCTTTTCAAAAGGTACACTTTTGTACTTCAAGGTACCAATATGGACTCTTTAGGGACAAAGGTGTGCCTTTTGAAAAGGTACTGCCCAGTGACAGCTTTTGTACCTTTTTTTTTCTGAGAGTGTATAAGGGAACACGGTTCAATCTGTTTATATTATATTGTTTTGATAAATTAACAAGTATTTTCTTTTTTTTTTTTTCTTTTTTTTTATTGTTTATATATGATTTAAGGACCACAAATCTGTAATGTCTTTAGCAAGCATTTAGCTAAACTTAACCAGCCACCATTTACACAAACCTTGTTACATTAGCTAAAAGTCCAATGCCCATAAAGATACTAAATGATTAGTGCTCATAAAGCTATTGATGATTAGTAAACATTTATAAACATTTGCAAATGATGAATATTTTCCACTTTAGATTGAGAACTGCAAAAACATGAAAAAATAAGTAACAGAATATTTGTTAAGATCTGTAAATAGAGGTCTACACAACAAACAAAGACCAACAAATGAAGAGCATATGAATTGAAAGTTTGCTGACATTTGTAAACATGCCAATTTACTTTAAATAATCATATGTTAATCATTAGGTAATGTTTACTAAGTTCATTAGTAAACACTAATAAGAACATTATCTCATAATTCTAGTGATCTGTTAAGCAATATAAGGTCTGTTAATGATTTATAAATGAAAGTTATTATAAAGTTTTACTTCATTTTTTTTCTCTCTCTCTCTTGTTGATATGCCAATTGACATTTACAACATTGTACTGCGTGAAATGTGAATAAAAGTGAATATGCAAATTGACTCTTTGCCACAAGGTGGCGCTTGTGGAACAGCTGAATTATAGCCATTATATTAAGTAACAGCTATAATTACAGGCATTATACAGCCATTATATGGAGATAACATGTAAAGAAGATACCATTAAAACCTTCCTGGTCAAAACGTGAGTTTACAGGTATGATTCAAATACCATAAATTACACAAAATATTAATTATTCATCATCAGTAGATCAAATGAGTGAATAAATGTACAATAATTTATACTTTTAGTAAGTCTCACCAGTCTGTCTTACTCACACATTTAGTATAGATTGTAGGCTGTAATATAGTGCAAATATTTAACGAAATGCTCTTCCCCTGAATTCATTTTTTTTGTGGTCACTGAATGACTTGATTGAGGGTAAAGATAATGCTGCTTTGTGACATTGCTGTTTTACTCGCAGAACCAAACGCAAGTTTGCAAGGCACTTTTTTCTGCGGTTTTCAGACAATTTCTTGCTTTTTTCTACTTGTGAACAACAACTTTTGCTACACGATAAAAGGTCCTTGTGGTTTCTCAGTTTGATCAGTCGAAATAAAGTCTAACTGTGAGCATTGAGAGCATTTTGAACACAGATTTTTATGTACTCAGTTACAGATTTTGTTCATTTTTAACTAGAAATCTTCTGTCATACATGTTCAATGAAATACTGAGGCCTTTCGTTTTTGAGGTCATGGATCATTGTGTGTTAAAAAAAAAAGTGTGTACAATGTGGTCAAAGACTTCCTCTTCATCATTTCTTTCGTGTCTTCTTCACACATGTAGTGTGGAGGGAACCAGATTTTAAGTGATCAAGACAACATGAAGATCATACAGCTTCAGATCTGTAAGTTACATATTATGAATATTTTTAACATACATTCACCAGCTTTGCAAACTCAAAACTTTATCATAAATTGTTTTATTCTTCACACAGTGGTATTAATCTGTATTCAAGCTGCAGTTTCAGATCTTCTGACTGATTTGGGATCAAATGTGATCATAAACTGTGATCTTGATGAAAATGAGGTTTATTGGATTTTACAGAAAACACCAGATCCTCCGACAGTGATCCTACGAACATTATACAACATACAACATAAACAAATACCACCTCATTACTATAATAACACATTCCGAAACAAATATTCAGTGCAGTTTAAACATCGTCTGGTTATTAATAATGTGACTGCTGATGAATTAGGAGTTTATTACTGTATGAACACAGAAACACCTCCAAAACTCAGCCACAGCACCAGACTGCACTTCAATGGTGAGTTCATTTGCTCATGTAGAAATTAAAACATCCTGATAATCAGTGTAATTATTTACATTTGTTATTTACTTCTACAGTTTTATTAGAAAAACATAACGCATTCACTGGTCGCTCCACATAAAGATGAATATGTTATCGACATTTAATTCAGTTCTACAAATCTGCATCATTGTCACTGAGCTCCAGTAAAAGACTGACAGTAACAAACCGTGGAAACTTTCATTACAGAAACTCAACTGACTGAGCGTCACAATCATACAGTGCTGGAGTTTATTGATCAGAATCAAACACAATGGCAGATTATTATCATCATATCTGCTCTGATGAACGGACTTCTGCTCATTCTGCTGATCGGTGAGTAATTCTTCTTCAATTAAATTAGCGAACGAAATAAACACTAGTGCTGCTGTCTGTGAAAATATCAATATGATGCTCTTCTGCAGTACGGAGGTGAAAATGTTTTTCATTACTTTTGTCATTCTTTTGACTGTTATTTTGGCATGTATGTCTGTCCATATATATATATATAGTAACAGCTTAAAAGTAATGAATCTGAGTTCTGTTTGATTCTTAGTCTTTGCTGCTGAAAAAACAGAACGGATGGAAAAACATGTTTATGATGCTGATCTGCAGACAAAAGTTACGTATCAGCCTCAAGGTGCAAAACTATCACAAGTACGATAAGGTAAATATGTTAAAATATTAAAATCATTACTAAATTATTGAGGAATACTAAAGGTTTTTATTTCTGTAAGTCCAACAAACTACAGTATACTTTTGTTTAGATGAATTTTGTTTTAACAGCAGCTGAAATGCTAATTGTTTTCCTCATTGCTCTTTCAGTACGCCGCGATGGACTTTTCTTTAAAAGAAAAATAATAGCCATCAAGCCAACAGCATCTGTGTGTGATTATATAACATGTTCTTAGATATGATGTGAATTATCCTGAAGAATAAATAGTTTTACATTATCAAGTGTATTGGGGAGAACTGGGGATAGTTGTCACACTTCTCCAGTAAAAAAAAAAAAAGATAAAAAAATACAATAATAAAAAAGATAAATATAATTTAGAACATTTCTGTATAGACATAAAACCTGAAGTCTTGTATACAAATGACTATTCAACTAAATATTGATTATTTGAATACAATTTTATATTTCCACAATTACCAGCCGGGGAAAAGATTCAGTTTAGGAGTTTACACAGATACGTATTTATCAGCATTGTTGGATTCTCCGATAGGCCTAAATATTAATTTAGTTATATATATATTTAAGAAAAAAATATATTGTTACAGATTTAAAATAAATAAAAAAGAATATTCAGGGCTCAATGCTAAAGAGTTTTTCTACTGGCCCAGTTGGGCCAAGGTTAAAATTTTTACTTTCCCTGTCAACATTTTCACTGGCCCTTGCACAAAAAATTAATAAATAAAATTGTTGTTTTTGTTGTTTTTCACCCATGTTGTCTTGCCTTTTAATATATAAGCTGATATGACACCATGATTTTACAATTCTCATTTCCAATTTCAATGTCACAGCAAAAACTACTAGCCTAACAAATATAACGTTAAAAAAAATTAAAGTGAACATTCAGTAAAAAAAAAGAAAATAAAAAAAGTGAGTAAAAAAATAAGAACAAATATACAAATTAAAAGCAATAGCACACATAATTAAATATAACAAAGATACAATTAAACAATGCTTTAAGTTTTTCAGGTTTGTAGGTGTTCAGGTGTGGAAATGGAATAAGTTTACTGATAAACTCAGCTGAAGTGCTAAACCAAAACCATAAATGTGTTCCACTGGTTTACTCACTTGATCGTTTGACAGCCAATGACGAACAGCGTCTGTCACCTTTGTCTCGAATGGAGGTTTTCTAAAACCTTTATACTTGTATGTATCTCACTTTCTTCATGTCAAATAGAAACAGCAGCATTGCTGTATAACCACTGCCATACTTCATGACATGATGTTTATTGTTTATATAGAGTATATAGATACACATATATAGTATTAGACCATTAGACAACATGTAAAGCAGCTTCACACAAGTTTTCATTTCTGTGAATGTGCATTAAATTTTCTTTCATTAATAATTCTGGAAAATGTTCAAATTTATTACAGATTTTTAATCTAAAGGTGAGAAAACAGAAAGACTCTTTAGGTACAAAGGTGTGCCTTTTGAAAAGGTACTGCCCAGTGACAGCTTTTGTACCTTCTTTTCTGAGAGTGTATATGGGAACATGGTTCAGTCTGTTTATATTATATTGTTTTGATAAATTAACAAGTATTTTCTTTTTAAAAAATATTTGTTTATATATGATTTAAGGACCACAAATCTATAATGTCTTTACCATTAAAACCTTCCTGGTCAAAACGTGAGTTTACAGGTATGATTTAAATACCATAAAGTACATAACATAATATTGCTATGTTGTAAATGTCAAATAAGTGAGTAAATGTACAATAATTGATACTTTTAGTAAGCCTCACCAGTCTTTCTTTCTCACAGTCTTTCAGGAAAAAAAAGAGAATAAAAAAAGAACATTAGAATACTATAATTAGTATTATACATTATATATTATTTGAATATTAAGACAAGCACATATTATTAATGACTGTAAATCATAATATTAACACTGCACACATTCTCTTTTTCTACCACCTACTGTAAGACACGAGTGCTGCTGTGTAGCCTTTTTTAAATAAAGAAAGCATTAGCTACTCTAATAACATGCTATTTTTAGACATAATACTTTACAAAAACATTACGGGTTTAACGGTGCACAAAAATTATGGTTCAGGTTTTGAAGTTGCGGTTTGTTACAGTTTCGGTGGAGCAGGGGGAGAAAACCAGAACACTAAATAAAATTGCTTTTTTTATTTTTATTATTAATAAGTGGTTTACTAAAATCATGTCTCTGTCTTTAAATGAATTCAATTATTATTACAATTTTCTTAAGGATAACAAAAAATTATATAAAAAAAAAAAAATCGCTTAAAATGAAAACAAAAAAAAGATTAAATGTAAATAAAAAATAGTTACACTATAAAATATGGAGCCCTTGCACTTTATTCAAATATTAAAAGCTACAATTAACAACAAAGTCCAACCAATTAAATTAAATTTCTATTTATTTTTAGGTACAAAAATCTGTCACCAAGCTGTGTTGTAGCACACATGAACACAATGATAAAGGTATTGGCAGTCTTTAATAAATCCACAGATAGGTTAATCCAAACAGAGAGAAGGCATTCAACACACGTAACATAGACGAGACCCAACAGGAAATGACTAGACACAGGGGACTTAAATACACAAGCAAATGAGAGTATTTACTCACACATTTAGTACAGATTGTAGGCTGTAATATAGTGCAAATATTTAGCGAAATGCTCTTATCCTGAGTTATTTTTTTTTTCTAGCAAAGTAACGAGCTGTGGACACTGAATGACTTGATTGAGGGTAAAGATAATGCTGCTTCGTGACATTGCTGTTTTGCTTGCAGAACCAAACGCAAGTTTGCAAGGCACTTTTTCCTGCGGTTTTCATTCAATTTCTTGCTTTTTTCCTCCTTGTGAACAACAACTTTTGGTACACGATAAAAGCTCCTTGTGGTTTCTCAGTTTGATCAGTCGAAATAAAGAGTAACTGTGAGCATTGAGAGCATTTTGAACACAGATTTTTATGTACTCAGTTACTGATTTTTGTTCATTTTTAACTAGAAGTCTTCTGTAATACACGTTACACGTTCAGTGAAGTACTGAGGCCTTTCGTTATTGAGGTCGTGGATCATTGTGTGTTCAAAAAAAAAGTGTGTACAATGCGTTCAAAGACTTCCTCTTCATCATTTCTTTTGTGTCTTCTTCACACATGTAGTGTGGAGGGAACCAAATTTTAGATTGAAGTGATCAAGACAACATGAAGATCATACAGCTTCAGATCTGTAAGTTACATATTATGAATATTATTTACATACATTCACCAACTTTGCAAACTCAAAACATTATCATAAATTGTTTTATTCTTCACACAGTGGTATTAATCTGTTGTCAAGCTGCAGTTTCAGATCTACTGACTGATTTGGGATCAAATGTGATCATAAACTGTGATCTTGATGAAAATGAGGTTTATTGGATTTTACAGAAAATATCAGATCCTCCGACAGTGATTCTACGAACATTATACAACATACAACATACACAAATACCACCTCATTACTATAATAACACATTCAGAAACAAATATTCAGTGCAGTTTAAACATCGTCTGGTTATTAATAATGTGACTGCTGATGAATTAGGAGTTTATTACTGTATGAACACAGAAACACCTCCAAAACTCAGCAACAGCACCAGACTGCACTTCAATGGTGAGTTCATTTGCTCATGTAGCAATTAAAACATCCGGATAATCAGTGTAATTATTTACATTTGTTATTTACTTCTACAGTTTTATTAGAAAAACATAAGGCCTCTCACTGGTCGCTCCACATAGAGATTTATCTGTTATCAATATTTAATTCAGTTCTACAAATCTGCATCATTGTCACTGAGCTCCAGTAAAAGACTGACAGTAACAAACCGTGGAAACTTTCATTACAGAAACTCAACTGACTGAGCGTCACAATCATACTGTGCTGGAGTTTATTGATCAGAATCAAACACAGATTATTATCATCATATCTGCTCTGATGAACGGACTTCTGCTCATTCTGCTGATCGGTGAGTAATTATTCTTAAATTAAATTAGCGAATGAAATAAACACTAGTGCTGCTGTCTGTGAAAATATCAATATGATGCTCTTCTGTTATGTCTGTCTATATATATATATATATATATATATATATATATATATATATATATATATATATATATATTGTAACAGCTTAAAAAAATAATGAATCTGAATTCTGTTTGATTCTTAGTTTTTGCTGCTGAAAAAACAGAACGGATGGAAAAACATGTTTATGATGCTGATCTGCAGACAAAAGTTACGTATCAGCCTCAAGGTACAAAACTATCACAAGTACAATAAGGTAAATATGTTAAAATATTAAAATGACTAAATTATTGAGGAATACTAAAGGTTTTTATTTCTGTAAGTCCAACAAACTACAGTATACTTTTGTTTAGATAAATTTTGTTTTAAACTGCAGCTGAAATGTTAATTGTTTTCCTCATTGCTCTTTCAGTACGCCGCGGTGGACTTTACTATAAAAGAAAAATAATAGCCATCAAGCCAACAGCATCTGTGTGTGATTATATAACATGTTCTTATATGATGTGAATTATCCTGAAGAATAAATAGTTTTACATTATCAAGTGTATTGGGGAGAACTGGGGATAGTTGTCACACTTCTCCAGTTAAAAAACAAAAGAGAAAAAAATACAATAAAAAAGATAAATATAATTGAGAACATTTCTGTATAGACATAAAACCTGAAGTCTTGTATACAAATGACTATTCAACTAAATATTGATTATTTGAATACAATTTTATATTTCCACAATTACCATCCGGGGAAAAGATTCAGTTTAGGAGTTTACACAGATACGCATTACAGCATTGTTGGATTCTCTGATAGGCCTAAATATTAATTTAGTTATCACGTCTGATGTAAAGTTTTTGACCTGGTTCATTTCCAATTAGCCTTTAAAATAGTTTTGTATGTAACAATAAATTAACTGAAAAGAGGTCAAAGGCTTCTAGATCTAATTCTTACTAATGGCTAATTCTCACTATTATATTTTTAATGTTGCTATTTGTTAAAAGGGAATATATATATATATATATATATATATATATATATATATATATATATATATATATATATATATATATAGCTCAATGCTAAAGAGTATATATATATTTAAGAAAAAAATATATTGTTACAGATTTAAAATAAATAAAAAAGAATATTCAGGGCTCAATGCTAAAGAGTTTTTCTACTGGCCCAGTTGGGCCAAGGTTAAAATTTTTACTTTCCCTGTCAACATTTTCACTGGCCCTTGCACAAAAAATTAATAAATAAAATTGTTGTTTTTGTTGTTTTTCACCCATGTTGTCTTGCATTTTAATATATAAGCTGATATTACACCATAATTTTACAATTCTCGTTTCCAATTTCGATGTCACAGCAAAAACTACTAGCCTAACAAATATAATGTTAAAAAAAAAAAAGAAAGACTCTTTAGGTACAAAGGTGTGCCTTTTATAAAAGGTACTGGCTAGTGACAGCTTTTGTACCTTCTTTTCTGAGAGTGTATATGGAAACATGGTTCAGTCTGTTTATATTATATTGTTTTGATAAATTAACAAGTATTTTCTTTTTAAAAAATATTTGTTTACATATGTTTTAAGGACCACAAATCTATAATGTCTTTACCATTAAAACCTTCCTTGTCAAAACGTGAGTTTACAGGTATGATTTAAATACCATAAATTACACAAAATATTAATTATTCATCTTCGGTAGATCAAAACTATCACTTAATTTTTTTTTATTTTTTTTTTATATATATAATAATATTGTAGTAACAGAAGTACAATTCAGTATATAACATAATATTGCTATGTTGTAAATGTCAAATGAGTGAGTAAATGTACAATAATTGATACTTTTAGTAAGCCTCACCAGTCTTTCTTTCTCACAGTCTTTCAGGAAAAAAAAGAGAATAAAAAAAGAACATTAGAATACTATAATTAGTATTATACATTATATATTATTTGAATATTAAGACAAGCACATATTATTAATGACTGTAAATCATAATATTAACACTGCACACATTCTCTTTTTCTACCACCTACTGTAAGACACACGAGTGCTGCTGTGTAGCCTTTTTTAAATAAAGAAAGCATTAGCTACTCTAATAACATGCTATTTTTAGACATAATACTTTACAAAAACATTACGGGTTTAACGGTGCACAAAAATTATGGTTCAGGTTTTGAAGTCGTGGTTTGTTACAGTTTCGGTAGAGCAGGGGGAGAAAACCAGAACACTAAACAAAATTGCTTTTTTTAAATTTTATTATTAATAAGTGGTTTACTAAAATCATGTCTCTGTCTTTAAATGAATTCAATTATTATTACAATTTTCTTAAGGATAACAAAAAATTATTAAAAAAAAAAAAATCGCTTAAAATGAAAACAAAAAAAAGATTAAATGTAAATAAAAAATAGTTACTCTATAAAATATGGAGCCCTTGCACTTTATTCAAATATTAAAAGCTACAATTAACAACAAAGTCCAACCAATTAAATTCAATTTCTATTTATTTTTAGGTACAAAAATCTGTCACCAAGCTGTGTTGTAGAACACACATGAACACAATGATAAAGGTATTGGCAGTCTTTAATAAATCCACAGATAGGTTTATCCAAACAGAGAGAAGGCATTCAACACACGTAACATAGACGAGACCCAACAGGAAATGACTAGACACAGGGGACTTAAATACACAAGCAAATGAGAGTATTTACTCACACATTTAGTACAGATTGTAGGCTGTAATATAGTGCAAATATTTAGCGAAATGCTTTTATCCTGAGTTATTTTTTTTCTAGCAAAGTAACGAGCTGTGGGCACTGAATGACTTGATTGAGGGTAAAGGTAATGCTGCTTCGTGACATTGCTGTTTTGCTTGCAGAACCAAACGCAAGTTTGCAAGGCACTTTTTCCTGCGGTTTTCATTCAATTTCTTGCTTTTTTCCTCCTTGTGAACAACAACTTTTGGTACACGATAAAAGCTCCTTGTGGTTTCTCAGTTTGATCAATCAAAATAAAGAGTAACTGTGAACATTGAGAGCATTTTGAACACAGATTTTTATGCACTCAGTTACTGATTTTTGTTTATTTTTAACTAGAAGTCTTCTGTCATACATGTTACACGTTCAATGAAGTACTGAGGCCTTTCGTTTTTGAGGTCGTGGATCATTGTGTGTTCAAAAAAAAAAGTGTGTACAATGTGGTCAAAGACTTCCTCTTCATCATTTCTTTCGTGTCTTCTTCACACATGTATGCAAAACTATCACAAGTACAATAAGGTAAATATGTTAAAATATTAAAATCATTACTAAATTATTGAGGAATACTAAAGGTTTTTATTTCTGTAAGTCCAACAAACTACAGTATACTTTTGTTTAGATTAATTTTGTTTTAACTGCAGCTGAAATGTTAATTGTTTTCCTCATTGCTCTTTCAGTACGCCGCGGTGGACTTTACTATAAAAGAAAAATAATAGCCATCAAGCCAACAGCATCTGTGTGTGATTATATAACATGTTCTTATATGATGTGAATTATCCTGAAGAATAAATAGTTTTACATTATCAAGTGTATTGGGGAGAACTGGGGATAGTTGTCACACTTCTCCAGTTAAAAAACAAAAGATAAAAAAATACAATAATAAAAAAGATAAATATAATTGAGAACATTTCTGTATAGACATAAAACCTGAAGTCTTGTATACAAATGACTATTCAACTAAAATATTGATTATTTGAATACAATTTTATATTTCCACAATTACCATCCGGGGAAAAGATTCAGTTTAGGAGTTTACACAGATACGTATTCATCAGCATTGTTGGATTCTCTGATAGGCCTAAATATTAATTTAGTTATCAAGTCTGATGTAAAGTTTTTGACCTGGTTCATTTCCAATTAGCCTTTAAAATAGTTTTGTATGTAACAATAAATTAACTGAAAAGAGGTCAAAGGCTTCTAGATCTAATTCTTACTAATGGCTAATTCTCACTATTATATTTTTAATGTTGCTATTTGTTAAAAGGGAAAAATGTTCTTGTGTGGGAAATAAATTCATTGTAAGGATTTTTTGTAACTTTAATTTGTTTATGCTCTATATAATGCTGTATATATATATATATATATATATTCTGTATAGAATTTTGTGTTTAGAAATAAATAATAATAATAATAATGAAGAAGAAGAAGAAGAAGAAAATATTGTTACAGATTAAAAAAAAAAAAAAAAGAATATTCAGGGCTCAATGCTAAAGAGTTTTTCTACTGGCCCAGTTGGGCCAAGGTTTCACTGGCCCGTGCACAAAAAATTAATAAATTTTCACCCATGTCGTCTTGCATTTTAATATATAAGCTGATATGACACCATAATTTTACAATTCTCGTTTCCAATTTCGATGTCACAGCAAAAACTACTAGCCTAACAAATGTAAAGTTAAAAAAATTAAAGTGAACATTCAGTAAAAAAAAAAAAAAAAAACGAAAAACGAAAAGAAAAAAGTGAGTAGAAAAATAAGAACAAATATACAAATTAAAAGCAATATTACACATAATTAAATATAACAAATATACAATTAAACAATGCTTTAAGTTTTTCAGGTTTGTAGGTGTTCAGGTGTGGAAATGGAATAAGTTTACTGATAAACTCAGCTGAAGTGCTAAACCAAAACCATAAATGTTCCACTGGTTTACTCACTTGATCGTTTGACAGCCAATGACGAACAGCGTCTGTCACCTTTGTCTCGAATGGAGGTTTTCTAAAACCTTTATACTTGTATGTATCTCACTTTCTTCATGTCAAATAGAAACAGCAGCATTGCTGTATAACCACTGCCATACTTCATGACATGATGTTTATTGTTTATATACATTATATAGATACACATATATAGTATTAGACCATTAGACAACATGTAAAGCAGCTTCACACAAGTTTTCATTACTGTGAATGTGCATTATATTTTCTTTCATTAATAATTCTGGAAAATTTTCTAACTTATTACAGATTTTTAATCTAAAGGTGAGAAAAAAGGAAAGACCCAAATGATATTCAGTGCAAAACATCCATTTAAACAATTCAGCCTTTGAATATTTGTTTCGGCTGTTTTCTGTTATTACATATTCACAGCTGATCTTTATTGAGTTAACCCTATTAACTCTGTATCTATCAGTCTTGGGTCTGGTCTCTTGATTCTATGTGTTGTTGTTCAGTGAAAAATCAAAAAGTGGCTTTACCGAAAATATTTGATGTTTTATTTAGATCTAAAGTGCTGCTCAGAAATCATTCAGATTCTCTGACTGTATATTGTGTATGCCTTGAACAAGCAAACAAGGAGGTTATTTTTTAATTATTATTATTGTTTAAACACACACATTGAAAAAAACAACATCCTCACATTGTGTGCCACACAAAAAAAAGACTACTCCCCCAACAACTCCACCAATGATGGTGAGAGAGAGAGAGAGAGAGAAAAAAAAAAAAGCAAATTAAATATATATTAAATGAGTAAATACTCATGAGTTTGTGATTGAAGCTTCCTTTCCTAAACTCCCCTGGAAAAAAAAAAAAAAAAAAATGTTGTACTCTGGATCCTGATCCTCAGCTGAATAACTTTAATGATGTCTTATTCATGCTGTCTTTGCAACTTTAATTCAACATCATGTCTTGAATTCAGTTTATTCCCTTATTAGTATCAACCATGGGTTTATTATAGTAAAAGTGTTTTCTTTCAAACATTCAGATTGATTTTTATTTATTTATTTTTTATTATTGGTTTGTTACTTGATGCTGTGATATTGAAGCTGTTTGAATTTAGATTTATAATGAGTGTTTTATATTTTATGCAGTTCTTGCATATAGGCTCTAGGGGGCAGTGGGTGAAAAAGTAAGTCAAGCTGATATGTGAATGCAGAAATGTTATCAGGCAGATTGAATTTGGTTGTCTTATATCAAAAATAATGCAGATGCCATTATCTGATGTGTTTCATTTATTAGTAATGAGTGGTGCTTGATAGGAAATCTCAACATCAGGATGTGAGAAGAGCTCAATCTCATGTGTTCATGATATTCAGGTACAACTGGGGCCATTAGATTCCATTAGAAGTTGGTTGAGGGAGTTTATTTGGAGCTCAAACATTCTTTTTTTTTTTTTTTTTTTACAAAGCTGTTGACCGGACTGTTTCGAACTCGTTGGTGTTTGCACTCGGACTTGTCTCGGACTTGGTCATTGGACTCGCCAAATGTTCTCGTTGGTCCTCGACCGAGTCCAATCACAAAATAAAAAATAAAATAAAATTCTCCTTTCAAAACAAACCACATTTGCATGTCACTGAAAACGTGTGGAAAACGCCTTTAGAGTTTAGCTCCAGCCCTAATTAAACACACTTGAACAAGCTAATCAAGCTCTTACTAGACACATTAGAAACATCCAGAAAGTGGATAAGCCCAGTTGGAGCGAAACTCTGCAGGGCACTGGCCCTCATGGATCTAAGTTTGGAGGACCCCTGTCCTACAGAGTAGTGGTTACTTTGCACATGCTTTTTGATCATTACAAAATAATAATGTAAAAATTATTTCTTAGAATAGGTTAATATGCTGTCTCTCGCATCACATACATTAGTTAAGTAAGTGGTCTTGAAGAGGATCCTCTTTTTCTCTCATTTGGACTCGGTCTTGACTTGGACTCAAAACTTTTGGACTTGGACTTGATTGGATCGACCCTCTTGGACTCGGTCTTGACTTGGACTCAAAACTTTTGGACTTAGACTTGACCACCAGGATGCTGGAGTAAGAAACACTGCCACAAATAAGAAAGGGTGGGGTGTTATAAAACAATAAAGCACACAAAATAATTTATAACAACCACCCCCCTTACAAATAAAGCACATTTAATAAGTGAGAACAACCACCCGCCTTACAACGTTATTTGTCCTTTGTGTTGCTTTGGGACTTTTGTTAAACTTCCTGTTTTCTGTGCCATGTTTGTAGTTCTCTGTAGTTCCTCCTGCTGACTAGTTTTCATTGTTCACAGGTGTGTCTAGTTCATTGGTTCTCTGTGCTCTTTTGTTCCTTGTTCTTTTGTATTTGTTTTGTTTGTTTTATTAAATGCTCACAGTTAGATTCTTATCTCTGCTTGCCTTCACATGCTCATCAATGGAAACATTACAGGCTAGAATAATCATCAAACTGAAGAAAAAAATAATGCACTAAACACTTTATCAAGAGATTTAACACTTCAAATATCCCAGTGAACACTGAACACGTGATTGTTACAGACATATTTATTCAGTAAGGTTCTTGGCTTCTATATTATTCAGTTCATGTAAATATACAGTACTGTGCATTTGAGTTGTTAACTGTTGTTTTTCATAATAATGTTTTTTTTTATTTTTATTATTTTTTTTTTACAAGGGTCAAACTTTTCACAGTATACTGTGTACTCGTAGGTAGATCTTTCCACAGTTCTTATAGTGTCATACATTTAAACAGTGTAATTTTCTGAACTCCTGCTGTCATTGTGTCTCAATACACTGTCGAACTCATTATCTCTGTCAAGTACATCAGGAATGCAGATCTTCCAGTGATGTCCTCATGGTGACCTGAAAGAGAGAAACAAAGGTCAAACATGCAGCCTTTTCATGACATTGCCATTCAGATTGCATTCATATAGGTTTTTAGGCATATCAGTATATAGATTTGGTTTTGTGTCCTTCGTGGTTATATAAAGCAAAGTGAAATCTTTGGCCCACATTTGTTTCAAATCTATTTATTATTATTATTATTATTATTATTACAATTATTATTATTTTATTAATAAACTTTTTTTTTTTTTTTTTTTTTGCAAAATCATCTCATACTGCTTTTTGCATATATTGTGGAACTTGGAAATAAAATGTCTGGTGAGTGTTGATAAAAAGTAAATTCTCTATTGAGAATTATTTGTTTGGAAAAGGGGCAAGCAACTTCATTTCTTCAGTTCTCATTTCAAACAGAAGCATGGAGATATTTGCATCAAATGTGTTTCCTTCTGGAGAAAGAATCCAGTCATGGGAAGAAGAGATCATCTAGAACAGGGTTCCTCGATAGGCGGCCCACGAGAGAAAAAAGTTTGGCCCGCGCTAATTTCAAATAATGTGGCATGAAAATTCAAACACAGCATCAGAAAGCGACATGAACTTACATTGTGTCTTCACCAGATGCAAGTGGCACGGCGTGACACAACAAAATACAATAGAACTTATTATAAATCAGTGATGCTGTCTACACTGGAAGCGGCGCAGTGAGGTGCGACAAATCCCCAACAGAAAATTGCTGACTCTTTCTGTTTATGACGTGCTGACACAAAGTTCAAATGATTTGCAATGCTTTTTCATGTCCAGTGTAGATTTGAAAGCAAAAACATGGCAGGTGTGAAATAAAGAAAAGTGGACACTGAAAATAGATTATGCAAAAGTGAATGGACTTAACAGTTTTGAGTGAATGAGTGAATGGATGTTGGTTCAAAGTGAACTCACAGTTTTAACGTAAGTTTGCTTTAGCCTAATTTATTTTCAATATCTGAGGTAAAATATCATACTCGATTACTTAACGTAACCTCGGTTCCCTGAGATACGGGAATGAGTACTGCATCTTGCTAGACGCATAGGGAAAACCCCTTTTTTCTCCTGAACTGAAGCCTTTCTTCATTCACGCAGTGAAACTACATGGCCAGTGGTAAGTGCAGTGTATTAAAAATCGAAACAATGGCTAGGCAGCGGAACTGCACGAGCCTATGGCGACGAAGCCCACCAACCCTGCCAAAGCCTGCCAGAATATAAGCAGGCGTTTGATTCTCAGGTTACTTCGGCTGAAGCGACAACTGAGTCGTGCAGCTACATAGCACGGCTAGCAACGCAGTACTCGTTCCCGTATCTCAGGGAACTGGGGTTACGTTAAGTAACTGAGTACGTTCTCTTTCAATACTACACTCGTACTGCGTCTTGCTAGACACATATGGGAACACTACAATCATGCCGTAGAACAACTAAAGATATCAAACATCCATAAGCAACCATTTCCCATAGAGAAGTTACAACAATCCAAGGCTAAGACCTAAGGCCTGGTTAATCATTCCAGCCGGCCACCTCACAAATATCCACAATGGACACACAACTGGACCATGCCCAAGACGAGGCGATGCCTGTAGTACTGTACTCCAATGGGGCAATGAAGGCAATGAAGGTAGAGTATGCTAGTGAGATGGAATCTAATATTTATCTAGACAGTCTTTGCTTCATGGCCTAAAGCCCTTTGGTGCGGTTACCAAACTTGACAAAGAGTTGTTCTGACTGCCTACAGGGGGAGGAACGCTCAGAATAGATTCTCAGAGCTCTGACTGGGCAGAGCAGAGATAGCTCTCTGTCCTCTTCAGAGGGAGAAAGCACGGAGAGCATAATGACCTGTGCTCTGAACGGAGTGGAGAGCACCTTAGGTATGCCTTGGTTTCAGGACGACTTTAGTGTCGTTAGGCCCAGAGTCCAGACAAGCAGGGCTAATAGAGAGTGCCTGCAGGTCCCCATTCGCTTTACTGATACCATTGCTAGAAGCAGAGCAGTCTTCAGTGATAGCTACCGAATGTTGGCAGACTGTAGCTGCTTGAAGGCGGGTCCCTTCAGGCCCCTCAGCACCGTGGGGAGATCCCATGAAGGGACGGTAGGGGGGCAAGGCGGATTAAGCCTCCTGGCACCCCTTAGAATGCTGATGACTGCGCTGTGTCTGCCCACCGATTGGCCTTCGAAAGGGGCATGAGAATCTGCTGTAGCCGCCACATAGACTTTGAGCGTGGATGGGGAGCGTCCCTTATCCAGGAGCTTTTGCAGAAATGACAATTCTCTGTCAAATCGGAAGTATGAGGGTCTTTGCCGCAGTTTAGACACCAAGCAGAGAAAAAAGACCACTTAAAGGCATAGAGGCATCTCATAGATTGGGCTCTAGCCTCCGAAATTGTGTTTAAAACTCGCTTTGGGAGGCTGGTCTTTGAGAAATAAATTGGGCAGTGAGTGTTCTTCTGGTGCACTCGGCCTTGTGTAAGATCCCTTTTAGTCTCGACATACTGCTAGTATTTCCAGGCAGCTGGTGTGGAAGCCTCTTTCCACCTTTGGCCAGTGGCACCAATGGTAGTTTCCCTCAGTGGAAGCCTCTTTCCACCTTTGGCCAGTGGCACCAATGGTAGTTTCCCTCAAAGATACATTCATACATTTCTGAACCCATTTCATGACGCAGTGTGCATTACTTAGTCACGTGTACCAGTTTGCGCCTTTTTTTTTTTTTATTCATACCATGTGCGTAATTCAAACTGGTTTACTGTTTCAACCGGTATATCCACCAGCACTAGTGGCCACATACACTGTAAGTGTAGATGGTGCACAATTGCGGTAAGAATCTGTAAGGATCTGTAAGAACGAAAGTATGATTGACACTGGTCAATTCACCAGGTCTTCACCATGCATTCTGCACCAGTCCACAAACACTTTACAATTATGGGAGATATTGGTGCCTGGTAGAGGCAGTCTGTTCCTCAGTGATTGTGTTCAGCACTCGCTGTGGCACAATCTCTGGTGGTGATGGGCTCTGCTGACCAGCCAGACATGCAGGTTCTGGACTGAGGTGCCATATTGTGTCCCAAGCTTGGATGTCCCTTCTCAGTGGTATTGTCCAGAACTTTTTAGCTTAAGTCCCAACACCTCCAGTGATCAATCAGTTTGAATTTTGGGCTGATTATTTGAGTATTTGAATGAGGATAACCTGATCAACCAACAGTCCAAATAATTTTGTACACAAAATTTTAGATGGGAGAGCCATGTCCACACATTTTACAAATGTGTGTGAAGCCAATGACAACCCGAAGGGCAATCTTAGAAACCACATGTGTTGAGGGGCTATCTGCAGAGACATTATGTAGCTCTGCCCCTTTTCAGTGCCCAACTTGTTGTCTTATGTCTTCTGGTTTGTATTTCCATAGCGTCAAGGTAATGTCATACGAATTTATGAATGAGCCTCTCGTTTTAAAATCTTCTCGGTCTACTGACATTTGTTATGACTTCCGCTTCGAACATTTACAATGCTCATGATAAATTCTGTCAACTCTACAATAAGTAAATCCACTTTACTAGGTGAATATTCTTCAACAGTGATGCAATCTACTGCAGAAACAGAAGTTCAAAGACAAAAAATAATAAAGATGGCTGCGCACTTGTTTCTCTTACGCATAAGGTCAATATGAAAATAGTCAGACTGTGAATGAACTGCAGTGTGTCGGCTTGCCACTCGGACGAGGGACTTTTCACTTCAGAAAAGGTTGTGCTTTGGCCACAGAGTCTTGGGTCTCACAGCTGCTCAGGTTCTCTGCGAGAGGCTGAGGTGGATCAAGAGGTTTACATGGTGGGGCATTGAACTGAATGCTGAGCTGAAGAGGTGAGTTGTGAAGGTTTGAGTGAAGACAGCAGCTGACTTCATGGAGAAAGATTTACTACTTAACACGCTTAAAGTCGGCATGAAATGGAAGTAGCGATTGTCTTTTTTTTCTACTGTGACGTCTATTGTAGTGAAACGGCATCTGAAATGAGAGGGCGGGACTTGATTTCGTCATTCGGGAATTGATTGGATCATTGGAAGTTGAGCCGTTGCTAACTAAATGGAGGCAGATCTGAATGCAGGTTTGTAGTTAGTTGTGAGGGGATTTCTCTCTACTGGATTTACCACCGACACCCTAGCGTGAAGATTTTTTTTTATTTATTGAGGAAGATGAGGACGAGGACGATCAACAGCACAAAACATACTTAACAGTGCATTCGCGAGAGAGAAAGACTGCCTGAATGACTGAGCACGTCCTCCATCAGGTTAAGTCATATTCATAAAAAATAAATACTAATAATAATATTTTGCGATGTCCTAAGAGTAATGTTGTGGCAATATCCTTTCAATTTTTAAGGGTAGTGTACTCCCCATGGCTTGCGTCAGCACTGGTCAATGCATTGATTTCTGTAAAATGAAGCAGAAGCTTCAGTTTTCCCCCTGTTTTTTTATCCCAGCATTTACCCCTCACGTCACTAGCTCCGCCCTTGCGCCATAACCCGTGACTGGAAGAGAAGATGAGTTGTTTTGAGGGGGAGGGGATAACGTTTTCGTTTAAAGATTATAAGGGCACATGAATATAAAAAAAAAAATATATATATATAATAATAATAACGAAGTGCATGGATAAATTATTTATAATAAACACTACAGTATTCCGTAAAAAATTTACGGAATTTTTAATTTTGATTTCATGGTGATTTTAATCATTTTCAGTGAAGTTAACATTTTATTACGTGTCAGCTACTAACACAGAGTGATTATTTATGTACTGTAGCCAATAAAAATCTTACATTAGAAGTTAAGTCTTACATTCCTCGTCAATATTGGACATATGTTTGATGTTATCATGACATGCTCGCAAAGACGAAAGAATTAGCAGCTGTGTGTGACCCTTTTAATTGTTGTTTTACACATCATGTTTCCACAGCCGAGGTTATAGGCCTACACAGAGGTGGAAAGAGTACGAAAATATTCTACTCAAGTAAAAGTACCATTACATGAATGAAATTTTACTGAAATACAAGTAAAAGTACCAGTCTAAAAATCTACTCAAGTAAAAGTAAAAAGTAGCTCATTTAAAATGTACTCTTATTTACTTATTTACATTTTAACAGTGGGCGGGAGGCAAAAATGGGATAGGCCTTTAAATCTCAAACCAGTTGAAGGAATCAGTTTTTTATAATGATAAGACATTTGGGCTGTTACCAGGCAAATTAAATCAGTACCAACAAAATTAATCTTTTCAATACCGAGAAGATTGCATCTGAAGTGGCATTTAGATGTATTCACACACTGATTAATGCAGGACATGAATGCATTTAACCTGCAGTTACACCTGCAAAAATAATGTTTTGATATACAAGACATAAAATGTTGTGAGTACTCATTTGAAATTATAAAAAAATAAAAACACATTAATTAAATGTGAAATTAAATTCGCCAGTAGGTGTCAGCAAGTCACTGTTTAATACGTGATCCATTGCGACTGAACCCAAATCATTTAAACGGTTGATTCATTCAGGAACGAAACACCACCATTCCTCAGAGACGCAAAACTGTGCTATGGTGGCTGTGTTTGGAATTGTATTTGTTGTCAAAAAAACAGGCAATATGGTGTCTAAGCCGCAAGTCTCTTAATTATCATCTTGTTTATTCAACTGTTGAAAAAAAAAACTGCATGCGCACTCTAAATGCGCATGCACTAGTCTAATCTACTGGACTTCACGGCACTCCGTGTTTTGTTTGGTTTTTGGCAAAATACTGATATAATGTCAAATCGCACATCGTTAAAATAACAATTACGCTATTATCGCAGATCGCACACCCTGCACCACTGTCTTTTTGGCTACTTTGTGCAAAACCTTAAACCTGCTAAACTGTCAAAGCTTCATTTTAATCACCAATGCAAGTATTAACCTTACCTCTACATGCTTGCGAAGGGTTGATGTCGGGATTTTATAAGCTGCTAGTTTGGTCTCCCTTGGCAAACACAGCTTAGGCTGCACTGCATAACTAGAACATAAAAATATCCATGGGTTCAGTTCATTTCCTTCGAGTTCAACTTCAACAGAATACTACAGGGTTTCGTTTTCAGCGGTGTCTGCACCATAACACCTTTCTTGTACGTCTGCATCTTTCTTGTGATTTTAGCGCAGTTTGCTCTCCTGCCCATTATTTACTGCAGTAGTTTCCAGGGAGCGATTTTTTATTTATTTTTTACTCAGTAATTAATGCGTTTTAAAATGTAGCGAAGTACAATACTTCAAACAAAATATACTTAAGTAAAAGTAAAATTACAGATTTAAAAAATTACTTGAAAAAGTAGAAGTACACAAAAAAGCTACTCAATTACAGTAACGCGAGTAAATGTAATTCGTTACTTTCCACCTCTGGGCCTACATATATATTTGTTTCGAACAATTAAAATAAAAGTCGGAAAACAACTTTTCCTGTTGTTGCAAAATAATCCTTTAATGATTTTATGTATTTTTCCTCCTCTTCTTACTGTAGTCTCCTGTTCACCGCTATAGATTTTTTTAAAACCACACATCCCCCTACACAGAGAACACGCGCTTCGCACAACACCACCACAACAACTAAGAACAGCACACCGCTCTGTATGATTTCGAATCACTCTCGCGGTACTTTAAAGTGAAACCCGCCGAGTTACTTTCTGTTTCTCACGGTAGTATAAGTAGTATTTCGGAAATATTATGTAAATATATATATATATATATATATATTTTAATTCTATCGGGGCACCATGATCATCGGGTATGTTTATGTTTAAAGTGATATTCTGTTTCAACAAAAGATTTGTACTTCGCACATATTTCACTCAAGATCTGCCGCGATAATTTAATGGAAGATTGTCATAAAAGCGATAGACTATTCATTCAGATTGAATGATTCCATTTAACTGGTCTTTAGGTTATGATGAACAATGACATTGTTATTGAATAATAACTCTATGAATGATAAGAATTATTAAGGTAAACAATAAAAACACAGTGCTACAGTTGTGAGGGGGGCATCTCACCTAATTCTATCCATTTTAATTTTCCACATCAAAATAAAATAATATCGAATTATAAAAATAAATTTCATTAAAATAATTAAAAAAAAAAATCAGGATTAATAAGGGGATAACCATTTAATAATTGTGTCAAGATTTAGTCTAATGAAAGTCTAAACAGGGTTTCATTACTATATAAATGAAATGCAATTTCAGTGACAGTTTCTCTACGCTGAATGTGATGAGTTATTGTCATGTATATATAAAAAATATTGGAGGTGTTTCTCCCATCCCTCCTCCTCAGACTCAATCCTTATGCAGGTTGGCAGATTTAGCACACACAACATGAACAAGTGAAATTGACAATAGAAGGCAACAAGCCTTACACTGTATGTTGATGTCAAAGAGCTTTTTCGATGGATGCAGAGGCTTTTTAGGTTGGTAAAATCTGCAATCTCTGACCCTGTTTGTTTGCTCGCTTCTAGTGACAGTGAAAGTGACAGAATGTGTGGCCAAGTATGGTTTCCTATACTCTGAGTTTGTGCCACATTTTTCCACTAAGTACAAATAACAGTAAATTCTATTTACACTAAAAATAATAGTATTTATTTAGCAATAGGCTGTGTACTACACTTTATTATTAAATACCGGTGAGGAACTTTATTTCCACTTTTTGAATATTTACTTAATTTTTCAATTAACTGCAACAGTTATCATTTTGCATCCCGCTTAGATAAATTGGAAGTGGGTGAAATCATACAGACCGAAACAAAAACATATTTTGACACGGAACACGCATTTCAAATGAGAATAACTGGCTGTAGCATTGTTTTTGTTTTTTTTTCTCTCAGAGAAACAAATACGTGAACTGAGCATGTTTCCTAAATATCTGCAAAAATGTTTTGGTATTTTTATGCTTTAGTAGTCTGTCAAAAAATTACATACAGCACCTTTAAAATTAAAACAGCCTGAATGTTCCAGTCTGAAATCTGCTGTATACAGTAAGAAATTTTAGACACATCTGTTGACAGTCTAAAACACATCTGTTGACAGTGCAGTAATGCCCCCCCTAACCCCAACCCAAATTTTGTTGCAGAATCAACAGTAGAAAAAGGAAACAATTCCACTGAACCAGCAGAGACTAAACCAGCAGAGACTGAACCAGCAGAGACGAAATCAGACCACTGGAATATATTAATAATCTGTGTTTGCATTATTGTAATAATTTTCCTGCTTATTGCCTGTTACGTGATTTGCTGCAGAAAAAGAACTTCAGCTCCCTTATAGAAGGAAAAGTGGCAAACTGAAGGGCCTGTAGCACACAGCAAGCGTCAGCAACATCTGAGCAGCCTGTATTTTCCAGCACCCATGTTAACAGATGAGTGTTCACATCAGAAGCATGAGCAGCACATCATTTCCTACTACATTCTCTCCCCTTATATTCTCTTGTTATACCATTGCTGACAGAAATAAATGGGTACTGCTTGTTCTTAATTGTATAACAGAATGAAATTGTGAAACATGAACATGTTTTGTTGTCAATCCTGTCAATATGTTGCTGTCTTAATTCTGTACCATAGGTGTTTTTTTGTTTTTTTTTCAGAATAAATAAATGTTGTATTCTTTAAGTATTTCTTATTTGTTAGTATTAGGACTGCACAAAGAAAAAAAAAAAAAAAAAAAAAAAAACCTGATTCATTAATTCCTGATTACACAATAGCCAGTTTAATTATTTCTGTATGGTGCTCAAGGCTGAGATTGTTACATGGCTCTGCAGATTGTTGTCAGAAGAGTATAATTATTTAATTTATCTGCTGTACTACAGATAAACAAGCTCTATTAAAAAGGAAGCCTCTTTTTTTGGACCATTTTACTGAATCTTTCCAGGAGAGGAAATAGGGCTAGGCGATTTAGCTAAAAAAAAAAAAAAAATCACGATATAATGTTTCATAGACAAACAATTTATTTCAGTCTTAAACAAAATAACAAAATACAATTGAAACAAATATCTCTTTACATTTTATATGCAGATTAAATAAGTGTTAGGGAAACATTTGACCTATATCCTGAGGCCACAGGAGGGCGCAATGAGCAAAATAATGCACCTCATTAAACTTTATTCAATGCAATGAAATAATGGCTGTCTATAAAAATGTGCATACCATCTAAACTAATATTTATAAATCAAATGTAATTTCATAAATTGCATAAACAATATGAACAAAACAACATCATGCATTTATGCATAGCTTAATACAAATAGCCAAAGCGCCGATCACACGATGGCATTTAAAAACATGAAATACTCAAGACATGTTTTCTAAAAGTTGAACCTCTTTTAAATTTACATGGCTTTCTGTTCATCTCTTGTGCGAAACGTGAGTTTAACAGTAATAGCGAATATGCGTTCTGGCTTGGTTTGGGTTTTAACCTAATATTTTCCACATTGAGCTTGTATATTTCTCTAATATTTTCAATAAAAAATGCAACAGTGGCGCATCTTGTTGGCTCAACTGGACAGATTAACAAAAACATTAAAATGCAACAACTACACTTAGTGTATATCACCATCACTGCATCTTGTGCGCCACTGATAGGCTCCCTGACGCACACCTAAAATTTAAATACACCGTTTTTGCATTCGAATGCAAATTTTTAATTTAAATTCGACTGATGTTCCTTTGTTTTTATTCAGTCTCCTCATCGTAGACAGGCACGGTACTCATTTCAGCATGTGTTTGTGTGTTCTGTTGACTGTCTGCTTGTCACTCATAACACCCGCCTTTAAATGAAAAAGCGTGAAACTATCGTGCGATATATCAAACATTTGTTCTGTAAGTATCGATGATGGTGTACCGTCGATAAATACCGATACCATTTTATCGCCCAGACCTAAGAGGAAAGTTTTCTTGTGAATTTTAAAGATTATTTACTAAAAATGGTAAAATATTTGTTTTCATAGCAAGAATTATTAAAACTGCATTTACTCAAGGTATCATTACTCTGCTCCCAAATCCAGTATATTTTTCTAACACTAATAACATTTAAAAGTTTTTAGTTTCTTAAGAATGAACAAGATGCTATGATAGAACCAAGTCTGTTTTTTTGTCGGGCACATTTCTAATATTAATACTAATAGATATTGCTACTTTGTCATATTTGATTTCAGATGAGACAAAAAAAGTTGTCCCATGTATCAACAGCCTTACAATGCATTTATTTGTTTTGTGTTGATCAAGGATGCACTTTCGAACTCTTTACCAAAATGTCCGCATAATTCACAACACGTATGTATGCACATGAATTTGTTCTTTACCTCGTCCTAATGTTAATGAAGGAGTAAGCCTATTCACTTTGACAGCCTTTCGTCAGTTGTGTCAAAGATATTCCATGCAGCCCCATATGATGCTCTCAACTAGGTGTATGCAGCGAAATGAGTATTTGTATCTGTATTTGTATCTGTATCAATCACAAAATTATTAATATCTGTATTCGGATAATACCAGAAGTAGGCGGAGCTTGAACCAGAACGTAACAAATATGCAGTGTTTAACTAAAATATATATATTTTTTTATGATTATAACATTTAGCCTATTTAAACATCTTCTAACAGTCAGAGCCGATTTCCTTGTATAGGCGGTGCTTCGAGATACAGTGAGGTTGTGCTTTGAGCAAAGTGAGTTTGAGTCCCAGCTTGGGGACCTTTCATGATCCAATAAAAAGATATTTAAGTATCTAAATTAAAACAGTAAGGGTTCCTACGCAATTTATAAATATGGAAATTTATTTAAGTCATTTCCAGGAAATGCATGGAAAAAGGCAACTGCAACACTGCCATTTTATTTGCCCTTATTTCATTTATAAACTCATTTAGCTACTTTACACACTTGTTACTGTGTTGTAATTTTAGAGGATTATGTAAAACAACATGAATTCCTTTGGTTCACCGGTTCCTGCATTTTAACAAAGTATTTTACTTAAGTAATTCGCAGGTCTGGAAAACCTATGGGGAAAAAAAGAGAACAGAGTATGGAAAAATATTTCCCTTTTTTTTCTTTTCTTTTTTTTCCTATTCATTGTTCTTAAATATAAAATTAATAATTTCTAAAATACATTTATCATACAAGTAGGAAGATTTCATGACAAACATTTAGTGAATGAACTAATTCAAGGCTAACATTTCATTATGCAGAACTATTTAAACAAGTCTTTTTTGAACTTCACTAAACAAATGTGCATGTGCCACGCAAACCAACAAAAGTTAAGGAAGCAAACATGTAGGCCTAGTAGAAAATGTATCTGTATTTAAGTTGATTATTAGCCTATACTCTTGACAGATAGCTGGTTTGGTTTTTGAGAGATGGAGATGTGCAGAGATGGCAAACCGGCTGTTTGATTGGCAATCGCGCTGTGCTTATTCATTCGTGTATCATATCGTAGCCTTTTAAATCATAAGGTTTAAATCATTGCCTTTTATATATATACACAAATAGTAGAACATGTATGATGTAATATTTTAGGTAATATTAGACCTGCTCTTGCCAAGCTCTGATTTCTTAGAGATGCACGGAGTGGCAACAGCAATGCTGTGTATGATTTGCGCTCTTTTAATTCATAAAGTTTACGTTCATTCATTTCACACACTCATTGAGTGAATTTAGAGGTCTGTGTAAAATATTGCGCTGATCCCCTGGCTCACCTGTGAATCTAGCAAACACCAGACTGTGCTGCAGCCTCAGTCGAATATTCAGGCAGAACTATTCATTATCTGTTATTCTCTTTTGAAGCCATTATCCGTGCCTTTCCGAATAAGGTATTCGGCTTCGGGCACACCCCTACTCTCTATAGACATGCTCTTGCCAGTTCTTTGAGCAATACCAAGTGCACAGTCTTCAAAACCAGTTCATACACAATAAAACACCTTTTATACAGACCCATTTTACAGAGCTCTCCTTAGCCGGTTGTACATGTGCTGTTATTCAGAGAAACCTCGCAGCTCGTGCTATAGTCTAACACAGCTTTTCTTACTCTTTCATAAGTTCATGCTTACATATAATTAGCTGAAGTATGATAATGCATATTTGGCGTGCTGTCCGGGGAAGGGCTCCAAGCTCGGGAATTGCCCGAACCTAGAGTACCCCTTCCCCGTATAATTGTAAAATGAACTCGAAGTGAGGAGATGGGGTGGAGGAGGGATGCTGATAAACCCCAAAAAAGCAATTGAGCAAAGGACAGCCGCTAGACTAAGAACGCCCCCCAAAATAAGCACTGAGTACTGGCGGGGGCTAGTTTTTGAGAAGTCAGTTGGTTGGTAGGCTGGAAGAGCCTACGTACTCCGGTGGGAGCAATTTATGCATTGGAAGGGTAGGCCTTAACCGGCTGCTGGTACTGGACTACATGGTTTGGGGCGCCCGGTCAGGAAGGCTCGGCTGATGCTCAAAGGGAGGTTGATAGGGAGGAGCAGCGTGATTGTATAGCCCGACCAGGAGGGCCGAGGTTGCCTCGAATGGAATAGGTCATGGTGACGGCCCCTGCTAATCAGTGGGCAAAGGGCAGATGGCTGACCGTGAGGGCCCATGAACCCTCAGACTGGAGATCAAGACTCAGGACAACAGACATGTGGGTCCTCTCGGTTTGAAGATAAAAAGGCTTTGGGTTGCCCGACAAGAAGGACTCTTGCGACATCCGACAGGAGATTAATACTCACGGCATTGGATGGATGAGTCTTGCTTGTAGGTGGCAAGTATAGAAGTCCACCCGGGAGAACTCTCCCAAACGTCTGATGGGAGCACATGCATCAGAAGGGGTAAGCCTCACCGGGCAGGGAGAGAGAAAAGGAAAATCCAACTGGAAGGGCTCTTGCGGCATCCGATGGGGTATCATACTCAGAACATCGAATGGGTAAGCCTCGCCAGGCGAGGGGAAAAGATGTGAGGATAGCTGAGAGGGCTTAGACAGTGTTTGGCGGGAGGTCGAGACTCATGGCATCGGACAGCTAATCCTCGCCTACCGTCGAACGGAAAGGTAAAGTTGTGTGGCTGGGAGACTCTCGCCGACGTCTGATGGGAGCACACTCATCGAACGAGTAAGCCTCGCTGACCGTAGAATGGAATGGTAAAGATTGTCTGGCCAGAAGGCTCTTGCCAATGTCTGATGGGAGCACATGCATCGAACGGGTAAGCCTCACTGACTGTAGAAATGGAAAAGGTAAGTTTGTCTAGTCGGGAGCTTCTTGTCGACGTCCGACGGGAGCTCTATATTCATGGCATTGAACAGGTAAGCCTCTCCGCATGTAAGACGGAAAGGTAAAGTTGTTTGGCCAGGAGGCTCTCGCCGACATCCAACAGGAACTCCATGCGCACTGCATCGGATCAGTAAGCCTCACAGACCGTAGCATGGAAAAGGTAAGTTTGTGTGGTCGTGAGGCTCTCGCCGGCATCCGATAGGGGCTCGATACTCACAGCATCGGATGGGTAAGCCTTGACAACCATAGAATGCAAAAGGAAGCTCTCGCCGGCTTTCAACTGGAGCTCGATAATCGCAGTATTGGGTAGGTAAGCTTGACGACCTTAGAATGGAAACCTAAAGGACCACACGCCATCAAACTCTTAACGACCTCTGACCATACAACACAAAATCAAACGTTTAATCCCCGTTAACCATATAAACAAAAAACGAAAAGAGATCTAGCCGGGAGAATCTCGCCGACGTCCGATGGGAGCATAGTATCAGAAAAATGGTTGCAGGAATCTCATTTTTATGGTATCTTCTTCAGATTTGAAATAGAAACTCACGAGACATGTGACTTTCAACCCATTACTTTTCTAGATTGCTCCAGGATTGATTTCATGTATTTTTATATCAAATAAAAAAATTCTGTGTGGTACAATTTTTTTTCAAGGCACTTCAGTGTCTATAACTTTTAACATTTTTGAGCATTATCAAATCTGGTTGATAAAAGGTAAAGCCCAAAGGGTCTTCTTTCCAAAGACACCAAATTTATGTGTGTAACAAACATAAGTAAGGAACTGTTGCAATTTTAAATTAGGTAGGGCAGCTTTCAGCTGTGAGTACCATAATTTTAACAAATCCAGTAAGATGCTTCCGATAACATGTCCAAAAATCTTGGTGCGGCTTTGCATTCGAAAGTTAAGCGTACAACTAAATAGAATTCCCTGTGCCAGTGTACCCCAAATAAGTGCCATGAATCTGGATGCATAGGCATAGCTTTGAAAGCTGAGGTGGTCAACTTTTGCCAGCCAAGTGCTAAGACTTTTTTTTGTTTTTGTTTTTTTTTCCCCCTTTTCTCCCCCTCTCTCTTCATATTGATTGCATGATCGATGTCCCCGGAATTTTCAGAGTAGCCACTACAATGGGCTAATGCAAAACTGGGAATGCAGGGCATTGAAAGGGCTGATCATGTACCCTTGTTTAATTCACGCCGCCTATGGGGGAAAGCTGAACAGATTATTTCAGTGAAATGGCTGAACATAATGAAAAACTCCACATTCGAGGATTTATAATTGCTGTAGCATTTCTATCATAGAGAATTGTCCAAATAATAAAGATTGTGTACATTTGAATTAAATGTTTAGCCAAACGAGGATTATATTGCATAGTGACATGAAGAAACAATTCTCAGGACGTTGGTGCCCTTTGAAGGCTTTATATAATGTGCATGTACATTATATTGTTTAAAACACAGTTTGTTAAGTTTTGTTTAATAGGACAGTATCATTAATTGCTTTTCATACTTCATTTAAACCAATCACCACGGCCTCATTGCTATTTCATATGTATTTTAGGTAATTTTAAAGGCTATTGTTTGATTAGGTCTATTTTTTCTCTCCTACCATCAATATAAATTATAATTATCCAATTAATCAACAGAATAATCCACAGAAAACTATGTTACCCAATTAATTGTTAATGATGGCCTTTGATGATGGGTCTATGTCCGCACTTGCCAGGATTTGTGCCTGGATGTTGTGAACCATTGGAGTTGGCTCCGAGGCAACAGCATTTGGTGGAACGGGCAGTGATGTTGCTATAAAAAAAGAGAATATTGTGATTTTAAAAAAAGTAGAGAGCTGAGAGGGAGAGGAGAGGGGCCACGATTGTAATAAAATGGGTTATTAGTAGCGGAGGAAAAAGACAGAGATGTGTGGGCCTGTACTACAAGCGGAGGCAGCCTTGCGCTTGCTTCAGCTGCAGGCCACGGGAAAGGGTGGTTTGTGAAATTTTGATGGGAAATGATGAAATGCCAGAGTAGCCTGCAGTGTTGCCAATTTAGCCATTTGTTGTTTAGATTTAGTAATTTCTTAAACTACCCTAGCAACTTTCCCAAAGCACATAGGATATATATATATATATATATATATATATATATATATATATATATATATATATATATATATATATATATATATATATATATATATATATATATATATATATGGCAACTTTTAAAAGTTATTAGGTGTTAAAAAGACATTAATCACCCTCTTAATCACACAAATAAAAAAGCAATCAAAAGCTACACAATGTCTAAAAACTTCTAGAGACTTGCATAGAAATACCCACTAAAAATCACAACAAATTTGAACTAGTTTACTATTTGCACTTGCTTATTGATTGATTGTCTCCTTTGTGATAAACCTTATGTGCCTATAATCGTTAATCGTTTTGGTACATAGTTGAAATAATTTTCTCGCAAATCAATCTTTTTCATCCATTTATCTGAGTGAAGTGTAATTTAAAATACAGGAAAAAATGCAACCAAAAATTAAGAAAATTTGAGAAATTTCTGTACTCTAAGCCATTTGCGATGTGGCTAAAAATAACATCAAGATCCTTTTGTGTCACAGCTTCGTTTAACAACTTTCAGCAACCAACAGCACCTTTTATCGACTTTACCTAAAAATATATTTGCAACACGGCCTGTGCCGCTAGCGCAAGAGCTTGAGGCCCAGCTGCATACGACGCTGCTGCTGGAAGAGCCACGGTAAAAGGTTGACTCGAAGCGGGAAGCCAGTAAGCCTTTGTTGCGGTAAGATCGGGGGCGCAGCCCAGGCTCATTGGAAGCCTGCCACTGTGACCCAGCGCTTAAGGAGAGTCAGGTCTTGTTTGCTGCGGGGCAATGGAGGTGTCGATCGAGGTGAGTTCGGAGCCTTGCGAGCTTTGCTCGATATATTGGCCGCCCTGCTGTTGTGGATTTAGTAGTGTGGTTTGGCTGAATGCTGGGAGATGAATAACTTAGATCGTACAGATCCGCTTTGTTTACCTTTCGCAAGGATGGAGTATGGAGGATGGAGTATTGGAATTAATCAGCGTTTGCCTCAGGCTTAAATACGGTCAACTTTCCGATTGGAGGAATTGTAGGCACAGCCAAAAGATAAGAGGATGCTGGGGAAAAATTGGAAGTGACGCTGGTAGAGGTGAGGTTAAGCCTCGGCGTTGTGGAGAGCGTGTGGCTGGTCGAGCAGACAGCAGTGGCCGCAATGAAGCCTGGAGGTCGGCGGCGGTGTCTGGTGGAGAAGGAGCGATCCTTGGCCCGGCAGATTGGCCGGAGAACCGAAAAA
This sequence comes from Cyprinus carpio, assembly GCF_018340385.1. Taxonomy (NCBI): domain Eukaryota; kingdom Metazoa; phylum Chordata; class Actinopteri; order Cypriniformes; family Cyprinidae; genus Cyprinus; species Cyprinus carpio. The sequence goes on along the minus strand of NC_056593.1, from coordinate 14,602,310 downwards.
CCCCCATTATAGACCTCGTCGTCTAAATGGGAGAAGCTGAGCCTGATTTATAATGGCAAAAGGTGCAAACTGAATGCTGATAAACCGGAGGTTTAGAGGTAAGTCAGCTGTATTTATGATATGGTGTTGATTAACTTGATGTGCTTCACCGGTGTTGATTAGGCTAAGTATCTGACGCGCTCCTCCCGAACCTTGTTAATAAAACATCGTTTCACTGTATAAATAAGTTTAAGATAAAATATACTTTTTGTCATAATTATATATAATTATATTTAGTATACAACTATTATTTTAAGATGGACGTAGCCTATGCATGAATGAGACCCAGTGTGTCCCGCGATTTGTCCCGGGAGCATTTGATTTTGATTGAGTAGGAACTCCCTGGTCTCTGCTTCATTTCAGTTTGTGCATATATACACATAACGCTGATCTGCTTTCAAAACACCCGGTAAAAGAGTCACACGATAACGTGCGTCACTATGACACACCCATTATGGCACTGGTCCTGGCTTTTGTTCAGCCAGGACTGATCCTGGCAACGTTACAAGGTTCCCTTTCCGGAACGTGTTTGTGTTCACATAGAAGGCACTATGGCAATTTTCCAGGATCAACCTACTGTGTGAAAGGGCCTTAAGCCAGTCGCTGACACCAGTAATGTGAAACCCCTTTAAATTTGGCATGAAATGGCTAGCGGTATTCTTTTCTTCCTTATTGTGACATATGGTGAAATGGCTTCTTGATCATGAAAAAATTTAGGGTGGGATTCTGTTGTCCATTGTGAGTTGATCACTGTGGCTTGCTATTTGCTGTGATCTCATTTGAGTGACAGGTTGTTCCGCCCTCACTCCAATAAACACGTCATTGGTGAAGATAAGAGTGTTGTTGCAAGAGGGAGGGGAAGTTACACTGATCAGCCACACCACTGAAACCACAGACAGATGAAGTGAATTACAGTGATTCCATCATTACAATGGCAACTGACAAGGGGTGGTATACTGTATAATAGACAGTAAGTGAACAGTCAGTTCTTGAATTCTTGAAAATGGGCAGGTGAAAAGATCTGAGTGACTGACAAATAGTGATGACTAGATGACTGGGTCAGAGCATCTCCAAAAAGGCAAGTCTTGGCTAGCAAGTCAAAGACCCTCTGGTCCGATCACAAAGAAGTGCTACTGTAGCTCAGACTACTGAAAAGCATTATACTGGTCATGCTAGAAATGTGTCAGAACACACAGTGCATCATAGTTTGTTGTGTATGGGGCTGCGTAGTTGCAGACTGGTCAGAGTGCCCATGATGACCATTGTCCAGTGCCAAATGTCCATGCCAAAGGGGACATGAGTGTCAGAAATGGACCATGGAGCAATGGAAGAACTTTGCCTAGTCTGATGATTCATGTTTTCTTTTAGATAAGGTGGATGCCCATGTGTGTTGTTCATAAGGGGAAGAGATAACAGCAGAATGCACTATGGGAAGAAGGCAGGCCAGTGGAAAAAGTGTTATGCTCTGGCCAGTGATCTGCTGGGAAACCTTGAGATCTGGCCTTCAGTGGATGTTACTTTGACACCTACCTTTGGCACTTCACATACCTAAAGATTGTTGCAGATCATGTGCACTCCTTCATGACACTGGGGTTGCCTAATGTCATTGGCCTCTTTCAGCCGACCACTTGAGAGTGTGTGAAGTTGAACCTGACAGGAAGTACATGCACAAGACTGTCCTAGGTCAGAAAGATGTGCAGTACACAAAAAGAACACTAAATCCAAACTATCTCTAAAAATGCTTTGAAGCAGTAGGCTAGTTGAGGCTAAGTGTATCTAATCATTCATCGAGTTCAGAAACTTATGTGCCCCAATTATGCATCCTGTCTATGAAAACTTTTCAGTTTAATTTAAATTAATTAGATATTACATATAACTTGGTATTAAAATGTAAAGAGTTCCAATTGGTTTTTATCACTTCATTAGAAGCACCACAGTTACTAAATTGGGACTTACACATAGTGACTGGTGAACCAACAATTAAAAACTGTAAAAACTCTACTTGCATTACCATAAGTAAGTGTCCCATTATGTGATCAAACGTTTGTTAAATGAAATCTTCAGGCTCACTTGAACACAGTAAAATTACAGAACATGAATTGCGTATTTTTATTATGTGTACATGAGCTCACCAGTCCTGTGATTAAAATATGTCTGCTTTATTGTAATAATTTTTCAAATGTTATTTGACTGGTCAGCTCTGTAGTGTTTAAATATTTAGTCAAAATTACATTATATATACAAAAGGACCCCCCCCCCCCCCCAATATTCGTAGCACTGATGTTTTCTTTGTAAATATCACTGTTTAATTTAGCATACTGGTTACTGTTGGGGAGTTTCCGTCTTGCCTCGTGTGGTAGGTAAAGGGGCTGAACCATGTTAACCAGCCAAACCTTGAACAGTAAGAAACTCTCAACTTTTGTCTTCTTTCTATCTATCATTTGTTTGTGGGATAGTCATTGCAAGAGATTGGACAGATTTAACCTTTACTCTTTTACCATTGATCTGGCAGCAAATTACAGAACAATGTCATTGCAATAAAGAAAAGAAAAAGACAAGACTATTTAACAGCAAAAAGGGAAAAAAGACAAAACAATAAAGGTTCAGTGTGTAATTGACAGTGTCATGTCCATGATATTATGCTTGATAGAAATACATGACAAGGTTTATATGTGAATTTACTTCAGCCTTTATAGAATCACCCCATGCATGAACAACAGACATACATAACGGAACAAAGATGTCTTCTTTGATACCCAATATTTTCTCCAACCTTAAAACAAGAAGTAGTAATTATGTTGGATAAAACAGAACAACAACAAAAAAGTACCTAAAACGTAGCGCTTGTTTCTAGTTCTAGGTAGGTCACACCAAGTTCCTGCTTGTGCACATCACAGAGGACCTCTCCTGGACTGAAAACACAGCAGCGTCTCTACTTTCTCCACAAACTGAGAAGAGCTAGAGCCCCGGCTGCCATCATGTGCACCTTCTACAGAGTCACCATCGAGAGCATTCTAACGAGCTGCATCACTGTGTGGTATGGCGCCTGCAACATGTCCTGTCGGAAGACATTTCAACGCATAGTGAGAGCAGCCGAGAAAATCATTGCTGTCTCTCTCCCCACCCTCCAGGACATTTACGGAACCCATCTTACTCGCAAAGCCCTCTGCATTGCGGGTGATCCCACTCACCCGTCACACAGCTTCTTCAATCTGCTGCCATCAGGGAGGAGACTGCAGGGTCTCCAAGCCAGGACCAGCAGACTGAAGGACAGCTTCATTTATCAGGCTGCCAGGAAGCTGAACTCGCTCCCGAACTTGACCCCCTTCCCTCTTCTGCACCAGGCACCACTGAACTATGCAACCTATCTGGATTTTTAGGCTCTACTGTTAGTGTTATCTGTATGCACCATGGGTCTGAGAGTAGCGCAATTTCAATTCTCTTATGTATGTGCTGTGCATGTGGAAGAATTGACAGTAAAGCAGACTTGACTTTGTGAACTCTGTGTGTGATCTACAACATGAATACATCAATGAACTGTTTGCACCCTATGCAATTGCCTTTTCCATAACCAAGACACTAATCAGTCTCTATCAGTCTCTGTGGTGGTTTATGTATGCATGCTGGATAGCGCCTTTCCTTACAGGGCACCCACTCACTGTCTGCTGAAACAGTGCTGGTTTCTCAAAGGGGTGTAGATGGTGGTGACAGGTGGGTGAGGACAATGATGCTGACCATCCATGCTTGAAGGAGATGATGGTAGCTCTACTTAAAGGTGCTGTATGCAGGATTGACACCGAGTGGTTGAGCTAGGTATTGCAGTCTAAATTCAAAATATTACTCCTCCTCAGACTTGACGCAGTTGCAGGTTGCCAGATTGACGACACAAACAGGAATGAGCGTACTTGATGATGAATGAAATTAAATATGCTGTGTTTTCCGCGAACTGGCAACCCGGGGTGCCGAAATACAATTGGGTAAACTGGCAGTGGGCAGGTTTCACAAACCATAACAAAGATCAACATTCCGGCCCGGAATGCACATTTTCAAAGGAGAATAACTGACGGTAGCAGTGCTTTTCAGATAAACAAGTATGTTAATGTAACATGTTTCTTAAATATTTGCAAACATGGTATTTTTGTGCTTTAGTAGAGTCAAAATATTACATACAGCACCTTTAAGTAACAGAAAAAACAGCAGACTTTATTGAGAGCTCTTCTGCCCTAGTCAGTGCACTGTTGACCTGGTAAGCCAACGGTACAGTTTTTCTTAACTACAACAATGACCCATAATGAGACATCTGCAGAAGAAGTGGTGTGCACAGTCGCAGCGGCTTTGAGCTCCAACAACTGGTATAGCTTTTGCACATTATTGGTGGTACTGTGTATTATTTTGCACAGTTATTGAGTAGAGACACTTCAGTACAGCTGTGACAAACTTTTAGAACTCAGTTCTGGAATACACCATCTACCAGCTGAGATATTTATCCCTCCGGAGCTTGACAGACTATCACCGGGGATTCTCACAGAAGTGAGATGAAGGAGGAAAGAGAGTGGGTGTTTGGGCCAGGCCAAAGGCTAACTCATCCAGGCCCCCGTTTCCTACCATCTTCCTCTCTATTGCCCGGTGGATCTGCAGTAACATGGATGAAATGCATCTACGGCTGGTGACACAGTGGACCATATACAACTGCTGTAGCATGATTTTCACTGAAACGTGGTCGGACAGCACCACTCCGGATGAGGCTATTGAGCTAGAAGGATGTACTGCCTACAGGACTACAAACTCATGTAAGAAAACCGGTGGGGGACTGTGCATTTACATCAACAATTCTTGGTGCACTAACACCACTGTATAGCTGATAGACTCTGTAACCCTGATGTGGAATTCATGCAGCTGAAATGTACCATTTTACCTCCCGAGGGAGTTCACTGCTGTTTACATATGTTCTGTATAAACTCCACCAGACGTTAATGCCAAGCTAGTGCTAGCACAGCTACAAGACAGCATTAACCACAGCCTTGTTGCACATTTAGACAGTGTTTTGATTGCAGCGGGGAATTTTATCACGTAGATTTAAAGACTGTCTTTTACAAACTCCATCACAATGTGAAGTGTGAAACCAGAGGGGATAAAACGCTGGATCAGGTGTATACTAATGTAGCACATGCATACAGAGTCCAGGTTTACCCACACCTGGGCCTGTCAGACCACCTTTCACTCTTGCCACATCGAAAATATGCACCAAAGATTAAAACTGCTGCACCTATGGTCAGAATAGTAAGAACGTGGCCAAAGGCAGCCATCCCTCAGCTCTAGGACTGTTTTCACTCTACAGAATGGGAGGTATTCAGAGGTCAGTCTACACCAACACGGGAGTCCTTGGATGACACTACACTACCTCAGTTATGGACTACATCATATTTTGAAAAAAAAATAAATAAATAAATAAAAAAAAGTGATGCGACATACAGCCAAGTATGGTGACCCATACTCAGAATATGTGCTCTGCATTTAACCCATCCAAAGTGCACACACACAGCAGTGAACACACACACACACACTGTGAACACACACCCGAGGCAGTGGGCAGCCATTTATGCTGTGGCACCCGGGGAGCAGTTGGGGGTTCGGTGCCTTGCTCAAGTGCACCTCAGTCATGGTATTGCTGGCCCGAGACTCGAACCCACGACCTTAGGGTTAGGAGTCAAACTCTCTAACCATTAAGTCACGACTTGCCCACAGGTTTCCCTGTAGACAGTGTTACAACCTGGAGGAAAATACTTGTGTTTCCAAATCAAAAGCCATGGATGACACATAAGGTACAAAAAATAATCAAGGCTAGGGATGTAGCATACAGATCCGGGGACGGGAATGCTTATACCACAGCCAGGACTGCTTTAAGGAGAGGCATCAAATCTGGCAAATTAGAGCAATAAAGGTGGGTTGAAACCAATTTTAATAACTCCACAAATCCCCGGCAGGTGTGGAAGGGCATAAGTGCAGTAACGGACTATAAGAAGACAACATTTCCCTGAGCAGACATTTGTGTCACTTTAGCTGAGGACCTAAACCGGTTCTATGCCCATTTAAACAGGGACAACAAGGACCCGGTACAGCCTCTGTTGCCCTCCAGTGACATTGCCTCAGTCCTGAGCACACTTGAGGTGAGATTCTGTCTGCGTAATATCAACCTCAGAAAAGCAGCTGGCCCAGTGTGTTCCTGTGACTCTGTGGTAGAGCATTGCGTTGGCAGTGCAATAGAAACAATACCGGGCCATCAGAGCCCGAACCACCAGATTGGCCCACAGCCTTTCCCAGTGCAGTGAGACTGCTGAATGAACATTAATAGCTGGAAACTGGACTATGCATTGCTGTAGTATTAATACTACATCTCACAATCTTTAATATATTTTTCATAGGGACAATCATTTCTATGTCTCTGCTGTCTGTTACAAAGTTGTTGAGTCAAATTGGAATCTTATTATCTGACAGATAACCTTTACTCTTTTACCATTGATCTGGCAGCAAATTACAGAACAATGTCATTGCAATACAGAAAGGTTTACAGAGGTTTGTTTGAGGTTTGGTTATCAGATACAACCTAGAATGAAGTGGATGTCCCATTAACAACATAGCTAGAATTTGGTTTGTAGTTGCTTTTGCTGTAGTGTCAAATTCTCATGTGCCATAGCTTGGAATGTCTCGGTTACCTATGGTAGCCCTCGTTCCCTGAAGGAGGGGAATGGAGACATCACGTCGATGACCGACGAATTGGGATCTCGCTTTGAGAGACCAATCTACTTCAATTGTAAACTAAATGAGCCAATGCACATTGGCTTGCATCCAGCTGCAGCTGATCACAGCATGAGCATAAAGCGGCAGCAGGTGCAATACATACTAGCTTTTTGCTGAGGACCCGAGCCAGTGACCCGGCCACTCAGTGGTGGTACATCAGCCGTGGCGATGGGATGTGACGTCTCCGTTCCCTCCTTCAGGGAACAAGGGTTCCATACGTAACCAAGACCAGGGGCATTGCACAAGATCCTCGGACCAGCTGTACTCAATCTATGGATGCCTGACGTGATTGGAGGGTGAAGGGGAGGAGCCAGGATATAACCAGGAGTGGATCTATTGAGAGGAGAGAGAGACTTTGGTGGCCAGGACTAATTCCTCCTCCTGTCAGCCCTGATCGCATTGTTGAGTTGTGTGCTTATACATTTGTTGATTTGTTCCGGAGTGAGCAAGCTCAGGACGTGTTGTAAGTGTTCTTAAGTTAAAAAAAGAACTGAATCTGTATTATGTTTGATTTCTTTTTTATTTCATGTTAACCCTCTGGAGTCGATTAACGCGTATACGCGTTTTGGGGTATTTTCTCCTGATAACCCCGAAAAGAACTTAAATTACACTTTCAGTTTTTTTTATCGTACAGATAAGTGCAATACATCAATCGAATCTGTAAAGGGTCTACTTTTTTTTGTATACAGACATAATAACAACAAAACTTTGTGCACTTATAAAATAAAGATAACAAACAAGGAGTGCTGTCTGCAGCCTTTGTCTGCGCTGATCTTCAGATACAAATGCGTCATTAAAATGAACTGTAACTCAGTGAATACTCAACGAAGAGACATGAGAGAGATATCTATAGAAAGCCTGACATGTCTACTTTTAAACTAAACAAGTGCTGCTGAAAACAAATATTCTGTGATAAAGTAATCCATATGAAAACCACGCAATGTCCGTTTTTCACGTCTCCCTTCATTATCTTCTAATGCGACCACGCCCCCGCGCCGAGCGCGCTTTTGAGATTCAAATGTTTCACTGAAGCACGCGGCTTTTGAATACGCCCACACAACAGAAGACAACGCAGCGAGACTGTTCTTCAAGTTTTTATTATTTTACTGTTTGCTACGCGATGAGAGGAATAAGACATAAATCACCCCAAAAAGATGTGATGTGGTTGAGGATTTGAGATTTGGATTTCCTCAGAAAAAAGAATGAAGCACTTTATTCAGCAGAGATCATAAACATGAGTAAGTCTCTTTTTATTTATTTATATACTTGTACTAGTTTTCACATAACGTGTAAACATTTTACTAGTTAGACTTTTTTCCAAAGACTTTTTCCAAACTATAATTCCTGAATAAATGTATAATCAAGTGAAATATTATGAAGTTTCAATAACAATATACACTACTATACCATTCAAAAGCTTGATGTAAAATAATATAAATGAAACAATAAATGAAACTGTAACAAATGTAACAATCATTGCTGTTCTTTCAATTTATCCCCCCTAAAAAACCTAAAAAAAAAATATTCTCAGCTCTTTTCAACATTAATAATAACAATAATAATAATAATAATAATAATAATAATAATGATAATAATGATAATAATAACAATAAATGTTTTTTTTGTAGAAAATAAGATTGTTAAAAGGATTTCTGAAGGATTTTGTGACTGGAGTAATGATGCAAAAAAATTCAGTTTGAAAGTCAGCTTTGATTTTTCCTAATAAACTGTTTAACTGCACTCACAAGTGAATATTAAATTATGTTGTGGGATAATTAAATATATTCTAAATAAACTACAAACATAAAATTATATAGATTTATTTTGTCCTCACATTCTTTCTTGTAACTCACCCCTCTCAGTGACACAGGTGACTGAATGGCTCATTATGCGGCTCATTATGCAGGCCTTTGTCTTCTCAGGTGTGAATTCATGATAGTTGACGCCTAATCTCGCATATGACTTTTTACCAACAAAAAGTGTCTTAGAAAATTCAAAATCAATATATTGTTTTCTGTAAGTGAGTAAACAAGATGATTTTCGCATCATTTAGAAAAAAAAAAAATCTAGGCTACACAGCTCCAGTTCTCAAAATTCCTGGGAACCAATTTTCTATATGTGTTTTATTACCTTTTTCAAGTGATTTAACATTTTTAGTTTTTCACTAACCACGCATAACATTTTTTTTCTCAAAAACACAATCATGTACATACATGCTGGCTCACATATTATTATAGCCTAGTTTGTGCTGATTACAGTGAGATTAGACTTTAGCCATTTAGATATTTATAAGAAACTGAAAAAATCACAAATGTCAGGGCATGACAAAACTTCTCCAGGCCCCAAAAATACCCTTAGACTCCAGAGGGTTAAGTATGTTATCTTTATTTATCCTGATTTGGGGAAGGTAGGGGGAGGGTGCCATTTTTGTTTGTATTCATTTTCTCCTGTTTATGGTGAGACAGGGAGAGAGGGAAGATTGATGTTCTTTATTTTCTTCGGATTATCTTGTTCTAGGTAATTTAAGATTTTTGAGTTAGTTAGTTTAAGTTTTGTTTGTTATTTTGGCCTAGCTCTCCCCCGAAGTTATTATTTCTTTTTATTATTATTATTATTATTATTATTATTAAACTTTTTGTTGTTATCCTTCTTGTGATTTTTGTTATTCTTTATATTTTTCAAATTCAAAGATATTATTTGAATTTGTGGTTGTGTGATCTCTGGGACAGGAGGTTGGATTATCCTGGTACTCTCTCCAAGGCTTAATATTCTTTATTTAATTTAAGTTAGTTTTTTTCATTATTTTGTTACTGACTCCCCAACCCTAGATGGGTAGTTATGTAACACAGGTCCCAAGAAGGTATGGAGGGGGCCGGGAGGATTTAACCTTCTGGCCCCCCTAAGGAACCTGATGACCAGGTCATGCTTACCTACCGACTTCCCTTCTACGGGGTCATGGTTCACAGCAATCGCAGCAACCTGGACTTTTAGGGTGGAGGGAGACAGCTTTCGCTCCAGCCCTTGCTGCAAAAAGGAAAGCACAACCCTGATCGGGCATCTACGGGGGTCTTCTCGGCGAGAAGAACACCACTCGACAAACAGGTTCCACTTCAAGGTGTAAGGGTGTCTCATAGACTGTGCTCTTGCCAAAGTGATGGTGTCCACTACCTCTTGGGGTAGGTCACCAAGAACTTCTGCGTCCTGTCCAGGGACAAGACATGAAGTTTCCAGGGGTCTGGACGGGGTGCCACAGGGTCAGTAGATTCTTCCTCAGAAGAATCCGCCAAGGAGGGGCTGTTACGAGGAGCACTAGTTTGGGGAACCAGGTCTGAGTGGGCCAATACAGCGCCACTAGCAAGACCTGCTCCTCATCCTCCCTGACCTTGCATAGCGTCTGTGCGAGAAGGCTCACTGGGGGAAACGCATACTTGCACAGGCCCCACGGCCAGCTGTGTGCCAGTGTGTCCGTGCCGAGTGTTCCCTCGGGCAGGGAGTAGAACAACTGGCAGTGAGAGGTCTCTGGAGAGGCAAACAGGTCTACCTAAGCGGCTCCAAAATGTCTCCAAATCAGCTGGACCGTCCGGGGATGGAGTCACAACTCTCCCGGGAACGTAGCTCGAGACAGCTCGTTGGCTGTACGGTTGAGCAGGCCTGGAATGTGAATGGCATGAAGTGACATCAGAACCTTCTTGGTTCCCTGAGGGGTTTGCCACCACTGTAATCCTCAAACCACCTGTATTACTGTTGGAAATAGTACTCACCTGGCAGCCGCCAGGACGAGCACTAGATCGCGGCAGAGGCAACGGAGATCCGCCCCCCTTTTTTTTTCTCGAGGAAACGGAACCTGGCCCGCAGCTCCGAGATGGTCATCTTCCTGCAATGGGGACATGACTCATCCAAGAACACCACCTCAGCATGTTAAATGCCCAGACACGTGAGGCAGCGATCATGGCCATCACCCATTGCCAGGTAACAACCGCTTCCAGAAACGCACGGGTGAAATGGAATCTTTAAAAAGACGATCTGTTGTCTTTTCAAAGATGCACCCATGTAAGACCTTTTAGGGAAATTGCTCTTTTAGGGAAATGCTCTTTTAGTGCAGAGGCGCACAATGGAATGGCAGCTTGCAGCACAACAGGGGGGTAGTGCAGCCTGAAGTGTGCAACCCACTCGACACAGGAACGACCACCACTGAAGTGCTGTTTTGCCAAAACTAGAAGCTTCCAAGAGCGCGTTGAATTTGTAGTTCACTGAAGAGACTTGGATGGAGCATAATGATGTTGTCGCTCGGCTCCGAAGCGAAAAGCTGGTATGTATTTCACCTGCTGCCCCTTTATGCTCATGCTGTGATCAGCTGCAGCTGGATGCAATAATTGCATACCAATGTGCATTGGCTCATTTAGTTTACACTCGAAGTAGATTGGTCTCTTGAAGCGAGATCCCAATTCATCAGTCACCGACGTGATGTCAAGAGTGACCGACTTAAAGGGAAACCTTATTAAAGCTTTGTACAAATCTCTCTGCTTGTCCATTAGATGCTGGGTGCCATGGGGCAGATGTGACATGTCTGATGCCATTTCTGTGAAGAGATGTCTGGAAATCAGTGGCAGTAAATTGTGGCCCGTTTTCACTAACTGATGAGAAGTTCCAGTTCTGGCAAACAAGTCCCTCAGTACCTCAATGGTGCATAAAGAGGTGGTAGTGCTTATGGTGAAAACCTCAGGCCATTTGGAACAGGCATCAACTACCAGAAAGTATAATTTTGTATGCCGGGAAATCTATGTCAAAAAGAACAGAGGGCACCAGTGTCACAGTTGTTGGGTTCAATTACTCATCCGTGCGTGTTATGTGTGCGTTAGTAGGTGTGTTTCTGTGCGGCTGCTGTGAGCTGATCAGTTTCAGCTGCAGCTCGTTATCAGGCTCTATTTAAGGAGAGCTAACCCTGTCTTGTTTGTCAGTTCCTAGTGTCAGTTGCCCTGTCTGGCAGACTCTCAATAAAGCATTGATTGTACCGCAATTGAATCCTATTTCTTTTGTGTCATGACAACCAGTCATGTTTACGTGGATGGTAAATTGCTTCCACGAGAGGTTAACAGATCCACGCGCGAGGAAACAAGAGCCTGTGAGCTCTATTTAAACAAAATAGAGGTCTGTGTGGGTCAGTTAAGCTACACAAGAGACTGTACGCTTTTCAGCTACATGTAAAGAAACATGTTTATCTTCCCCTATATCATTTTTGTCAAGAAACTGCTGCAGTCTTTAAATATACATATTACAATCCTTCTTGAAGCTGTCAAATGACAAAATCACCCTTTACACATATGAGATCATATCCAAACAATCCTGAACATGTTGAACAACAGATATACATAAAAATAGAACAATGCTGTGCTCATATGCTGATTATATACAACAGACAGCAAGTGGTTGAATTGAGTACTGCAGTCCAAATTTAAAATATTGGAGAGAGTTGCCAGACTGAAGAAACACAATTTTCCAAAGTAAACACAATAATAATAAGCCATGTGCTCAATAAAATCACACAAGATTAGAGTAGAGCACATGTTGAGGGAACAAAAACCTAGAGCATGTGCTCACAGTGAACAAGACTAGATGAGCAAACAGCCAATGAACAAGACCAAATACCATCAAAACAAAATATAAGCACATGAAATGGTGAAAGAACCCCCACCATGTGCTCACAACAACATACAAAAAGATAGAGCATGAGCATCTTGATTCCGACAAAGAACCAAAACAAAACCAGATAGGAGCACCAGGTTCCAGATACCAGGCTTTAAACACACACAACACACTACATGAGTGTCCTAAATAGAAGGTTGAACAATAGTTTTAAAATTTTCTCAATTTTGATCTGAGAAATATACCAAAGCGACTAAGAAAAACTGTAACATGATTGAATATCAAACGTGTTGAACTTAATGGAACGATGATGGTGATGAGAAATTGGGTTTTGTGGTCAGAGCCACATTTTTTTTTAATTTGACTTTGACTTCCTTTGCTTGATGTGGGAAGTGTCTTTTTTTTTTTTTTTTTTGTCTTCCTGCCTTGGCTGCAGTAAATTCATCTTAAATGTTGTGTGGAGGGAACCAAGTTTTATATTTAACCACGACAACAGCATGAAGATCATTCAGCTTCAGCTCTGTGAGTTTATTACATGATATGAATGTATTAACATGCATTGTAAAATAATTAAAATTCTAAATAGTTTTATGTTATTTGTCAGGTTTTATGTGGTTAATCTTGTTTATGTTTATTTTATAGATGTATTAATCTGTATTCAAGCTGCAGTTTCAGATCTACTGACTGATTTGGGATCAAATGTGACCATAAACTGTGATCTTGATGAAAATGAGGTTTATTGGATTTTACAGAAAACACCAGATCCTCCGACAGTGATTCTACGAACATTATACAACATACAACATACACAAATATCACCTCATTACTATAATAACACATTCCGAAACAAATATTCAGTGCAGTTTAAACATCGTCTGGTTATAAATAATGTGACTGCTGATGAATTAGGAGTTTATTACTGTATGAACACACGCACACCTCCAAAACTCAGCAACAGCACCAGATTGCACTTGAATGGTAAGTTAATTTACTCCTTCACTGATCAACACATATTGATGATCACTGCTTGCGTACATATTAACTACTTAAATTTGTAAATACTTTTATATTCATAAATTACATTGTACACTGCCTGGCCTCGCTGTCTGATTTAAATAAGGAAATACTTAAGATTTTAGGATCGACTCTTTATTGCAGTGATCAATATGTTTCTGGCATTTTGTATTGTTTGGAAAGAATTATTTTAACCCTAACTCATGCAGTTAATAGCTTTTTATTTCAAAAACAACCATGTCTGAAGATGTACCCAAGTACATATTCCAGGATGACAATGTCAAGATTTATCAGGCTCAAACTGTGAAAGATTGACCATCACAGAGTCCTGACCTTAACCTCATTGTTAGTCTTTGGGACGCACTGGAGTTGACTTTACAATGCCTGTCCAAAATAAAAGTGTCACACTCATTTTGTTGGAGAGCCTTTAGCTTTGATAACATTGTGCATTTCGACAACATAAAACAACATCACAGCATTTATTTCCATTAAGGGTTGCATTAATTTTTTGCAGAGATCTTGTATTGAAAATGATGGCGTCGAACCCTCTGTAAAGTCGACTCCAGCACATTCTTAAGACTTTCAATAGGGTTAAGCTCAGGACTCTGTGGTAGCCAATTCATAATTCAATATCTTCCAACATTATTTGAGAAGTAAAAAGCTATGTACTGCATCATTTAAAATTAAAATAATTGTTACCAATCATACAACATGCCAGAAACATATTAATCACTATAAAAATGATTCAGTCATAAAATCTTAATTATTTACTTCACTTATATAAATAGTAACCTTCAGTGCTTGCAGTGTAAATTACCAGCATTTTCAGTGATACAAATCTAGCTATTGCACTAACAGTAACATTTTTTACAGTAACAGACTGTGGACACTTTTATTACAGAATCAACTCAACTTACTGTGCTAAATGAGTGTCACACTCATACAGATCAGAATCAGACACAATGGAAGATTATTATCATCATATTTGGACTGATGAATGGGCTTCTGGTTATTGTGGTGTTCGGTGAGATATTTTTAGCCATCTGTAAAAATATTTATATCATGATTTTCTGCATAGCTAGCTGATGATAATTGAAATGTTGAAATATATGTAAATATTCTTATCTATATCTAATGTTTCATTATTATTGCGCCATTTATGTGATATATATTATGTGATAAATGTTGAATCTGAAACACCATTTTTAGGACTGGTAAAGGTATTTGTTGTTGGAAACAGAGGGTCTGAAGAACAATCAGAACAACTCAACACTGATCAACAGCAGATGCAAGTCATAGAACCACATCAGGACCAATTAAATGTAAGAATATGTGAAACCATCATTATAACTAAAATTAATTTCTGTCTTGATAATTATTGAGGATTCTTGCTGACCTGTTATTTCAACAATACGATTCTATAACACTTAATTTTGGTTTATTTTTCAACTGAAGCTGAACATGTTAATATTGCTCTTTCAATATGCCGCGGTGGACTTTTCCAAACTGCGTAGAAATATTCGGTCCAGTCAAATCAACAGCACCTATGCTACTCTAAACCTGCCGAAGTAATGGACACATGAGTATGACTGATTATACTTATTTTATTTACTTTTTTCTTGATGTTCAACTGTGAAACCCTCAGTCTGAAAAAAAAATACTGTAAAAAATATAAAATAAATAAGTTGAACTCTACTACATTCGGTATTATTAATACATCATTCTGCTTTCTAAAGGCTGATTGGAAGTCATGAGATTAATCACAATTATTTTATTGAACTGACAGCTATAGTTTTATGTGTGTGTATCTGAAAGGACTCTTATAATGTGTAGAAAATATTACCTGGAAAACATTTACTTTCTATTAAGTAGACAGTTATTCTTTTACTGTATAATTTTTGATTGATTTTTTTTTATACATGAAAATATGTACCTGCCTTTGTATTTTAGAGGGTCTCGCAAGAAGTTGGTGGCATCAATCCCTTTTAAAACTCCCTGCTTCAGATGAAATGAGTGTTTAGGAACTTTTATATTTACTAGTTGGTCTAGTGCTTTTGAAAGAGCTGTCTTAAGCCGTATCTGGTGGAAACTTTTGTGAGTGGTTGTAGATGCAAATATATGTATGAGAGTGGATGGAATATTCATTATTTTTGTGAAGCCTGATTGGTTGAGTTTTTCAATGCTGTTGGACTAAGAAGAGGTTCATTTTTATAAGATACAAAGGACTGTTTATTTTGTCAAAATGGTTTAATTAATACCTGTATAATTTAGGCTGTATTTAAATAAGTAAACATGATCAGTTATTTAGTGTGAAATGTAGTGGCTTCTCAACCTACTTTTCTCAAACTCAGCACGGTTTTTCTTTTCTTTTCTTTTCTTTTCTTTTCTTTTCTTTTCTTTTCTTTTCTTTTCTTTTCTTTTCTTTGTTTTAAACAAAATGTAAGTGTGAAGAGTCCGTCTGCTGGGCTTTTTAAAATGTTTTATTTTGAGAAGACATATGTGAGTATATTTTGGTATTCAAATGGGAATCATAAAAAATGTGTTTGCAAATGAATGACAGAAATATTTTCTAGATGGAAGAATATTATCCTTTTATTTTAAATGTACTTATATTTTTCTTTTATATTGATATGACTGTATTTGATACCTTATATTATTATATCTACATTCATTTTACAATTAGTTTCACAATAAATACAAATATATAGTGTAGTATATAATTATAACTATTTAAAACATTGTGACAACTTGGCCCGACCTGACATTTATGAGAAACATCTTTATTCTGAGAACAAGGTGCAGCCTTTTGTTAAAATCTACCTTTATTATGAAGTTTCTTCATTATGAATAAATATATTTCCATGTGCATGTTTTTTGTGTGTCATTATTAATATTTTACAAGAACTACAATAAACTTACAAGAAACTAAAGTCCCTTAGTAATGAATTATACTTTCTAATGTAAACTGATTTCAATAGGTTGACAAGCCACTACATTTCACACTAAATAACTGATTATATTTACTTATTTAAATACAGCTTAAATTATACAGGTATTAATTAAACCATTTTGACAAAATAACAGCATTGAAAACTCAACCAAACAGGCTTCACAAAATGAATGAATATTGTGAAGTAGTTTTGTAAACAGTAATGCATACTTTGAAATTTGTTAAGCAAAAAAAATAAAAATAAAATAAAACATATGCAAACTTCTCAGTGTTATTTTCAACTAAACTCATAAGTGCTAAACCAAAACCAAAAACATGTTCCACTGTTTTTGGCACTTGACAACCAACAACTCTCACCTTTGTCTGCACTGGAGGTTTAACTGTGAAACGAGTGCAGTGTTTTTCCAATACCTTTATGTTTATGAAGTTCTCACAGTTGTCTAAACCTCAAATGGAAAGTATGTCGGCTTTGTTTGTTTACTAGACCCCCACACTGCCAAATTAGCACTTGCAAAGTGTGAACACATGTAAACCACATTCAACAACAACACTTAAGCTGAAGTTTTTATTGCTGTGATTGTCCAACTGTAACTGGCAGAGTCATTTCACACGAATCTATGGTTAATCTTGAAATTAAATAAATGATTGAAATTATATAAATGATTTTACACAAATGTCAACTAGAAGTGCTGAAACTAAGCCTTTTGGGGAAAAGCAAGTGAACATAATATGTATTTAACTATTGAAGGCCTATTGCTGAAACCACAGACAAGTAGGATGATGCGAAGAGTAACATGTCCCAGTGCTGCGGACCAATCAAATCTGACGATCAGAAAAAGCAATGCAAATGGTTGCTATTAGAAATCTTGGTTCAACAATAATACATGTAATACATAATAATATGTGACTATTCCATAATCTGGGGACCAAATTTGTCCATTTATCCATGTCACAGTAGTCTGAAGACAGCAGTACCAGACAGCAGTCTCAGACCAGTGATGGGGTGGAGATTATAGTGTCAATAAAGTTATAGTGTCAATAAAGTTCACCCAAAAATGAAAATTTGCTGTTAATTTACTCACCCTCACGTCATGCAATATGTGAACTTTTTTCTTGAGTAGAACAGTAAAGAAGAATTTTAGCTAAAACCGTTCTGCTTGGTGATTCATAAAACTCAAGGGGCTACCGGTAGGGATGGGTGTATTTACCTTAAGTATCAATATATTGATACTGATGCGAGTATCGAAAGTATCGATACTCAAATAAAAAATATTGATACTAAGGTGTATTTTTTTTTAACAGTGACTTTGTTTATTTAACAAAAAATAATAATAATGCGTGCAATATGTATTGAATTGGTCAAATAACCTATTAAAGCGAATAATTGTGTAGGATAGGACTGGAACTGGAGAGCTGAAAAAAAAAAAACAGCATCATAGGATCATTTACACCAATATTTTGGTTCATTTTGAGTCTGTCAGGCATGTTCGAAACTGAGTTCTCCTTCAAATGGGAACTTGCACTGTGTCTTCTAGTGGACACTTTGGGGAACGCCTCAGTAAACCCATGTCTGAAGCCATAATTCAATAATTCATAATTGGCCAACGACAGTCCGTGACATCACTACCAGCACAACCACTAGTATTAAAGGGCACCTGTAGTACACGTCATCAGCTTTTTTTGTCTTCTGGAGCCGTTTGTCTTAAAGCTTGTAAAGGCAATGATGAATCCCCCTAGCAAGTTCTTCAGGAAATGTGTGCCACTGTGTCAGCGCTATCTGACTCCAGATGACACGCCTGTTTGGGTGAGGATCATGCACGTTCTGTCCTCGACGGGTTTAAGAACAAAATTTAAGTAGGCAAAAAATGACATTTGATGCTTGTTCAATTTACTTAAGTAAATTAAGTTAATCCTATATAATTCTAATTAATTTGAGTTAAGAGTACATAAATGATTTTGGTTGTAACTAGGAAAATGATTTTCCCCTTCCTAACAGGCTTTGCACACTGCTGGATAGGAAGAGTAAATGTTGAAATGAAATGCTGTTTTATGCCTTTTTTATTTATTATTATTATTATTATTATTATTATTATTATTATTATTATTATTTAATTTTTTTAATTTTTTTTTATCAAGATAAAATATGATCTGCATGCACAATAAACTGTGCTTAAATTCAGGTTTTCCCATGTTTTAATAAAAATCCAAGGCTTTTTAATAAAAGATTCATGAGCATATCTCCAGTAGCATGGGTGTGTTTAGAGTTTTTGGGGCCCTAAGCAAGCGGTACTTTGGGGCCCCCCTCGGTAGAAATCATGTTCCTCTGGGGCAGGGGCGCCATGCACTGGGGCACCAGGGGTCATGTTGTGGAGTGGTGGTGTGGGGGGGGGTTCATGTGACACACAGCAGCCACACTAGTGTTGTATAACTGATGTTTGTTTAGTTTTTTTGTTTATCTCGAATATGTGCAAGTAAATTCCCAAACCTGTTAACTATACCATGAAATATCTCGATTCTCGAATATGTGCAAGTAAATGTATTTTGCATCTAATCTATTACCTATGCATAAAACTTGTTTAATATGACTGATTTTGTATTTAACTTGAATTTAATAAAAAAACATTGTAAGTTACTAATTATAACACTTTCATTTTACCGAAAGGAACCCAAGAATATTTACAATATCAAATAACATTTTTATTTGCCTAAATCTAGCATGAGTTTAAGCACTCTCGAAAAACTCCTGTTTGCCTATAATCAATGGAGCTGTCTACACTGTGAAGTGAATCTCTTTTTTACGTACGCTCATTTGCAGTCTGACGTTTATGATTAGAGAATTTGCAATGACATCATGAGAGTGTGAAGAATTCAGTCAGAGAGCACGCACACTGAACAAACCTCCATGGCGTTTCAGCGATGACTAATCTGATTCATAATCATTCATAAGATCAACAGAATCGTCTGTGATTGGTTTAATGCGCAACTCTGCAAAATGCATAAAAAGAAGATATGATGCAACATAAGCAGATATAAATTTATTGCCGCAATCGATACTTTTCATTTTTAACTTTATTTGTGACAGTGTGAGAAACATAAAATAAACATTATATGGCTGAAAACACTGAAAAGTTTTGATAGATGACAAGTGAGCGCATCTGTCTCTGGCTCAGTGCTAGCCAAAACAGGAACACAGATTTGAATTGAGTGGCTGATGATAATCACACCGGCGTGATCGTATCAAATGTTAAGATATTAGTAGCGTATTTTTTGTCTTTTGGAAGCTGCATTCAAAATCCACTTGGTTCAAAAATCTGAGGGGCACGTGTGCCCTTGGTTTGAATGGCCATGATGCAATTGTATGGTTTGCGTGGTGCCTAAACACGCTACTGTCCAACTTTATTATCAGACTCATTCAAGTTCTCGGTGATACACATGCAATGCAACTCACTCGTCAGACTCCTCGGCAATCCTCTGCAAACTTCGACAGTTGGTTAAACCGGCTCATTCAGTTCTTTTTGAGTCGGACGTGCCACTTCGGCTGTGCGCCCTGCATCATCAACCCGGAACTAAAGTTCCCTTTCAGTCGGTCACCCTCGATGTCACGTCGGTGACCGACGAAATGGGACATCACTTCGATAGACCAATCTACTTCGTGTGTAAACTAAATGAGCCAGTGCACACTGGCATGCAATTATTGCATCCAGATGCTGCTGATCACAGCGTGAGTATAATAAGGCAGCAGGTGCAATGCAGCTTTTCGCTTCTGAGCCGAGCGACAACATCGTTCTGCTCTACTGTGTCTTCGAGAACTACGAGTTCAGCACGCTCTTGGAAGCTTTGTGTGTTGGCGAGATGGCGCTTCAACGGTAGTCATTCCAGAGTTGAGTGGGTTGCTCACTTCAGACTGCACTACCCCCTGTCGTGCTGCAAGCTGCTATCTCCCCTGTGCGCCTCAGCACTAAAAGAGCATTTCCAAAAGTGCAGTTTTCTCTAAAAGAGCTGCACGGTTGTGTCTTGTAAAAGACAACGGATCATAACCTTTTTGAAAGATGCCGTTTCACCCGTGCGTTTCTGGATGCGGTCATTACCTGGAACCGGGTGATGGTCACGATCGGTTTCTCACGTGTCTGGGCTTTAAGCACGCTGAGGTGGCGTTCGTGGATGAGTCATGTTCCCACTGCGGGAAGGTGACCATCTCTGAGCTGCGAACCAAGCTCCGCTACCTCCAGGGGGGCGGAGTCCCATTGCCGCGATCTGGTGCTTGTTCTGGCGGCCCACAGACGAGAACCACTACCAGCAGTGGCGTGGGCGGTTTGAGGGTTAGAGTGGTGGCAAACCCCACAGGGAACCAACCCTTGGGGGACCATCACTCCTCTTGCACCTCCGATCCAGTGGAGTGACCCATGGAACGCACTGTGCCCTCTTCAATGAGAGTACCAACGGTATCCAGTTGACCTCCCCCCGACCAGATGTCGATCTCAGCATTGGAGGGAGAGCTCTCTGATGAAGATTCGGCCACGCTGCTGCCCTCCGGGACAGTGGCAAAGCCTGATTCGGATCCAGAGATGACAGCTATGCTTTCCCGGGCCACCAA
This sequence comes from Cyprinus carpio, assembly GCF_018340385.1. NCBI lineage: Eukaryota > Metazoa > Chordata > Actinopteri > Cypriniformes > Cyprinidae > Cyprinus > Cyprinus carpio. The sequence goes on along the minus strand of NC_056593.1, from coordinate 14,581,272 downwards.
GAGGGTAGAGCTCAAGTGAAGACCTCCACCGCGTCCCGAGCCCTCAAGGCTGGATTATTGGTTTCTTGGGGTGGTTCACGCTGGTTCTCAGCTACCTGCCCCGGTGCCTTTTGTCCTGGAAGTGCATGACAAGCTCACCAGGTCCAGGACTGCACCTTTTACTACCAGAAACCAGCCGGTGTGCTCCTCCTCCCTCACCACCCTGCTGCCTCCAATTGTCCGCCAGCTGCAGCGCCCCAGCCTTCTTGTCACCGAGGGCGGGCCCCCGCATCCTCCCACACTCTTGTGCCGCATCCGCAGCAGCCTCCAGCAAAGCAGCATCGTGGAGCCCCACTTGTCCAGGCCCCCGTCAAACCTGGCAGCAAGTGGAAGAGCAAGCGGCCCTGAGACAGGTGACCCAGAGACGGAGGGATCTGCTCTTCGGGAGATGGTGAATGCACCACTCCCGCCCTGGGAGGAGGGCCGGGTGGAAAATCTTTTGTTTTGTTTTTTCCCGCCGTTCGCTTCACAGCCATCGATACCCATATTCTCGACAAAAGAGCAGTTTCCTTTGTCTCTGGGTCCCAGGAGGGCATGGAGAGATGCGGACAGCCAAACACCGGACCTCACTCATCCTCCTCCTTCGCCAGATGGCAGCAGCAGGTGGTTCGAGAGCGTCAACAAACGCCCTACTCACGCACCCTCTGCCAATCTGTGGAACCAGGTGAGCCTTGCACCCCACACTCACACCCCTCTCCGGCCCGCTCACAAGCCACCCGAGTTGGGTCTCTGTGTTCCACCTCGCTGCCCCACTGCGGGTGCGACTGTGGTTCCACTGGTCCCAGTTGTATGGTTTCTGGGCGCCTAGTCAGCACTACCCAGCCCATCTCGCTGGCTTCTGTGGACCATCAGCCTCGGCTATGCGATTCAGTTCACCCGGCGTCTCCCCAAGTTCAGCGGCATCCGCTTCACTACATAAACGGATGCCATATGTGTATTTGCTTCTGAAAACTCCTTCAGGAAGGACGGGGCTTCCGCAGCATCCCTGTTCCAGGTAGAACGGGTACGTTTTCCTAGTGTTATCCAGTCTCACTCAGTGAGGTAGTGCTTTGACAATGGTGAGTGGAACTACTTGGTCTGAGCTCCAGCCTACACCAAATAGGGGTGCAGGCGGCTCGCACAGGGCACTGGAAGGGGCAGCACCGATGACGCTTTCGTAGTTATCCCAATTTGTTGGTCACCGACATGACATTGAGAGTGACCGACTGAAAGGGAACATCTTGGTTATGTATGGTAACCCTCGTCCCATCACCACGGTTGCTGTACCACCGCTGAGCGGCCGGGTCACCAGCTCGGCTCCTCAGTGAAAACCTATTATGCATTGCACGTGCTGCCTTATTATACTCATGCTGTGATCAGCGGCAGCTGGATGCAATAATTGCATGCCAATGTGCATTGGCTCGTTTAGTTTACACTCAAAGTAGATTGGTCTATCGAAGCGATATCCCAATTCGTCGGTCACCGACGTGACGTCTCCATTCCCTCCTTCAGGGAACGAGGGTTACCATAAATAACCAAGACGTTCAATTCAGTTCAATTTTGTGAACCGGCTCAACCGGTTACTTACTGAGAACCAGCTCAAAAGAACAATTCGTTCAAGAATCGAACATCACCAATGGCTAATGCTTAACAATAAAAATCTTCAGAGAGTAAAGATTTTGTGAAAGTTGTTCTTTTGTAAATATTTTTCTTGGATGCATTCATTAAATAAACTAATCAATCAAACTGGATTACTTGTTTTAATTTTTGTTTGATATTAGTTTTAGGATAATTTAACTTAATAGTTTTGGATGAAATTAAGAATGATTGATTCAACTAAATGGTATTGAATTAACCTTATGTAATAAATTTAAGTTTACTTAAATAATGTTAATTAAATGCATCATAACCCAGTTGTGGAACCTGCAGACATAAAAAACGTAAAGTAAATCCAAGGTAACATTTTTTGAGTGATTAAGTGGAAAGACAGTATTTTTATGTTAGGCCATTTCTCATGTATAAACAAACAAATAAATAGATAACTCAGTATAGTCTACAGCTTCTTAAAGGGGTCATATGACGTTGCTAAAAAGAACATTATGTTGTGTATTTGATGTAAAGCAATGTGTTTATGCGGTTTAAGGTTTAAAATATTTTCCACATAATGTACAATATTGTTTTTCCGCTTTTTTTTTTTTTCCTTTAGTCCCTTACAAAACTCATTGTTCTGAAAAGCGAGGTGTACGCTGATTGGCCAGCTATCCAGTGCATTGTGATTGGCTGAATACCTCAAGCATGTGACGAAATGTTATGCCCCTTATTATACTGTGATGCCGTGTGTCCCGGCATGACGAGACAAAACCAATAAAACCCATTACAAACGAGGCATTTGTTGCATCCAGTGGGGACATAATTACTGATTATAATGACTTATACTGTGTTTTTACGCATTGCATTGCATATCGCGCCGTGTAAACATAAAACCATGCATTTGTGATCGGAGAAACGACAAACTACAAGCGCTACTCTACACTGCTCAAAACTGGCAAATTCTTTAAATATAAAAAATTTACTTACAGGCTGTGATTCAGAAGCGCCAGACTGTCCTTGCAAAGTTGGAACTGCCCCACTTTATAGAACAGCCTTTGAGCACAGACCCATTGTAGGCTAGTCTGCAGGTTCCAGAAACAGTCCTCCATAAAATGCGTCACACAGTGTCTCACACTGCGGGCTTGAGTGAGGAACGGCCGGCGGATTCAATGAAGGAGTGGCCAGCGGGCTTGCGCCAACCACATGTGACGACCCCAGGCTGGACTCCGCTTTGTCCACGGTGAAAGCCGATCCGAAGATCCACAGTGCAAAGTTGATGTATTTCCTCAGCAACCAGCACGGATCAGCTCTAGGCATGACGAAGTGGATAATGTCCTCCTTTGGAAGGCCAAATAAAGTAGTTTTGCTTTCACAACGAAACACACAGCGTCTTCACAACATGGCAGCAGTGGCAACAACAATACTACAGCGAGAATAAAAGTTACGCCTTCTTTCTTTGCGTGAACATTTGGGTGGTGTTTTGCAAATCTTCCTAACACAGTGACGCAGACATGTGGGGGCGTGTTTGAACGAGGCATTTTAGGAGGGCTTGGACAAGTCTTAACTTGTATAAAGAATATCTCTTTGGATTTGAGACTTTAGTCTTTGCAACTTTACAGATCTTTTTTTTTTATGTACCAAGAGCTTGTTACACTCCAAAGAGAAAGGAAAAATTGAAATCACATCATATGACCCCTTTAATAAAGATAATAGGCAAGAAGAATAAGAACGTGCAATAACGTGCAATTAAGTGAAATTAAGTACAAGTGAAATGTGAGAGATAAACTGATTTTACCTGAACATAATTTAGCCACTTTAAGGGTTTTTCTCATGCTTTTCCACTCCACTGTACTACTTTTGGGCTCACGTCTCGTGTCTTTGTCGCTCAAGTCAAAAGAAGTTTAAATGTTTAAAAAAGAGACCTTGTGCTTTTTCCAAATTCTTTCTTGTCTTGCATTTTTCAATGCAAAAAAATAAATAAATAAATAAAAAATAAACATGTTCTGTGTGATTTGTCAGTGCCTATTATGTCCTGGGATGGTTCCCCCACTCACTGCAGGGGCTGTCAAGTCCCATACACCACTGTCTAAGTGATTTCTGTTGTAAGTTATTTGCTGTAAGAGCCAAGAGGGTATAACATTAACACTGGAGGATCTGGTCATTTCTGTTTGTACCAATAAATAATCTCTGCTCCCCATCGTTTTTACTGCATTAGTAGATCATATGGCCTCTGTAAAGAAAGACTCACCTTTTCCAAAAACCCACACTTGCAGTCTTTACACTTGGCCATTTGACTGCTTATATGATGTATTTCCTGTATTTGGCCCAAATGTTCAAGTGAGCATGAAGACCACAAGTGTGTGTAGAACTTTTCATTACCTGATGGGATACACTTGTAGTGTTTTAAAAATGCAAGTGTTTACATAGCTTTATTTTAATTTGAAATACTTTGCATTTTAAAATCAACCTCTAAATGTCTGTAGTCCCTATAACATAACATAATTTTAATTTGTGGTGCTTCTAATTAAGTGATGAAAATCTGTTGCAAATGTTGTACAAAATAAATATTACCACTACTCATCTTTGCACCAATAAAACGTAAAAACACTTTTTCTACCAAATTATATGTTATAGCTAATTATTATTAATATTTCATATACATTGGAAAGGTTTACGTGACCTCTCACGAGATCTTGGCAAAAAGTCGACAATTTATTTCTAGAACATGATGCATGATGGGATACACTAAGCCTCGAGATAGTATTCATTTACTGTGTGTTAAGGGCACTGTGCTCTCGCATTTTTAAGACCTGGGACAGTCTTGACACTTACTTCCTGTCGCACGCACGTGCTCTCAACTGGCCAAGATTGCAAGTGTGGGTGTTTGGACAAGGGGTCTCTGGCTGATCCTTTATGTTTTAAAACTTCTCTGCTGCCCTCTGCAGGTCATTCGTCATAGTTCGGAATGACATATCACCAAAAAATTTTACTAACAACATCATCCTCACCAACACAGATCATATTAAACTTAATTAAAAATATTACGCTGCATTAACCCTGATCTTGTTGGACTTGTTTTTAGATCTTGGCATTTTTAGTGTGCTTTATACATTAAGGTTAAACTGAATTAATATGAATACAGTGTAAGTTAGACTGAATGATGCTGTTTCTGTGAAACTAAGGACAAGTGCACTTAAGTGAAACTGCAGTACTACTTACAGTATCCAGAGTCACTGTATATAGTACTTCAAAGATTAGATTCAGGGTTTTTTTTTTTTTTATCCAGTAGATGGCACCACATAACAGTGAGACAAACACACTATAACCCATTCAGGAAGAGGCTTCTTACTATTATAAAGTATACTCCAATTGATAGTGTGTGACACATGCCCTCTAGAAAGCTTCATCTTTAATACTATAATAGTTGAGCAGTAGAAAGATTTGTAATTGCAATGACAGTAAATGACAAAATTCACTTTACATCTTTTTGTAGTTTAGAGCATAAGCCTCACTATATTTTGTTGTTTCTGTTTAAAACAAGAACAATTTTATTTGCTAATTACTTAATTCAAGTAGCATATTCTCTAAAAACATGTCTTAATATCTTATTCTTTTAGGCAATTCTACTGGGACAAAAATACTGTATATTTGACACACAATGTGGCAAAGAGCATTTTGTGACTTTCCCTAAGGAATATTTACAGTATAGGTATATATGTTTTTGCCAGGCAGCATAATTCTTCAGTCAACATCCTTGTTGGTCCTAAATCAACACCCCTATCAACCAATCAGATTTCAAGCTTGGAGTTACTTATGTTAGGTAGTGTTCTACATTAAGTTACAATTTCTGTGTAAATTGTTGAGGTAAGTTTGGCATTATCTGGGATTTTGGAATGGACATTTACGATTTGTGAATAAAAAAAAAGTAAGACATTTGAAGTCTTTTTGACACTTTCATGTTTGTTCTACATTAAGTTACAATTTCTGTGTAAATTGTTGAGGTAAGTTTGGCATTATCTGAGTAATGGTGATAATGCTTTGTAAAAGGATATGGACAAAGACACCATCTACTTATTGTTGTGGTGTGGTTAGTGCAGAGGCATAAGCAAACTAAGGGGCTGCTTAGGGGCTTAGGGGCCCAAGAGAACATGAAATGAAAGCTTGATTTTTATTTATTAATTTGTGTGTGCGTGTGTGTGTGTGTGTGTGTGTGTGTGTGTGTGTGTGTGTGTGTGTGTGTGTTTTTTTTTTAAAGTGTGTTTGATATGCCCCAAGTGTCAGTGCTACAGCTAATAATGATACAGCAGGTGAGTTTTCAACAATACCAGATCAATATATTTATATGGATGCCTTTTGTGAGATCTTTTTTGTTTGTTTTTTTGACAGACAGACAGTTGCAATTGCTTAAAGTGGTTAATTTGTTGACAGTAAATGCATTGTCTGCTTATTTAGCTACTTTTCCGTACACATACTGTATGTCACTTAGTACTGTAAGACTTTGAATGTAAAATTGCGAATCAACACCTAACCACACTTGAGGGTTTGCTACTAAACACCGTAAAAGGGTAAAAACATGCAGACAGTGGTATGATGTAAGCAACAAAGCTATAACAAACAAAATTGATAACGTGTGTGTTAGATTTATAGTGTCTGAATAATCAAGCATTGACAATATAGTCAGTTGTATTGGCAGTACTGAGGGGCCCCCAAATAAAATTCTGCTTAGGGCCCCATAAAGGCATGGGATGGCCCTGGGTTACAAATTTTAGCATTAACATGTAATGTTACATAAATAACACAAAATAAATTTAATACTGGCAAACTTAACGTGAGAAAGAACACTTGTGGTAGAAACAGGAACATATTGAAAAACTCATTTTCTTTAGCATCAGCAAAACATGTGTCCTTATTCAGTTGTTTCAAGATCTTGTGTTCACGTGGCAATTGTGTAACAGCACAAAATGCCGTCTTTTCCACCAGAGAACAAATGAAAGATTAAAGAACATCCATCTCTCTTAGCTTATCGTCTGTGTATTTCTGGTTCAAATAATGGGCAAAAAACTTGCAAGTCATCCTCTCTGTCGAAATCTACAGACTTGGTTACAAGGTCCAGGTTCTACGTCAGAACGACGGCTCACACTTGTAAACAAGACACAGTGCATCCAGGTTCTACGTCAGAACGACGGCTCACACACACATCGGAAGAGAAACTCTCGTGAACGCATGTCAAAGACTGACACGGAAGAGAAGAAATTGTTGAATGAAGTAGTTATTTTTATTTTCTTTGCATAGTTTTGTAGATTCTTGTAGCTTCATAAAATGATGGTTGAACCACTGATGTCATATGGACTATTTTAATGATGTCCTTACTACCTTTATTGGCCTTGGAACATTTCAGTTGTGTTGCTGTCTAAGCAGGGTCAGAAAGCTCTCGGATTTCATCAAAAATATCTTAATAGCTCTATCTATCTATCTATCTATCTATCTATCTATCTATCTATCTACCTACCATCTAACTATCTATATATATATATATATATATATATATATATATCCATCTAACTATCTATATTTATCTATCTTAATCAATCTAACTACATATCTATCTATCTATCTATCTATCTATCTATCATCTGACTATTTCTATCTATCTATCTATCTATCTATCATCTGACTATTTCTATCTATCTATCTATCTATCTATCTATCTATCTATCTATCTATCGTCTGACTATTTCTATCTATCTATCTATCTATCTATCTATCTATCATCTGACAATTTCTATCTATCTATCTATCTATCTATCTATCTATCTATCTATCTATCTATCTATCTATCTATCTATCTATCTATCTATCATCTGACTGTTTCTATCTATCTATCTATCTATCTATCTATCTATCTATCTATGTATCTATCTATCTATCTATCTATCTATCTATCTATCTATCTATCTATCTATCTATCTATCTATCTATCTATCTATCTATCTATCTATCTATCTATCCTATAAGCATGCTAGTCACTTGTTAATCATGCTAGGAACATGCTAGTAACATGCTAATCATGCTAGAAACATGCCAGCAACATGCTAGTAACTTGATAATCATGCTATAAACATGCAAGTAACATGTTAATCATGCTAGAAACATGCTAATGACATGCTAGCAACTTGTTAATAATGCTAGTGACATGCTAGTCACTTGATAATCATGCTAGGGAAATGCTAGTGGCATGCTAATCATGCTTGAAATATGCTAGTAACTTGCTAATCATGCTAGGATCATGCTAGGAACATGCTAATCATGTTGGAAACATGCTACTCATGCTAGAAACTTGCTAGTGACATGCTAGTTACTTGTTAATCATGTTAGAAACATGCTACCAACATGCTAGTAACTTGCTAATCATGCTAGTGACATGCTAGTCACTTGCTAATTATGGTAGGAACATGCTATTCACATGCTAATCATGCTAGAAACATGCTAGCAACATGGTAGTAACTGGGTAATCATGCTAACAACATGCTAGTCACTTGCTAATTATGCTAGGAACATGCTAGGAACATGCTAGAAACTTGCTAATCATCCTAGCGACATGCTAGTAACATGCTAATCATGCTATAAACATGCTATAAACATGCTAGTAACTTGTAATCATGCTAGCGACTTGCTAGTCACTTGCTAATCATGCTAAGAGCATGCTAATTACATGATAATCATGCTAGAAATGTGCTAGTAAAATGCTAATAATGCCAGAAATGTGCTAGCCACATGCTAGTAACTTGCTTATCATGTTAATAACATGCTAGTACACACATAGCAACACCATAGCAACCATCCAAACTAACCTAGCAACTACTCTGAGTACCCTAACAACCACATAGCAACACCCTAGCAAACATCCTGAATACCTTTAGCAACACCCTAGCAACCGCATAGCAACACTTTAGCAACCACCCCCGGGTACCTTAGCAACCACATAGCATCTCTCTCTCTCTCTCTCTATCTCTGACAGACTGTATTGCCTTCAAACATTCAAACTTTATGCTTTTAAAACTAATTTAAACTTCAAACTATTTCAGAGTGAAAACCGTCAAACTTAAAACTTTTTATACTTCTTAACCTTTTTAAACTTTTCAAACTTTTTTTCAACTTTCTGTCTTGACAAACTTTTTTATCTAGTTATTAATATTTAATTTCCTTAATAATATGTTGGATGCTGGATCATTATTCTGTCGATTCTAAACTCATCTCTAAATATGTTATAATTAGTAAAGCAATGGCCAAAATAAAAAAAACAAGCAACGAACTACATTAGATCTTCATTGCTGAGAAATCTAATATGTTTGTCCAAATAGAATTTCGTTCAGAATTCATAAAAATTACCTGATTATAATGGACACAACCAGCTGGGGCTAATTCAAATAGCCAACATAGAACCCATGAACAAACCCATGTATTAATCAAGCCCATATCATGCCTACATTGGCCTCACAATGCAATGTTGTCTGTGGTGACCAAATGTTATCAATATATGTTTTATTTGACTGTATTGCATATAAATATTTCTGAAATTAGGGTGAAAAACATATTTTTCAACAGAGTATCATAAACTCCTATGCTTATCCACAAGATCATATCAATGGTTAGACCACAAAGTATTGAGCTAGTTTCACTAAATAATTAAGTTTGATATTTTCACCTTAATTAATATTAAACATGAAGTCATCATTCTCATATCAATGGTAAGAACACAAATAATTTAACAAAGCTTAGTTTTCTTTCTCATATCAATGGTTAGACCACAAAGTATTGAGCTAGTTTCACTAAATAATTAGGGCTCAAGCCTGGAGGCGAGAGCCCTATTGTTTTCCTTAGGATTATTTTTTATTATTATTATTATTATTATTATTATTATTAACATAATTTTCTTTTTTTCCCAAAGTCTCGGGGGCTTTTGGGGCCCTTAACATACTCGAAAACTCTTGAAAATTGGCACACACATTGGAACCTGCGGCCATTAGGGCCGGGCAGAGACTGATACACGGGCGTGGCACACGGGGGGGGGGGCTCTACAGCGCCCCCTGGAATATGGAGGGCCATATATCATACATACTTGCACGTAGACGTATGAAACTCGGTACACATATAGATCTCATCAAGCCAAACAACTTTCGTACTGCATGTCATAGGCTCTGCCCAACAGGAAGTTGGCTATTTAGGGTTTAGTATTTTTATTTTTCGTCAAAGTTGTGGGGGCTTTTGGGGCCCTTAACATGCTCAAAACTCTTGAAAATGTGCACACACCTTAGAATCTGTGGCCATTAGGAGGCTGCAGAGGCTGAGAACCGGGCGTGGCACAGGGGCTCTACGGCGCCCCCTGGAACACAGTCAGAAATGTTGATGTATAGTTCAAACATACTTGAACGTATTCATATGAAACTAAGTACACATATAGATCTAATTGTGCCGAACAACTTTCGTATTGCATGTCATAGGCTCCGCCCAACAGGAAGCCAGCTATTTAGAGCTATGTAAAAAGTGCATGCTCTGGAATTTGATATACTTGTCATAGGTTTTTTACCCGATTGCCACCAAACTTGGTCAACATGATCTCAAGACATTGGGGATGAAAAATTGCCAGGGGATTTTTGATATCTCGAATGGTTTGCTCGTGGCGAGGCATTGAATTTATGGCGAGAAATGAGAAACAGGAAGTGTCTAATAACATCCACATACATTTCCTGATTTTAATTAAACTTCATCAATTTTGTTCGTTGTATGATGCCGATCGCATATATGTGACTATTAGGAGTCAAAATTATAGCGCCACCAACTGGCAGCAGGAAGTGTGTCATTTTCAAAATGCTTTGAATTCAGCATCTTATTTTTACTCAATTTGCTTCAAACTTCATCAGAATAATGACAAAACACGGCCGATGTAAAACTGTTGAGGGAATATTGATATCTAATATAGTGTTGCCATGGCAACATATCAAACTGGAATATTTTTCTGTATAATATATTCTGATTTTGAGGCAGATAACATGCTTAGAATTTCATGAAACTCAGAACACATATCAGTATTAATAATAGCTAGACACTGGCAAAAGGTCATAAAAGGGCGTGGAGGAGGCACTCTATAGCGCCACCTTTTGTCAAAAAAATGTGGGGGGCTTTGTTTTAGCTACAGACACCAAACTCGGTACATATAAAGTTCTTATTAAGACGGACAACTTTCTAATTTACAGTCATTAGCTACGACCAACAGAAAGACGGCTATTTTGATTTGAATATGGATTTTTGGCTCTGTGTGAGGAATGTATGTGTGCTGAGACTTTCATTGTCTGAGAGAAAATGCGCCTCTACAGGAGCAATTCCCGGGACTGAGAGGGAGGAGTCTCGCTTAGTTTCACTTTTAAATCGGTTAAAAATACAACTAAATAAATCAATTTAATTCACACTGACAAAGCTAAAACCAACATATCTTATTATTAGCGGGTCAGGGCTCATTAATAATTGATGTATGGCCAGAGAACAGAGAGATAGACGAGAGATATGTCACCGCTCCGAACAGCGCGTTCAGTCTCAAAGAGCTCACAACAAACGAGTTTATTCTTGTTTAAGACCTTTTAAAAATAAAATATTACAGCGATTGCACACAATCCGCAAATTAGAACACACCAAGAGCTAAATTCAGATGTTTGTGAGCTGTTAAACATGTTAAAATGAAATATTTGCTGCAGCCTGTCTGACAGCGCGAGACGTCTGAACACTTGAAGGGAAAAAAAGTGTAACGTTACATACAGAAACTAGCCTTTTACATTAAAACACAGCGGCGAATCAACAAAAAACAATTAGAAGAACATATTATAGAGATGAAAATGAGTGTTTATGAGTGCTTGTGAGATTTTCTTTGTCTAAGGGCTGAACATCACATCGATTGCTCTGCGCTCCAGAACACGGTGATGGTTTTTCGGCGAGAACGGACAAATAAATACACATTTCATTCACACTGGCAAGCTGAACCAACATATGTTATTATTACCCCGGCTCAGATCTCATTAATAATTTATGTCTGGCCAGAATTCAGTATGAAAGACCAGACAGAAATCACCGCTGCATCAGCGCGTGCAGTCTCACGAGCTCACAATAAAAGTATTTTATAGTTTTAAGAGCTTTTTAAAATAAAATATTACCGCGAATCCACACAATCCACCCATTAGAACACAACAAGAGCTAAATTCAGGTATTTGTGAGCTGTTTGATTGTGAAAATTGAAAGACTATTTGACAGCGCGAGACTGTCTAAGGGCAGAATAACATCGATCTAGTCTCTCGAGCTCCAGAGGACGCTGATTCTGGCAAGAACGAACAAATCAAGAACAAGGTTATTTCAAAATACATAATAGCTTGGCGAATATAAAACGAAAACAGTCACGTGAACATAAACAGTTGAGAAATAAATCTGAAGTATATCATGATACTGGATTTGAATATTAAATTGACTCCATTTACCAGCTTCTTTCTTTAATTAAAATCAATAAAAAAAAAAAAAAAATCATCCTTACTGCCTCCTATTTTTTATATATACACGTATATATAATAATAATAATTTTTTATTATTATTATTATTTTTTTTTTTTTTTTGCTCTAACAAGAAATTAATCTATATTTAATTAAATTAAATTTCTGCATCTAAACACCTATAAACCATAAAACATGCTCTATTTAAACTATTGTTATCAATTTCTTTATCGTCCAGTTTAACTGGTGTACACACTTTTATTTTCATAATAAATTTGTTTTTTTTTTTTTAGATAATAGACAGTTACAGTGGTCTATAATAAATATCAACAGGTTTTGTTTAAGCTGCTTAAAATGTTTGAAGTAGGCAAAAAATTTTTTAAATGTAAATCCTAAAAAAAAAAAAAAAAAAAAAAAAAAAACAAACAAACAAAAAAAAAAAAAACTGGGAAACAGCCATATTTACGAAAAGGTGCTTAACCTATAGAAAAATAAAACTATGAATTAAATTAGTGTTTAATTTTTAGTAATGACCATTTTTGTTGTCATAAAAACCTTCTTCTTTACAATACAGAATAACGATTGTCAATAGTAAATATTATGAAAAACAATAACTGTTGTATTTTCTCATCATTATATAGTTTATGTATTATAATTGTAAAAACAAAACAAATTTAGCAACTCACATAGTAATCATTCAACACTACTTAAAAATGTAAGTTGAAAATTAAACTCATGACTAATCAAAAAATAATTCGATTTTAATGTGGGTATATTATCAGTAAACTAATCATTAAATATTTATAATCATTCAAAAAATATTGGCCCCTTTCATAATGTTGTTCAAAAATGAAGGGCACAATGCTAATGTTGTCCACTCGATGGCGCCACAGGACAGCAAATACTTCAAGATCTGTTCAAAGACTTGAAAATGTTTCATTTATGTAAATAAATCAAAAATGCATAATAGTAAAGCCCAATATAGTAATTATGCAAAAACTATCATCTCCTAAACACCATTACTTTTTTACCTTATTTTAATAGTATTGACAACATATTTCTCAAGTTATCACGCATTACTGAAAAAGTGAAGAAGGGACACTATATTTGTTATCTATTTTCATGTTGTGCATATAATAATTTACTTGAAAAGAGATACGTCCATTGTGTAACTGCATCATCTACACAAACCATTGTGCTTTGACCCCTTATGATCACAACTTAAACCACATTGTTTCAGTTACCTTCTGTGTGTTTGGCCTCAACGGTTTTAATGACAGGAGAAATATGAAAAAGCAAACAGGGGACAAAATAAAAGGCATGACTTTATTTGTATCCAGCTAGCCAAACTCTATTACAGATGTTCCATAGCCAAGGCTTTTATTTAGAATAGAAAATAGCAAGGGTTCAAATAAATAGATTATTAATCATATAATTTCACTTTCTTAATGAATATTGTTCTGTGTATGTGATTTTCAAAGTCTTGATGCTTCGGATTAACCCTTTAATTGCCGTATCCCTTAAAACCTGAGTGCCAGAGGGTTACTGTAAATGCATGTGCCCGCTGGGCATAGTTTACCCTGATGCCACCGGGGTGGCGTTTGCGCTGATGGCTTGAGCCCGACAACCATTAAAGCACCCATAATTAAGTTTGATATCTAATAATAAAATTAAGATGGTCTTTTCCGCAGGCATGCATGTGATGTTTGATTCAATAATGAAATAATGAAATGAACAGCAGTAAAGTACTCAGACTTACATGAGTATGCGAATGAAGCTTCCTGCCATAAAATTCTTCTGTATTTTGTATCCTATTCCTCGAGTCAAACATGTATCTTATATGTCCCTGCTGCCTCACTCTGTCCTACAGAGAAAAATGAAAGAGAGAGAGATTTGAATACAACAAAAAAAACCTTGCCTTTTCAAAAAATTTCCCAAACAAATTTCAAGAATTAATTAATAAACAGTTTTTTTCTACATCAATAAATTACCTGTTTTCTTTCTTTTTTTTTATAGCTGAGCTTAATCCATAAAGTTCCTCTCTCTTGTTTTGATCCTGACAGATTGTTCAGTTGCTGTGAGACTCAAAGGTAATATTTACCGACGTTCTCGTGGGAGGAGAAGCTCTCTGTCAGAGATGAGAAGGCAAGTGGACAAGTACAGTCTATTTTTATGGTCGTCAGATCGCCAAGACATCCTCATTCGGATCTACAAAGGAACTAAAAGAGAGAGAAAGCAAAAGTTTCACACTTCCACTCTTCTGAATCAAGGAACATTTGAACATCCAACTGAATGTTTCAGGTATAAACGCTCCATGAACGATGCTAACATTTTGTGAAATGGAAACTTTTTAAAGACCAGATAATTTTGAACAAATGTTTTATTAATGTTACTGGAAGAATGTTTGTTCTTAACTTTTTTTTTTATTGTACAGCTAATACAAAAAAGTTTTATACTGAAACATTTCTATTTTTATTTAGAATATCAGTCAATCTGACACACTTTGTGTTGATTTACACTCATTTTTATGCTTTTTATAAACAGATCTCAATGTAACAGTTGCTCTTTGCACAATAAATATTATGACATGAGAACTCTGACCTGACAGATGCTAAAAAATATGAACACACTGAAATATGAAAACAAACTGTTGTTGTGTCTGGATGTTTTTTGTGATTAACATCTCACTGTCCTTCCGGCTTCAGAATGAAGCAATCAGATGAGATGTGAGCCATGATGGGGCTGAAAAAATGTCTTGATTTTGCATCATTGGTGTTTTGTTAAACCCTCAGGACTATTACTGTAACGGCACAGAAATGCTGTTATCTTAAAGATCCTTTACTTTCCACTAGATGGCAAAGACGAGATCTAGCAGAGATTTGAGATCTAAGCAATGTGGAGCTGCTTGTTTGTAAATGTCTCATGACGTCATGAAACACGCTAAGATATGAGTATCTCAAAAATGAATAAATAAATAAAATTAATTAATTAAAAAAGAGGTCCAAAGAATTTTTAACTGGGCTTTGAGTTTTTTCTTGATGTCACCATTGTTGAGATTCATATGCTACTGCTTGTTGTTGCCTGTGTGTGTCTAAATAATATAGTAATTAAAAATTTTTTTTTTGCAGAACATGTTTTAAAAAATCCTTCATTCTTGATTGGTGGAACACTACTGGCTTTTTGTTTTATGCAGCGGTATCACAGGGTTGGCAGAGCAAAATTAATGGAACAACACACTTATGATCAGTATTTAAGATTTACATTCGGTCAATCATCAGATCATGATGCTTATATTACAATCAATAATTAGCCATCATCACCTGATCACATTATGTCTTGGCTTTTTGCTACTGCAGACGTGTTTTTATAAACAGATTCACCAGCCAGAGAAAACAAACATATACAAGTCAAGGTCTGTACACCATGAGTCCTGCAGTTTTCGGATTATTTCATTCATTAACCTGACACAAACATACCTTAGTTCAAATAGTATGTGAAGTGATATTATGTGAGAATATTTTTGACCTTTTCTGTCTCTCTGCACCGGCATCAGGCAAAATTGGAAGTGTCTATACACAAAGTTTGTTAGACTGGAAATCTAACATGGACACCACATGCAACTACCCCATTAGAAATATGTGTACCTTTAAAAAAAATAGATGTTGGTATCTATTATAGCATCTTGCACAAGGCTTAAATGTTGTAATTGTTAAGACATATTGACTTTGTTTCTTAATGTCTTGAGTAAGTGTTAGAGGAAGTGAACCTTTCATATTACTTTCTGTGACAAGAGTAGATTTTTTAGCAAAACAATCCGTAGAATTCAGAAGACAAACCATCAGTCCATTCTTGGAAATGTGTTGAGTTTTTAAGATGACTAATGGCATCAGTAATGTTCTCCAAACAGGGACAAATCACACATGCATGTCTTCCCACTAGTTCACAACTACTGTAGGTAGCAAATAAAAAAGTAAAAAAAAAAGTGTTGCTCAAAAGAGTAACTATGGCTTGTGGATAGCACAAAAATTGCAACACTGTAGAAGAATTTCAAAAAGAGACTTTAGTTTAAAGCATTAAGATGCACTTTACAATTCACAGCTTGACTTCAAAAGCATCTCAATTGTTATTCGAAATGAACTTTTAAAACTGTGTATTCGGCATCTGTAAGGAAGATGTTAGTCATGTTGAGACATTTAAATGTTCAAATGGGTTTAGTTTAGAAAGATGAACATTTTAACCCAACACACATTAAGATTTCATCTTAATTTATTTGCTCATCCTTATACTAAAGTGGGGTCTGAGTGTATGCTGCTCTAAACCCATATTTGGAGTTTTTCCAAGCTGTGCATTTTAGTTGAAGTGTAACTACTGCGCCATTTTATTTAGTGCTTCAAAAAATATAGATTCATCCATTACCAGTAACCCATTTGTTTACAGCCTTTCAGTTATTTTGTCTTAGTTTCTGTGTTCATGGGAATTGTTCTAGCTTCCCGCCACATTTTAGTGTATCATTGTGTTATCATTTAATTGTCTCAACTTTTTTTTATTATTATGTACTTTTTTGCGCGCCCCCAGTTTATTTATTTATTTTTTCTATTAAAACTAAAATGTGTTTGTTTTGTTTAATTGTACAAAGCAAAATAACTTTTCAATATCACTACTCACAAATCTACCCACCAGTCATCCCGGTTAGTGTTTATGCCTATAGTTTTAAAAATACACATATTTTTTGACAGCCCCTTTATTACTGAACAAATAGAATACAACTAGAAGTTTGAATATTTTACAGACCTTTGATGAAGAACTGTACTTTGATTGGTGAAGCTGGAATACATCCTTCTTGATTTTTCAGTTGACTTTTGAAAGAAAAAAATTGTTGTTTATGGTAAGTGTTTAGGCTGAATTTGTAATCATTTTCAGGTCGTGCTTTTCCTCAGGTGATATACCACAAAAATGCAAAGCATCACTGGAATTTGATTTTGAAGATTCTGTTTTTGGGAGCATCTTGTTCCTCAAGTTTCTCGTAGTGAGATTAGCTCCAAAAAGACCTATCTTTCTCTCATCTTCTCGGTGTTGGACGATGTGTTTACTCCCTGCCAGAGGTCTGAAGAGACTGTGCAGGTGATGAGCAAACACAGAGCATAGTTGTGATGGGAGGAGCAGAATCCACATGACATCAGCTAATGTAAAACTATTACAGGTATTCAAAGACATTGCCACTTATACGGAAGCACATTCTTGTTTTGAAAATACCAATATATTGGTAATAATAATAATATATAATAATATCCAAATAAGAACACGTTTCTGGCTGAAATACCAAGAAGAATGTGAAAGACTCCTGGCCTTTATTTTGATAAATAAGTTTTAAAAACATGTGTGTAGTAGGCCTACAGGAAAAGATAAAAAAAAAACTCTCAAGACTTCAATAAGGCAAACTCATATGGAGAAATAATATTAATTATATATATATATATATATATATATAATATATCTATAGATACTTAATCACTACACATATACAATACATAATATATACATACATATGATATATATATATATATATATATACTATATAAATAATATATATATATATATAATATATATAATCAGGATCAAGAGAAGAAAGAAGAGGCTGACTATATGAGAAACAGAGAAGCTCTAATGCAGGTTTTGAACATTAGAGAAATAGGAAGGGGCCACAGTCTTGTGTCTTGGCTTGTTTCTTGGGGTCTTGGCGTGTTTTTTCTTCATACCATTTTATATAGGTTTAGACTGAATGATACTGTTACTGTGAAGGTCACATCTACAGTAACCCACTTACATCATTTGGTTTGACATTTTTAAGTTTGTCTCAAGTGTCACTGTTTAATCTCAGAGAGTCGGTTGTCAGGTTTTTTATCCAGTAGAGGGCACCACACACAACAGAAACAAAGGCCCAAACAAACAACTCAGAAAGAGACTTACTATATTAGAGCCAGTAATTACCAGAGTAACATAGATAACTTTTTTTTCAGTTTTCAGTATAAACATCACTATATTTTGTTATTAATGCTTAACTGATTTGCTAATGACTTCTATTCTCTGAAAACAAGGGTTAATATCTTAAATAGTTTTTTTCGCTTCTCAGTTTCTACAGAATTTATGCTGTTTTAGGGATGTTTAGACACTTTTACTGAAAACATGGCAAAACATGATATATGTTTGACGTAGAAGTGCTAGGAGCACATTTGGGACTTGCGCTGAAGAAGTATATTTACATCTAGAGAATTGTGAATGTGAGTAGAACATGTTTCCTGGATAAACATTGTTGTCTTTACCTATGGCAGTCTGAGCCGGAAAGAGACTTAATAATAATAACCAACTCTTTATTACCTTTGTTACCACATTCAGAGTTATGGGAAAAAAGAACCATCATGAACCATCAAGAAATTCAAACATTTATAAACTGTAAAGAAATTAAAAGCTACAATTTGAGCCCAAGAAATGCATCAAGTAACTGTAAAAGTAGAAAGTAATGATAATATGATAAGCTAATAATTATTAATAATAACTATGCACCCATTTGTAAGGGAAATTAATTTCTCTATCCAATGCTGTCACGTCACGTGACGAAAGAACGAACGATTCGAAAGACTAAATAGATTAACTAATCAATTCTCCTACGGGCCTCATACTGCATTAACGAAATGAACAAAATGACTCAAAAAAAGATCTGTTCATTTTGCTTGAACAAGACTCAAGGTTTGAGTCTGTAAAATGGTCCCCTTCATCTCTGCACTCCTGCGTCTCCTCCACAGCAGACGTATTGTGACACAGCCTCTTGTCATGAATTTGCCTTCAAGAAAATAGGTTTGGATGCATGTTGCTTGTTTGTGATTTAATGTCTGCGAAATTCTTTATATATCTTATATATATATAATATAAATATTGTTATAATTGTGTTTTTGTATTAAGTAGACTGATGTCGCTTTTGATGTCTATTCTTCTCATACTGCTTCTTAAATGCATAGTTCCTGTTTTGCTTTTTCAGTTGTCAGAAGATGACCTGACTGGACGGTCTTTATCTGATGCTTTTTTCATTTACTATTAAGGAAGTGGCACACTTGATGTGGCAAACACTCAGCATCAGGATGAAACGAACCATGCCACATGCCATTTTTAGAGGTACCATCTACCACGTGCCATCATGGTAGACAATAGAGCATATAAGGAAGATACAGAAACATACACACACACCACACACACACACACACACCACACCACACACAAAAACGACAAATACACACACACACTCATTCTATCTGTTTTCTGTTCGTCAAAACAAGATCCTTTGTTCACAATTCTTTTCTGCTCAGCACAACAGAAAGCACCCACACTTCATACTACTGACTCCAGTTTTTTTAACTGCAAAAGCAAAGCTTGTCCATTTACCAACTGCTTCGTCAGATTATCGATCCCACACTAAGGTGAAAAGTTTCAGTTCTGTAGTCTGGATCCTGTTTGTGCACTGTGAAGTTAACTATGTGTGGAATATATATCAAAAGTACAATTTTTGCTGCCAGTGTTGTCTCCAAGCTCACATCAATGTCTTCAAGTTTATGATCATGTTCTGCAGAAAGATAGAAGAAAGAACACGGGCAGAACAACACCGAAACCACCACAATAACACTTCTATTGTAACCTTGCAGATTACACTGAAATCACACAAACTTTAAATGTAAACACTAGTGGGGTTTATTTTAGATGTGAGATGGGGGGGAAGAAGCCCCCATTTAAGGGAAAAATGTCCATACGTATACTACATTTACAATTTGAGCGTTTGAGCATTGTAGAGCGTAGAGGTTGTTAATGCATCACCCGAAAACTGCTACTTATGGGGATCAAATGAAAACGAATTAATATTTTTAGTTGGGGGGTTAATTAGTGCACAACAAAAATTCAAAAGATGGAATAATGCCCCACTAATTGTCGCCAAAATTACCCAACCCTCACCTCGGGCAACAGAAGCCAGCCCCGGGTGGGCTATGACCCTTTACACAGAACATGTTATCTAAATATATTTTTACCCAATAATTTTATTTGTGGGCGGGAGAAAAAAAACGAGGGGAAAAGAGGAAAAGGGAAAAAAAAAAGAAAAAAAGAGGAAAAAGGGAAAAAAAAAGAAGAAAAAGCCATGGACTTAAAAAACTAAACTGGTAAAATTGGCCAATGTAACTTAATTATAAATGGAATATTTCATAATGGCAAAGACAGTACAGCAAGCATAAAAGAGTGAGGGTATATGAAAGGAAATATTTTCAACACTTTTTAAAACCGGAAGTATCACAACATCACTATTTTTTACACACACACATTTTCACCCTCCACTATTTCATCTTGAAGAGTGGGGGTGAGCTAGTTATGCTGCCAGTGTAGTTCTCCTTGCTCACTTTTATACACTTTAGTTTTTTAAACATTTTCAAGCAGCAACAGCCCTCTCCGAATTCTTTTTAGGGAAGATGTTGCTTGGGGCCTTTTGCCACATTATTTTGAATTAATCAGAGGGAAAAACACAGCACGCCAAGTATCCAAAAGCAGAGAGGAAAGACGCAAAACAAGTCTGCTAAGCTCGATTAAAAAAAGGCCTCTTTATTAGCGTCAATTAGAACTTTTTGCCTGTTGCACAGGAATAAGGGAAGAGAAAATGAGAGAAGGAGAAAGGAGTGTAAAGGAGGATCGCTAGCTTGCTAATCAAACATTATAAAATGACTTTGACACAGCGGCTCGTTTTTGACGAAGGGGAGACAGAGCTAGGGGGAGATAAAAGGAGAGATAACGGCTCATGTGGTGTGATGGATCCTTCAAGTTAAAGCGATCGGGATTAAACGGAGGACACACTGGAGCGACTGGCTAAGTTGGAGAGGGTGTGGAGGGATAAGGGAAGAAATTATCTAGAGTTTATCCAGATGTGTTTTCAGACAAGGCCACACGCAAGTACGCTGCAAACAGAAATGGTGGATGAGGTTGATTTGACAGATACTTTATGGGGCACGACTTTGGGTCATGAGGGAAGGACAAAGAGACGTTAATCAGGTGGTTCAGAAACATGAGTCTCAATTTAACCTGCTCGAGAAAAAGCACTTAGTAGTGTTTGACTTAAGCTTGCCTGTGGTAAAGCTCGTGAACAAAAATATTTATTCAGCACCAAAGCCAAGATCAGACCTTGAGAAAATGTTCTATTAACGTTGTTAACTCTGATGTTGTTGAAATGAAGCACTACTGACATTTTTTTTAGAGAGGTGGAAATGTTGGTGCGCAAGTGGTGGTCTGCGGTGACAGCAGACGTGGAACTGGAGTTGCAGTTTACCAAATTGTGTTCCTAGTGAGTATCGTCAATATGTTCTGTCTCTGGCACATGAACATACATTCTCTGGTCATCTGGGAGTGACTAAGGCGACATAATCTCATTCTCAGACATTTTTTTGGCCGGGATTAAAGCGAGATGTGGTTGGGTACGTCGAAAATTTTGCCATATTTGTCAGTTAAACGCGAGGAACCAAATTCAGACGATTCCACATGCATCCTCTGTCCACCTATCCCTAGTAGGGGGACCAAGCATTTGAACAAGGGTGCTTGTGAGACTGTGTTTGGACGCATTCCCAGCCAACGCACAAAGAGTGGTACGTGCATTTTTGTATGCGATCGATCATGTGTAAGAGTCACAGCGATGATTCCCGAGAGACAGTGCCCTTGAAGGAAAATTACTGCCAGACCAGATTTGTAAAAAACGTTAGCTTCAATTTTTTTTACACATTTGGTCTCCCCTTAACTGTTTATACAAACTGACCAGGGGAACACTAATTTTTCTCTCCCGACTTTTGCTCAAGTTTTTAATATTGAGACCTCACGCCGTGTCTACGAACATCAGATGGTATCGCCGTGTGTATCACCTGTAAAGCCCAGTGCAGCTAGTTGCAGAAATGATTCCATCAGAAACGATCAAAGGTGCTTATGGTTGAGAAAAATTGTGTTTATGGAAGACTGGAAATAGCTGGAATGAGGGGTGTTCCTCTAGTGATATTGCACATTCGAGAAGAACTGTGCAAGAAGTCCTTGGGATTTAGTCCTGCTCAGTTGAGTGTTCGCGGACACACTGTGAGAGGACCATTGAAAGTTCTCAAAGAGGAAAATGCTAGAAGTTGATTCCAATTCAGAGATGCATATTCTGGATTAGTGGTGATGCGTTTTAAGTGAGCGATTGCATTTTGTCTTGCAGTTTTCTTTGACTTGAAATCTTTAGTAACCACACCTGCGCGCATTCAAATGAAGGAGTCGCTACGATGTCAAGGGCTGTTTTCTCGTTCTTTTCAACCGTGGGAGGAAACGGCGTCACTTAGTGTTATTGCCAATTCAGGGGTCTGCTTTATCAACCCACGGTTTTTCAGGGACAATGCATTGGTGTTGAAAAACATTAGGCGAGACTGGATTTATGTTATTCGAACTCCTGACAAAAAAGCCAGTCGCGCGTTTCTGTAAGTATCGAAGTATGCTCAAGACTTTACCACACCAGGAGATATATACGGAACAGATCTACTGGGATATTCCATTAGGGCCCATGGAATCTCCTGTTGCTCTGACCTGTGAAGTACAATCAAACCTGGAGGATGAGGTTGGTGCAGATGATGACATAATCTTGCGAAATACTTTTCATCAGTGTGCCAAGCTGGAAGATGAAATTTTGAAAACTTGCAGGCCACACACCTCTCTCATTTACCTGAAGATCAAATTAGGACATTTGTTGGTGTTATTACTGATTTTTCTTCTTTATTTGGAGATGTTCGATCACAAACTACTGTGTTGCAACACGATAATGTTGGTGGCGCATTCCCCTATTAAGCAACAATACGCCGGGTTAATGCTGTTAAAGAGAACCATTATGAAGCAAGAAACCGAATATCTGTTGAAAAATGGGTTAGCTAAACATAGTAGTAGCCCTTGGAGTTCTCCCTGCCTTTTGGTGCATAAGCCAGGACGGTTCGTTGCTTTTTTGTACCCGACTACCGTCGTATAAATGCAGTTACAGTACCGGACTGTTATCCATTACCCAGAATGGAAGATTGGAGTGACAAGGTGGCTGCAGCCGCTAAGTGGGGCATAAGTTGATTGATTAAAAAGGCACGATGGCATCCGTTAACCGCGCGGCCTCGACACTCGGCTTTTGTGACACCGACTGTGTGCCTGCAATATCATGTGATGGCGTTCGGTTCCGAAATGCAACCTGCCCAACCTTGCACGATTAATCCCAACGGTGGTTGGCTGAGTTCCTAATTGTATGCGGACTGGGATGACGGGACGGTAGTCAACGATGGCTGGACATCTGAAAAACTCCTTCGTACAGTGTTCGAACGGTTGGGAGAAATGCTTCGTTAACTCTCAATCTATCTAAATGTGTCTTTGGTAAGGCGATGTGTAACTTTCTAGGAAAAGAAGTGCGGGGAGAAGGCAAGGTAAAGCCTGTAGAAGCTAAAGTGGCGGCTGCTAGTTGTAGATTTTCCGTGCAACTTCTAGGCGAGGAGTTGAGACGTTTCTGGGTCGTACTGTATGGCAGGCTATACCGTAGTGTTTGTAAGAAATTTTCCACGGTAGTTACCACCTTTGACCAAGGTCTATACTCAGACCACGGCTAAGTTCTTTATCTGGGACTGAGGATTGCCCCAAAATGCATTCGAGGAAGACAAAGCTATGTTTATGTGCCTCCTATCGTGGCTGCTCCAAATTTGACGGTGTTTAATATTGAGGTGGAGGCAGCGCTGTAGGATTGGGGCAGTGCTTTTGCAAAAAGGATGATTGGGAGTAAGTAGATCATCATGTTTTGTTATATTCGAAAAAGTTTATTAAAACATCACGGAATTTATTCTGTTATTGAAAAAGAGGACTTTGGCTTTGTTGCTCGCTTCTGCAGTTTCTTTGAGTTGGTACCTGGGTTCTTCAAAAATGTACCTATAGTTGTTTACCCACGGATCATAACCCTCTGGTTTTTCTATCAAAAATGTTATAATAAGAACCAACGCCTTAGCGCTGGTCATTGGTTGTTCAGGGATACAAACTTGAAATTAAGCACAAGAAAGGCTCTGAGAACGTGGTTGGCTGAATGCTCCTCTCTAGAGTATAGCTTGGTAAATAAAATTGTACTGTTGTTATTTTTTTTTTTATGGGGTGAAGTGTTACGTCCCAGGTTATAAAAAAAATTGTGTTATGGGTACAGATGGTTGTTTCTCCCTCCCCTCCTGTCTCTCTCCATCTTTACTTTCTATTTCAGCAGGGTGGACGCGGGGAACGGGAGTTGTCGAATTGTCAATCAAGGAAAAGTTAAGTGACGACAACCGCCGGCTTCACGAATGAGGACGCGCCAATATGTTAACGGCTGCACCTGTTCGGGAAGCGGAGTTCTCTCGCACGCTTAGAGCACTCATTCGGTCCGCTGACAGCACTTGTGTGCTGGTTATGTTTGTCCTGTACAGATCTTGTTCGGAATGATTCCTTGTGGCTAAAGTGTGTTCTTTGATAACTCAGTGTTGAAACTGGCCCAGTTTCGATCATTCTTCTCTTTAAGGTGTTTCACCGTTTCTGTTAGCTGGTTGTCAAACAATGTTTAGTAAACGGGGGAAAGGGAAAAGAACCAGGTAAGACATCACGTTATATACATGTGCCACACTGAGGTTGTCAATTGTGTATAGAACACTATTTTAGTGACTTGGGACACTTGATTTTGGTCTGTTTCCTTTAGCGGGTAGCTAGTGTAGTTTATATTTAGGGCGTCGTTGACGCTGAAGATTTTCCTTTTCTTTTATAGAGGGGGTTGGTTTGTGAAATATTGATTGGTTGAGTTTAGATTAGGAGTTTTTTTTTTTTAGTAAGATTGTTATGTTTGGTTCTTTCTTTTCTTTGTTTTGGCACGGTCTTGTTCTTCTCCCTTTTCTCTCCTCCCCCTCCCCCCCGTTCTTTTGTAAACCATGTATTATTTTTTTTAGTGTTTGATTTAATGAAGTGGGGGTTTTTATTAAAAAATTTTTGTTTTTTTGGAAGTTAATGTAACATAATAGTCTGGGTTAAACGTTTAGCTTGATCCACTGTAATAAATGGACACTCACTTTGCCGAATGGAGACCACGTTGTGGTTTGTTGGATTTTTTTCCAGTCCCACGTTCAGTGTTTTCAATGTGCAACCCCTTTATTTTTACCCCTGATTTAAAAAGGGTTTTGTAACACACACCTTTTGGCTTTTATCTATTGCTTTTTCATTGTTTTGTTGTATTAATATTTGATTTCAGTTTAAAATTTATTCATCCAAGAAATATCATGCATGAAAATGCAGAGCCTTTTGTATTGTATGTTTTGTTTATATATATATATATATATATATATAATATTGTTATATTGTGTTTTTGTATTAAGTAGACTGATGTCGCTTTTGATGTCTATTCTTCTCATACTGCTTCTTAAATGCATAGTTCCTGTTTGCTTTTTCAGTTGTTAGAATTATGACATGACGTCTTTATCTGATGTTTTTCATTTACTATTAAGGAGTGGCGCTGTGGATGTGGCAACACTCAGCACCAGGATGTGAGCGACCATGTCACGCTGCCATTTTAGAGGTACCATCTACCACATGCCATCTAGGTAGACGTAGAGCAGTGGTTCTCAACTCAGTCCCTCGGGACCCACTGCTCTGCACATTTGTTTGTCTCCCTTATTTAATGCACCTGATTCAGATCATCAGCTCATTAGAGAGAGATCCATGAACTGAACAGAGTGTGTCAGATTCAGAAACATTCAAAATGTGGCAGAGCAGCGGGTCCCGAGGGCCTGGAGTTAGAACCACTGAACGTAGAGCCTATAAGGAAGATTCAGAAACACACACACAAATACACACACACACTCATTCTATCTGTTTTCTCTTCTTCAAACAAATCCTTTGTCACACTTCTTTGCTGCAGCCAACAATGAAAGCACCAAACTCATACTCTGACTCATGTTTAATGCAAAAGCAAAGCTGTCATTTACCAACTTCTTCGTCCATGATTATCGATCCCACACTAAGGGAAAGTTTCAGTTCTGTACTCTGATCCTGTGTCACTGTTGAATTACTGTGTGGAATTATATCAAATACAATTTTGCTGCCATTGTGTCTCCAGCTCACATCAAGGTCTGAAGTTTATGATCATGTTCTGCAGAAGAACACGGCCAGGAACAACAGAACCACCAATAAAACCCCCCACTCTACTGTAACCTGCAGACACACTGAAATCAAACAAACTAACTGTAAACACCGTGGATTTAGAGTGCATGGGGGGAAGAAGGACCCTTTATAATAAAAAGTCCTCCATATACTTACATTTACATAGAGTTCGCATGTAGAGGATGGTCATGCATCACCGAACATGCGATATGGGAATCAACTGGAAACGAGGAATATTTTAGTTGTATGCACAAAAAAAAAATTTCAAAAAGATGAAATCTTGGCCCCACGTTGGTGCAAAATTACCCCCTGCCTGGGGCAAAAAGCACACGGGGGCATTATGACCTTTACGAACCAATTTTATCTAAATAATTTACCCCCAATAATTTTTATTTTTGGGGGGAAGGGGGGAAAAGGGCCATTTACATTAAACTAAATGGTAAAAATTGGCCAATGTAACTTTATGTACTTAAATGGAATATTTCATAAGGCAAATAAAGAATACAAGAAGCATAAGAGAGAGGTACTATGAAAGGCAAATATTCAACATTTTTTTAAACCTGAAAGTATCACAACACTCACTAGGTTACACACTTAAGTTTTCCCCCTCTCACTATTTCATCTTGAAGTGGGGGCCGTGTGAGGTAATACAGTTGATGCTTCCCACGTTCACTCCCGCTCATCTTATCCTATAACACTTTATTTTTAAACATTTTCAAGCAAACCTAAATTTTGAGGGGAAGATGTTGCCATTGGGCCTTTTGCCCTATTTTGAGGGGGGCCATCTTTAAAGTTACACTTTCAGAATTTTTGTTTTAATAAAAACAAAAAAAGATCCCGGGGAGAGAGTCTGTGAGGAGAAACAAGCGCGTTGGGACAAGAAGTTGAGTTGGCTTGCTCTGACAGGAAGGGGTGCTAATCTCCCTAATGTTGTTATAAGGCAAATCTGCAGGAACAGGGTTGTGGTAGCAATATGGTCTGTGAACCTTAACTGATTTGATCCATCACAATCCTAGGTTTATGGCTGTCCTGGAAGAGCAGTTATGCGTTTTGAGGAACCCCAGCTGTTATAGAGTAGTTGTGATTGTCAATGATGGGTTAGCTGGAAACACCAGCAGTTCTGTCTAGTAAGGTTGAGCTGCAAAGGTGATGGTCATTCATTCAGCGAGAAGAAATGTCACTCAGACAGGCTGCAATGCGAAACCAACTACTGTCGGGATCAGTGGTTGGAGATGGAGAAAGAGAGTTGAGTGGTCATCAACATAGCCAGTCAATAGCGAATAAGCAATGCTTCTGAATGACAGATCTTAATGATATCCCTGTAGGATGGAGGGAAGAGAAGGGTCCAAGTACTGAAGCCTGGAGGAACCCCAGTAGCAAGAAGTTGCAACGTTAGAAACTTACCCTCCAAGACACCGTGAAGGATATTGGGGTAGGACTTAAACCACAGGAGTGCGGTTCACAGAGATGCCATCTTTCTGATGAGTGGACAGTAGGAATGTGGTGATTAACTGTGTCAAAAGCAGCAGACCAGATCCAGCAAGATGAGTACTGAGGATTTGGAAGCTCTTCTTGCCAGTCGCAGGGCTTCAGTAACCCAGAGCAGGGCAGTCTCAGTGGAGTGTCCGCTTTGAAGCCAGATTGGTTGCTGTCCAGGAGGTTGTTCTGTACAAGAAACATAGAGTTGTTTGAACACAACCCCGCTCAAGTGTCTTAGCAATGAATGGAAGAAGGGATACCAGTCTGTAGTTTTCTAGAAGTGCTGGATTTAGAGATAGTTTCTTAAGCAGTGGACTTGCCGAGCCTGCTTTTAACCTTTTCAGTGTTGAGTTTAAAATAATGTTTAAAAATAGCGGTCCCCCAGAGTGAGTTTTTTTTCAAAGCGACCACATTATTTTAGAATGTTTTCCTTACTGTTTCCATGGTGGACGCATCAGGCTTGTCACGTGACACACCACAGCCACAAAAAACACTGTATGACAGATGGATGCGCTTTTTATTCGTTTTTCCTTTTTTATTTAAAATATTCACAAACTTGCATACCATGTCATGAACAATCAGATATTTCCGATTCACAAATATGTGTAAATGAGTGTTGTTTTCTCATTTAAAATCTTTCTAAATGATCTTGATCATGATCTGTAATGAGATGGGGAGCGCCCATGTTTGTTCGGCGCTTGCAGTTCAGAGAATCCTGTCAGGTCAGATTTACAGCACGTGAATTCATCAGTTTTCTCCTGAAATACAAGTAAATAAGTGGAACTGTGTGAAGAATAGAGTGAACTTTATAGTTACTTACACTGTGTATCTGATATGAATAAAACGCATTGCCAAATTAAATTTGAATGGATTGTTATTATTGCTTCCCATAGGCGGTGTATTTTTTCAAACTCTAAAATCTATTGTTTTTACTAGTACTTATGGTTGTGAATGTCTGAAAACCTAAAATATGCATTATGTGGTTAAGAACACTTTAAGTTGTGATAATATAACAAAAAGAGCAATGAAGTCTCTCTGGCTCAGTGCCAGCTAAAGAAAGCCCGCAAAACACAAGAATTTGATAAAGTTATGTGACGTCACCGAACATTCTCAAATCCCATATGTGGGACCATACTCCTGGTGTGACGGAAATAAAAATCCCATATGTGGGACTGTGCCTGCCTCAAAGGGTTAAAGGCTGAGGGAACTCAAACTCAGATTGAAGAGAGGTGTTGATAATGTGAAAGTAAGTGAAGGTATTACTGAAGAAGCAATCGCTCTAAATGATCTTTGCTCACTGAGTTTGAAACTGTTGCTATGATCTGTTTGTTGTTTCATTTATGAAGAATATAGCAAAGTTGTCAGCTGTAAAGGTCTTTGCACACTGAGTTTGAAATTAGTGGTTATGAAGTTGTATCTGTCTGCGGGTGTGGAGGAGTGGTCACTGATGGTTCTTGTCTATTGTGAAGAAAACTGCAAAGTGGTTGGCTGTAAGAGTCGATGGAGGAGGAGGAGGTGGAGGCGGACTAAGAAGAGAAGAGAAAGAGTTTTGAAAAAGTGTGCAAGAGTCAGAACCAGTTGTTAATTTTGTTGTGGTAGAATGATGTTCTAGCAGTGAAGACATTTGCAGAGAAGGAAGAGAGGAGAGACTGATACACACAGAGGGTCGGTGGAGTTTCTTGATTTATGCCATTTCCTCTCTGCAGCCCTGGAGTTTAGAAGCGATTTGTTCACAGAGAACATCGGACAGCCAGAGGGGGCAGATGGGGTGGTGTGTGCGTTGGTTCGGACGACAGTGGGCAAAAGTTGTCAAGCAAGAGGTCAGAGTGGAGCAAAGAGTGTCAGTAGCACTCTTCGTGTTCAGAGCTGAAAACTGAGAGAGTGAAGGGAGTGAGGATGAAACCATAGAGGATAGGTGAGAGGAGAGAGAGAGAGCGTGGGTTCGTCAAAAGGTGACCTCTTTGATTGGAGCATGTGTGTCACTTCAGGGAGTACGCGTGCGAGGTTAGCAGTTAGCAGAGGAAGTGGTCTGAGGTGTGCAGTGGAGCAAAACGAAAGTGTCCATGGAGCAAAAGCATGTGTGTAGATGAGTCAGGTCCAGTTGGTTGCCTGATTTGTGAGTAAGCTGTAGTAGACGCTGGCTTGAGATCAAATGAGTGCGAGCAAAGTGTTGAAAGTTCAGCAGCCTGGGGTTTATCTAGGTGGATGATGAAGTCACAAGCAGTACCAGAGGAGTACCATCCTCAGGAAAGTTTGGTAGTAACACATCCAGCTCCTCCAAGTAGTTTCCCAGTTGACCTGGGGGACGACAAAATGGACCACAAAGTGGATTTTAACAGGGTGGGATTATAGTAATGACAGGGGATTCAAATTAACTGTTACCTGTACGTGTCACAGACACGCCAGGCTCCAACCCCGCCCCAATCACAGCTCACTCCCTCACCTGGAGTACTGACATCACACACACCTGCCCCTCGTCAGCACCCAATCAACCAGCACTTAAAAGACACTCTAACACACAGTCACTGTCCGGTCTTGTTAAGCAACTTAGGCTTACTCTACCTGCCGACCCTAAAAGGACTTCCCAGCTGGATACTTACCTGTCTTCTTGGGTTCTCAAGTTACCTCCTGTGTCAACCGTGAGAATGGGGTGTGTGTGTGTGTGTCTCCTTCCAGGCAATGTCTCTACTACTCGGAATTCTTCAAGGACCCTTCATCATATATCATCTCTCAAGGACAGTATTCAGTTGACCCTCTCTCTCATCCCCTCACTTCAAGAACACTCTCTACCATATTTACTCTGCTTTTGTCAATAAATACCACCTTACCTGTTATCTTCTGTCTCGTCCCTTCTGTACTGTAACAGAAGGCCGGACCTCAAAAAAGACGGCAATGACATAGCATGAGTCATCCAGATCCCTTCCAGGACTTCGTGGACGGCTTATGGCGCACATTCAATGTCCCATCAGCAACCTTTACCACCGGCTGGGGCACTTCCGAAAATGACACCACCACCACTTCACCTTCCGTACCTTCCAGTCCCCATGGCCAAACCAGCCGCTCTTTCTCTGGTTCGGTGGAGGAATGCAGCGGATTTCTCCTGCAATGTTCGCTGGTCCTGGAGATGCAACCGCACGTGATTCCCACTTAGCGATCCAAAGTGGCCTTCGTCATCTCACAGTTGAAAGGTAAAGCACTTCAATGGGCCGATTCCATTGGACCCAGAATAATCCTGTCATTCAATCATATACCAGCATTGTTTGACCACTTCAGGGGAAGTTTTCGGTAAACCCACCTGGGATTCATCCATCGGTGAAAAACTTTGCAATTTTAAAACAAGGCAAGATGTCTGTGAATACAAATATTCTCTGCAGTTTTGAACGCTTGCAGCCACAAGTGGTGGAACGAACAGCTCCTGATAACAACATTATAGACAAGAATTGGATCCCCGTGTCGCGGTTGCATCTTGCTGCATACGAGGATACCATCAGGCTCGAGCGGCTTCATCCAACTCTCCATCCGTTTCGCCACTCATATGCAGTTGTGTCTCGAAGAGCACCAGGGCCAGCCGCGGCACAACATCTCACCTCTGCTGACCAGAGCCCGTCCAGCCCTCCAGAACCAGCCCATAACGAACCCATGCAGATGGATTCGACTCGCCCTGACTGGGGCTGAACGGCAGAGAAGGCTGACCCAGAATCTATGTATTGTACTCTGCGGATCTCCGGGGCATATCCTCTCCACATGCCCCATCCGCCCTCCTCGTTTGTTCTCTGGTGAGTGCCATTTTCTCTACCACTAATCCAAATGAAACTACTCACCACATTGGACACACTAACTGCTGCTGATATTTCCCTTCCAGTCAATGCACTCCTCGATTCTGGGTCAGCCGGCAACTTCATCTCTGGCTCCCTCTGCCGTACACGCTCCACCTCCCACCACGGCCACGCAATCCTCCTACCAGATCCACTCAATAACGGAAGGCCGGGCTGAGCAGGAAGAGGGTTCGCCGTAGTGTCGGGCCTATACAAACTGCAAAGTCGGCATTCTTTACAAGGACAGTGATCCATCTGCTGGTTCTGGAGGACTCCACGGCCGACGTGGTCCTAGGGCGCCCCGTGGGTTGGAGCAGCATAACCCCGTCTTATCCTGGGTACTGGCTTAAATCCTGAAGTGGGGATCGAAAACTTGTTTCATGGACTGTTTTCTCCGAGGTGGCCGGTTCTCGTCCTCTCCAGCTCCATCAACCACTCTGGTATGTACAACATCCATTGAGAGCCCCCTTGGAGAACCAGCTCTGTGGACATACCGCACTTGTTACGCCCCCTCAGTGATGTTTTCTGCCCAAAGATCGCCTCCAAGCTGCCCCACGCCGGCCATGGGCCTGCGCCATTGATCTGCTACGGGTGAGTCAGTGCCCAGGGGAAGATCCCCTTTCCATCCCCTTCCATCCCGGAGGAGAAGGCCATGGAGGAATACACTCGAGGAGGCTCTGGCTCAAGGCTACATCCGTCCAGCCATTTCCCTTGCTGCTTCGAGCTTCTTCTTTGTGGAGAAAAAAGGACGGAGGCTTGCGGCCCTGCATTGACTAACGAAACCTCAACCAGATTACTGTCAAGTTCAGATATCCCCTTCCACTGCGTCCCAGCTGCCCTGGAACACCTCCGTGATGGTGCCACTGTCTTCACCAAGTTGGACCTCCGCGCGCGTATAACCTCATCCGGATACACGAGGGGGACGAGTGGAAGACAGCCTTCATCACACCCACTGACACTACGAGTACCTTGTGATGCCGTATGGACTAAGCCAACGCCCCCTCAGTATTCCAGGACTTCATACATGAGGTGCTCAGGGAGTTTCTCCATAAGTTCACCCTGGTCTACATCGATGATATCCTGATTTACTCCCGGAGCCTGACCAACACCGTCAACACGCTGCGGAGGTCCTGGAAACGCCTGAGGGGAGTACCAGCTCTACCTGAAAAGCAGAGAAGGGCTCCTTCCATCAGCCCCTCAGTGCAGTTCCTTGGTTATCAACATCCGATAGCAGTGGCATCCTGGATGGATCGAGGGAAGGTGGATGCCATTAGGAACTGGCCAACCCCTCAAAACCATCAAAGAACTACAAAGATTCCTTGGATTCTCCAACGTCTACCGCCGCTTCATACAGGATTATAGCTCCATCACCAGTCCACTCACAAGCCTGCTCTGTGTAACAAGCCCAAGTCTCTGACCTGGACCCCTGCTGCCACGGAGGCATTAGCCACCCTCAAGGAAGCCTTCACTACCGCTCCTCTCCTGGTACACCCCTGATCCCGGACAAACCCTTCATCGTGGAAGTGGACGCATCCACCACTCAAGTAGGAGCGGTCCTATCTCAGCAGCAGGGGAATCCCAGCAGAGTCCATCCATGTGCCTTCTTCTCCTGCAAGCTCAACCTGGTGGAGGTAAATTATGACATCGGCAACCGCAAACTCCTGGCTATTAAGCTAGCATTAGAGGAATGGCGGCATTGGTTGGAGGGAGCAAGGCACCCATTCCAGGTCATCACGGACCACAAGAACCTGGAATACCTGAAAATGGCCAAGAGACTCCCCGACAAGCCCGGTGGGCTTTATTCTTTACCCGTTTCCACTTTACCATTTCCTACCGACCCGGATCCAAAAATGTCAAGGCAGACGCCTCTCTCCCGTTGTCATGCCCCTGAAACAATCTCTGAGGAACCGGAACCCATACTTCCAGAGGGACTGTTGGTCAGCCCTATTACCTGGTCCGGTTGAGACCATACCCTCCTCCAATGCCCTCAGCCAATACTCCACTGGGTTGCCCCCCCTGACCGAATCGGACATCACCAGGACATAGCGCACTCCACTCCATCCACGCTTGCCTCACACCTCACTAGGCACTGGCCACCCGGGGTCAATGAAACCCTCTCGTTGCTAAAAGAACGCTTCTGGTGGCCCAACATGGCATCCGAGGTCAGAAGGTACGTGCAAGGATATAAGGAATGCGCCATCTTAAAAGTCCCCGTATCTAAAATCCTGGCAACTCCTAACTCTCGGGGGCCCCCCATGTTCCAACTGAACCATGGTCCAACTAGGAGTGGACTTGGTAACCGACCTCCCATGTCAGGTAAATGCAACGGTTATTCGGGGTAGTGGATAGATTCTCTAAATCCTGTCGGGATCCTCTCAAGGGACTACCGAGGACTGCCATGGAAACTGCAGAACTCATGTTCAATAACATCTTCGGTTCGTTGGCATCCCTGAAGAATCGTATCACGAAGAGGACCTCAATTCATCTCTCGGGTCTGGAAGGCCTTTCACTCTCTCCTAGGTGTGGCCGTCAGCCTATCATCGGGGTACCATCCGCAGTCGAACGGGCAGACGGAAAGAAAGATCCAAGAGATCGGTCGCTTCCTCCGTACCTTCTGTCACGGCCACCAGGACTCTTGGAACCAGTTCCTTGGGTGGGCCGAGTATGCACATAATTCCCCTGCGACAACCATCCACCGGACTTACCCCGTTTCAGTGCGTACTCGTGTTACCAACCTCCACTATTCCCCTGGTCAGGAGAGCCCTCGGACGTACCAGCGGTCGACTACTGGTTCCGAGAGAGCGAGAGGGTCTGGGACTCTGAAGCTGCTCTGAAGCTCCTACATATCAACTTGGACAGAAGGTCTGGCTGTCAACCAGGGACGTTCACCATCACGGAGCAGATCAACCCCGTCACTTACAGGCTTCAACTCCCACCTGAGTATCGCATTCACCCCACATTCCATGTGTCACTTCTGAAGCCTCACCATCCTTCTGTTCCTCTCTCTCTACACAGAGCCTGGCGTAGCCGCAGCTGAAGCCCCCCCTTCCACTCATCCTGGACAACGGTACGGCTTACGAGGTCCGAGAAATCCTGGATTCCCGGCGCCGTGGTGGACAAATCTCGAGTACCTGGTAGACTGGGAAGGTTTATGGTCCTGAGGAACGTTCCTGGGTCCCACGCAACGACATACTCGACCCTACTTACTGGACACCTTCCATGCTACTCATCCCGACAGACCTGCCCCTCGAGGAAGAGGAAGACCACCACGACGCCGGGGTCCTCAGGAGCGGGCCGTGGGGGGGGGGGGGGTGTACTGTCACAGACACGCCAGGCTCCAACCCCGTCCAATCACAGCACACTCCCTCACCTGAGTACTGATCACACACACCTGCCCTCGTCAGCACCCAATCAACCAGCACTTAAAAGACACTCTCACGCACAACAGTCACTGTCTGGTCTCGTTCGCACTTAGGATTACCTGCCTGCTGACCTAAAGGACTGCCATTGGATACTTACCTGTCTTCCTCGTTCTCAAGTTACCTCCTGCTCCAACACTCGAGTGTGTGTGTGTGTGTCTCCTTCCCGCAATGTCTCTTCTACTCGGATTCTTCTAGGACCTTCATCCATGTATCATCTCAAGGACAGTATCAGTTTGCTCTCTCTCATCCCTCACCTCAAGAACACTCGCTACCATATTTACTCTGCTTTTGTCAACAAATACCACCTTACCTGTTATCTTCTGTCTCCCTCCCTTCTGTACTGTAACAGTAAGAGAGGTGAAGATCAAAATCCATCTTTGAAATAAGGAGACCAGACCGCCACCCCTCCGGTATGTACGAGGGTGTGGGGAAAACAAGTGAAATTAGTGAAGAGGCCTGCGGAGTGGCAGTGTCTTCAGGCTTGATCTAAGTCTTAGTTAGGCCTATGAGTTGAGGACCGGAATGAGTAGCAATAGAAGAAAATGAAATTGCTTTGTTAACAGCAGATGGCAACAAGCAGTCTAACCCCGTTATATACCCTATTTAGCTTCTAGCATATTCTGTTCTCACTTGTCTACTGGTTAAATGTTTCATCCTCGATGTTCCAGTGTTGTTGCTCCGCATTGTTTCCTGAAACGAACTCCTTCAAAAAGTATCTCCAGCATATCCTCGGTCACCTTCCAGCCTAGTGACCCCTGACACAATGAGGGTTTGTTGTATATGGCTCAGCCAGAAAGCTTGTGCTCCCTATGTTCCTCTCCTCGTCTTCATCTGACAGACTGACAAGTGCTGTGAAGAAATGAATTATTCCCTGGTAACTGTGGGTGGAGGAAGAGACTTTAACTAATTAGTGACCAGATGTTGAGCACGTATGTTTAGGTAAAGTGGGCAGATCAGATTTATAGTAAGTTGAGAAACAAATCATTAGCAGAGTCATTCCTGTTCCCAGAGTCCCGAGACGAACAAAAACAATAATAGTTACACACCGAGCCAGGCAAACATATTGCTCTCTGTACATCTATGTATTTAAACACTGAAGGTTTCTAAATTATGTTTGACACAATGCTGTCACTCCCCCCACCGTGGACTTCTAATTATTATCAAAA
This sequence comes from Cyprinus carpio, assembly GCF_018340385.1. Classification (NCBI taxonomy): domain Eukaryota; kingdom Metazoa; phylum Chordata; class Actinopteri; order Cypriniformes; family Cyprinidae; genus Cyprinus; species Cyprinus carpio. The sequence continues at coordinate 14,545,033 of NC_056593.1, read as the reverse complement.
GTATGACATGCTGAGTTTCCAGTGCCACCAGCAGCCATTGAACCACAGAGGAATCGAAAACACAGAAGAAAAAACATACAATGGTTGTTTATATAGCCACAATGGTTTGGTTGTGTATGTTGCACATTGGTTTCATTTTGCACTATAATTGCACAAAAAAAAAATGGTTTAGACATTCAGGACCTTTTAATTATTATAATGTTAATAATTTGCTATATTGGTTATGAATTCCAATAAATACCTTGCATGCAAAAGCAGAGAAGTTTGTATGTTTTTCCGCATTGTTGTATTATAGTGTGGCATTCTATGACGCAAATGCCTTTAGATTGGCTATTCCTGATCAGAGATATTATAGACACATTCACTTCGCTGTTCCTTATTTGGACTGCAGATGTGTGAAATTTCTAATTCCAATATATTTGATCTTCCTTTATGTCACTGTTGTGGTTCATGATGTTAATTAACAAGCAACCTGAGCATCATGACAGTTTCTTTATATAATCAATCTTGTAACATACTGATTTTTCCACTCTGCAATATTTATAAAAACTTAGACTATGAAAAATTACTCTGCGGACGATCTTAATCTTGTTATTTGGACACCATTCAGCTGCTTTCACCAAAAACCCAAGTTCATGTATTAATTGTGTAGGAGGTTTATCTAGACACGCTCACCATCCAACCCTCTCTTACAGACACGCTCCTCAGCACTTGTATGTTTTATCATATCTATCCAACTATCATTGGAAACCTTTTCTGAGCAGTTTTCTGATGCTTCCCAATCAGGGTAATATGGGTATAGGGAGATGCCTATTCGACTGCTCCAGGCAAGCAATGGTATCTGTCATCACGTCAATGTGTCATAATCAGAATAAAAATCAATGAATTTGCCAAATTTCACAACCATTGTGCCCGCCTTGTTAGTAAAAACCAACGAAAATTTCAGAAAGAAATTGGATAGGCTTCACAGGTTGTGTTGTTGTTTGTTTTTAAAAAATACATTAACTCTATATTACAGCCTTTTTATAACGTTTTAATGTCATATTAGCTATATATATATATATATATATATATATATATATATATATATTATACTTATAGATATATAAACTGAACAAAATTATTAGTACAGCACTTTTTTTGCTCCCATTTTTCATGAGCTGAACTCAAAGAACAGAGACTTTTTCTATGTACACAAAAAAGGCCTATTTTCCCCAAATATTGTTCACAAATCTGTCTAAATCTGTAAGTAGTGAGTATTCTCCTTTGCCAGATAATCCATCCACCTCTACAGGTGTAGTATATCAAGATGCTGATTAGATAGCATGATTATTGCACAGGTGTGCTCTTTAGGCTGGCTCACAATAAAAGCCTACCTCTTAAAATGTGCAGTTTTATCACACAGCACAATGCCACAGATTGTGCAAGTTTCTTTTGAGGGAGCGGTAATTGACATGCTGACTGCAGGAATGTCCACCAGAGCTGTTGCCCGCGAATTGAATGTTCATTTCTTCTACCATAAGCCAGGCTCATAGGCATTTCTGTGAGAATTTGCAGTACAATCCAACCGGCCATTCCCTACGGAACCGCAGGTGCCTACTTTGTAACTACACCAGTCCAGGGAACCTTCACATCCAGCATCTCGCTCACCTCCAAGATCGCCTGAGACCAGCCACCTGGACAACTGCTGTCAACAATCGGTTTTGTATAACCATAATACTCTCTTCACAAACTGTTCCAGAAACCATCTCAGGGAGCTCATCTGATCAGATCCTGAGGCCCATTGTTGTGCCATATTCATCCACTACCATCACCATCATTTTTGCGAGGATTCATACACCCTGGAAGCTGAAAACATCCCAGTTATTGCATGGCCAGCAACCTCAACAGGACATGTCACCCTTGAGCATGTTTTAGATGCTCTTGATCGGCGTATATGACAGCGTGTGTCCAGTTCCTCGCCAATATCTAGCAACTGTCTGCGGCCAGCCATTGAAGATTCGCGGACCACCATGGTCCACAGGCCACAGTCAACAAGCCTGATCCAACTCTATGCGAAAGGAGATGTGGGTTGCACTTTGTGAGGGCAAACGGTGGTGGTCACACCAGATACCGACTGGTTTTCGGACCACTGTGCTATGGAACCCCATTTATTGAACATTTTTGAAAAATCGGCTTGAATTTGTCTGCTATTTCAAACTATGAACAACTACATCGCACCTCACTCAAAAACTGATAGGTAGCCTTATAGTATGTATAAGTAAAAAAAAACAGAAACACTGCTCACTATCAGCTGTTTTCTTTCTTCAAGCAAATCTCTTTGCTTACTAAACCTTTTTATTTGTCTTTCTCTCTCAGCTGCGCACAATTAAAGCACCAAACTCATACTCAATCCATTTTTAATTGTTTTTTTTCTCACATGTACAATTGAAGAACACAGTATAAGTCAAGTGTAGGTTTCCCAGCTAACATAACTTTGTTATAAGAATATTCTCCAAATATTCAGTGTTGGTTCCTGCGGAACACAAAGAAATGTCCAGTTTTTTTGATGTTAGAGGAAGATGTTATTTAAAAGGATTTGACGTGTATCGCTCAAACGTTCTTCTCAACTTATTTTGATTTCAATTACAAAACATTCTAGGAACCTTTGATATTGTAACCTTAAAAAACATACAAAAAGCCAGTTTCCTTATGTTTGAATGACTACTTTAAAGGTTGGAATGATGGTTCCTGAAACATTCTTTCAATCCCTGTCAAACGACGCCTGCGTGACACACTGAAACAGACTAACGAACCACACTCCAATTGTGTTTGGTATGCTGGATGAAGCATGTCACAACTGTTGTGTTTCATATGCTGAATGTTGATGTCCGTGAGTGTAATTAATGACACAAAATATGTTTTTAAACAAAAAGTTATCTGAACAGTTGTTATCTATAGAGTCCAGACATCAACATTAAGCATCTGAAATGCAAAGTGTTGCAAATTATTTATTTTCACATTGGTTGAGTTTATATATATCTTAATAACATTTCAGTTCCTTAATACAGCAAGTACTTTAGCAAAAAAAGAGTCATTTTAAACTATTTTAAATGTAATCATTTGTCTGTTTATTGCAAAACAGACATGTTGACCTCTGCCTTTATCAATGCAGAAATTATTCTGAAAACACCTGGCAATGAAATGCTGCAATCATTGCAAAACAAGCAACTCAACAAAAGTCAAGGGTCAAGATCCTAACTAACACTGATCTACATGGAGGTGACCTTAAATGAAACATTTTCAATAAGACAACAACATCTTAACCTCTATAACCTCTAGATGTCTATACCCTCTTAATTCTCAATAAGAACTTATGTAGATGTGTGACAGAAATCAAAAGTAAATCTGGTTAGTAATAATTGGAGCTGGAAATGCTGTTTGTGGAGTTGTTTAATCAGATCGTGAGAGATTTAAAGACTTTTATTCTTCATTTCATCTAAGGCTGTGGCTGAAGAAAATTGTAGTTTGTGTTCTTATGTCTGTTTCTTTCAGTGCTTGTTCACAGCAGGTGATTGAATGATTGAAATAATGTTTCAGGAACATCATACTAACCTTTAAATAAAATTCTGTTAACATTAAGTAAACAGGATAATTTTTATGTTTTTGGAATGTTACAAATCAAGGTTCCTAGAATTTTGAATTTAAATCAAAATTAAGTTGAAAAGAACTTTTGAGAAGAATATCATCACCTTTTAAAACGTTCCTCTAAAGTCCAAGACATTTTTATTTTATGTTCCCAGAACCCAACATTCAAATTAAGGTCAGCATCATTATTTAGCAAACAAAGACTGACATGTCCAGAAATAACTGTCACATTATCCAAAAATGTACTAATGTGTTGATAATCACAGAACATGTGTGCATACATCTTCACAATATTTACATTACAAGGTGAACAAAAGAGAGAAGGCAGATACTTCATGCCTCCATGGTTAATTTGCAAATGGCTCCTGCCATTTGCTGTAAGGGAGTAAAGCTATTTGAACAACTACTTCATCATGATTATCAGCCTGATTCATACTGATTCAAGAGTGGCCAAACTCATCCCTCTTAAGTCCAGCTGCCCCTCTAAGCTTGCTTGAGCACTATTTTTTTAATAAAACCAACTACAATGAAAATAATAAACAATAACACAGTAATGTTAGCTGCAAACCAGAGCAAAGGCAGTGATGGCCCCATTCCCCCTCCTGTTTCTGTCCCCTCTTTGGGTTTCCTTGTTCGTCTGGATATTGATTCCTGAAAAAAAGAGGCCAAAGAGAAAAGAAAAGATTTACAGAAAATTATTACCTCACTGTGATAAAGGATCCATCTATAATTTATATACAGCAGCATTCAGACTGAAGGCATCACAGGTTGAATTTCGGATAATGGATCAAAAACTTGCAGAATTTATATTTTAAAAAAAACAAATTTAAATTAAAATGTTTCATGGCACTAATAATCACTAGTTTTCACATACCATTGATGATCAGCTTTAGAGTCTGATTTTATCTGAGTTTTTGATATAGCAAATGTATTGTCCTGCATCAGTGGGTTGAAGATTGTTCGTTTGATGGAGAGATTTTTTCCTCTCAGATACTCCTGAGGGAAAGATTCAACTCTGTTCTTGTACTCTGGATCCTGTGTCACTGGTGAATTACTGCGTGAATTAATATCAAATACAATTTTGCTGCCATTGTGTCTCTCCAGCGCTCACATCAAATGTCTTGAAGTTATGATCATGTTTGTAGCTGAGGAACACGGGCAGGACAACATAACCACCAATAACTCCCTCTATTGTGACCTGCAGACACACCTGAAATCACACAAACTTTAACTGTAAACACAGTCTGACATTTATACATGTTGTATGAAATTATTTTTAAAAAAAACTATTAAATAATAGTTTTTTTGTTCCACCTTTGCTTATCAGCACAGCAAATATACGATAAAGCCGCAGCCTGCAGAAACCAGGAAAGTCTCTTCATTATTATTATAAACTTCATTATTAGCTCAACCTTGAGTAGCATACTTGAATTCAAGCAACACACCCATCATAGTTTTGATTCTAACATAACACACCAATGCAACTTAAGGTAATATATAGAGTCGGAGTGTATCTCCCATGTCATACATGCATTTGTTACACGATTGGGCAGTAAAATGGCCTGCCTTTTGAGAGCACAGTCTTCACCTTTTTTACTCTTCGAACTGTCAAACCTTGATTTCACTGTAAGACTGATGCCATTTCAAGATGGATACTCCTATCAAACTAACACTAACGATGAAACCGAAACATTGAAGACCAAGATAATACAACAATCTAACAACTAAATTCGAGAAAAAAGGTTTTAACACAGATTAACCTGGTTAATCCTGTTTTATAATATTTTGTTTAATGTATATCATAGATGCTTAACGAGTTTTGCGGGTTGTAATTGTGTCCTAGTTTTAACATGAGCATTTAGTCACCCCAGACACAGCAGCCCAACAAACAACTGCCACAAGCTCCATCAATATGTCATTTCCGATAATACGTGTTTCTCTCCAAACAGCACTGTCTTGCATAATTGCATCACAACATCCATGTTCATGGTGCTGGGTTCAATATTATCAAATATACTGTATGTTGTGAGTTGACTATCATGGCTCACAAATATTTCTGAAATGAGTGAAAGACTACTTTTCCGACTTCTTGCCCTGGCTCATTGTGACTGGCGTAGTTCTACAGATGACGTCTGACGTCAAGTGTCCTACGAAGACGTTAGTTTGTATAACCGTTTCCAGGTGAAATGAGCAGAAACAACACCATCTAAGATTAAAAGTAGTAACACCTTGACAATATTTCACAAATCTAAAAGATACCCATTGCAATGCATCGTTAATCACGATTCAGTAACGACAGACAATAACTTGCCCCTTATTTTGTCACCACGGACGAATTGGCCTTCTTGAGATTTAAAACAGTATTTGTGGTCTAAATTTGTTTTATCTCTTTGCCGCCAGAAATCTAAATTATCAGCTGGCCTCTAAAAGATATTCTATATTCTTCAACACACGAATCAAAATTTTTGAGTTTGTCACGTGAGCCCGTATTTTTTGGTATGGTAATATCTACATCCACAAACCCAATAAAAATAAAAAAAAATAAAACACTGCAGACCCTAGCAATATTGTTTAAACATATCTGTAATAGAATTGAGTCTTGACGAATCGTAAATGTCCATCGAATCAAGATGATACCTTGTTTAAAACTTTAGTGGAGTTTTTTTTGTTTTACCTTTGTCATGGTACGGTCTTGCTATACAGTCAGCCAAATACCTTTGGATCTTGAATCTGGTGCTATGCAGAAAAGGAAGAAATTAGGTTGTTGTTAATCTTTCTTTGTCTTTATTTTCTGTTTATATCTTTATGTGTTTATTCGTCATCTACGTTCTGCTGTTTTTAACGTGTCTCTTTTAAAAGTAATCCCTCCCGGTAATGTCTGTAGACACATGTTAGTAAGAACTCATGTGCATATATAAATTACATAATGAATTAAAAAAAGAATAAAGCCTGCCTCTAATATTTGTCCCTTCAAGTCTTTTGAAGACTCTTTGAACGCAAGTTTGCTCAGCCCCTGTTCTTCTACTGAATGTTCATACATTACGTAATAATAAAGCTTTTCTGATCGCCAGTTGTCCTTGACTTAATCTGTCGTTTAGTGAGTTTTTGATATAGCAAATGTATTGTCCTGCATCAGGTGTTGAGATTCGTTCAGTTTGATGGGAAGTGTTCCTCTAGATACTCATGAGGGGAAGTTACAGTTCTGTCCTTGTACTCTGGAATCTGTGTCACTGGTGAATTACTGTGTGGACTTATATTCAAATACAATCTGTGCCATTGGTTCTCCAGCTCCAAATCAATGTCTTGAAGTTATATATGTTTAGCGAGGGGAAACACGGCAGGGACAACATAAACCCCCAAATAACAGCCTCTACTGTGACCTGCAGACACACTGAAATACACAAACTTAACTGTAAACATGTATCTTATATGTCCCTGCTGCCTCACTCTGCCTACAGGGAAGAAAAATGAAACGACGGAGGAGAATTTGAATACAACAAGGGAAATACAGCATGGCTTTTCACAAATTGCCTTTCAAATGGTTTTTTTTTCGATAATTAATTAATAAGCAGTTTTTCTACATCAAAAAATTATCTGTTTTCTTTTTTTATAGCTGAGCTCAATCCATAAAGTTCCTCTCTCTTGTTTTGATCCTGACACATTGTTCAGTTGCTGTAAGAAGGTAATATTTACTGACGTTCTCGTGGGTGGAGAAGCTCTCTTTCAGAGATGAGAAGACGAGTGAACAAGTACAGTCTGTTTTTGTGGTCGTCAGATTGCCAGGACATCGTCATTCTGATCTAAAGAGAAACTAAAAGAGAGAGAAAGCAAAAGTTTCACACACACAGCCTTGTCTTGAAATTGTCTTTCAAGCCTTGTTTGTTTATAGGCTACAGTATCAGGGGGGTATTCCAGAAAGCAGGTTATGTGACATACCCGGGTATGTTTAAGAGTAAGTAA